>NC_090364.1:16250993-16550993 GCF_035084215.1 Heptranchias perlo | reverse complement strand
CCCCTTTCCTACCCAGAGGTGCTGAGGCCAATTTTTAAAAATTCTTGGGATATGTGCGTCGCTGGCAAGGCTGGCATTTATTGCCCAGCCTTAGTTGCCCTGGTGGTGGGCCGCCTTCTTCAACCGATGCAGTTTGTCCGGTAATTCTTTGTCACAGTTTGATACGACTGAGTGTCTTGGTGGGCCACCTGAGGTGCAGTTAAGAGTGAACCATTTTGGTGTGGGGACTGGAGTCACATATAGGCCCAGACCGGGTAAGGACGGCAGGTTTCCTCCCCTGAAGGGCATTAGTGAACCAGTTGGGTTTTTACGACAGTGGTCACTTTTACCAGCTTTTTATTTCCAGCTTATTTAAACTGAATTCAACTTCTCAATCTGCCCTGGTGGGATTTGAACTCATATTACCCATAATTGTAATGACCCTGGTTGAGGTCAGAACACGGCAGGGACTGGACCAGCAACCTTCCTGATCTGAACAGTTTAGCACCATAGTATTTGGCAAAAGAACCAGGGGTGAGAGGAGGAGAATTTTTTTTATGCAGCCAGTTGTTATGATCTGGAATGCGCTGCCTGAAAGGGCGGTGGAAGCAGATTCAGTAATAACTTTCAAAAGGGAATTGGATAAATACTTGATGGGGAAAAATTTGCAGGGCCAAGGGGAAAGAGCAGGGGAATGGGAGTAATCGGATCGCTCTTTCAAAGAGCCGGCACAGGCACGATGGGCCAAATGGCCTCCTACTGTGCTGTATCATTCTGTGATTCATAGTGGGTGGTGAATTTACCATCTGAGCCAGGAGTTGGTGACTATAAAAGGGCAGCCCAGCAAAACAGACCCTTCGGCGGGAGAGAAAACTGGGGGAGGGGGAAATCATTTGAAAATTATTTTTTAAAAACAAATTAAATGATGCGCCTTGTGACTTAATGGGAAGGATTTGAACCAGAAAGCTGTAAAATCTATTAACTTGATTTTTCCATTATCCGTATTGCAATCAATTTAATGGTCTGTGGGTATTAATAGCTCTGATGTGCGGAGGTCACAGGGATGAACAAACTTTCACCCCTTCTCAATGTGAAGCCAGGTTCCGAGTGAAAATCCTATTTTTAGAAGCACTAGTGTAGAAATTAAATGTCAGATATTTTAATGGGTTAATTTAATTTAAGACTTCACGCTGATGGCTTTTTTCTCATTTTAAATCGCCTATTTTTGCAGCAACAGAGGTCCGACCCTGCTGCTTAGCAACCAGGGGTCAAAGGGCGGGCTGGCCTATAAATTCCAATTCGTCCTGTGCTGCAATTTTCAAGGCTTATTTAATCTACAATTAACTCAGGATAAAAGTAGCTCAGGACTTGTCCAGACTGTTTCAGAGGGTCACAGAGTAGCTGATCTGCTTTTATTACAGACATTCCAGTGAGATTGGAGCCTTGGGTTCAAGGTGTTTGAGATTGGGGTACTTTGATCCGTGAACTGCTGATAACACGAGACAACTGACCTATTGTCTGATCAAAGCTGCAGCTCGTTCCCTTTTTCTCGAGCATGCTCCGCCTCTTCCGAAGCCGGAGACTGTCGCTGGGATTCTGTGTGGCAGGCAACAAGGGTTTTGATAGAGTAAGTAGGGAGAAACTGTTTCCAGTGGCAGGAGGGTCAGTAACCAGAGGACACAGATTTAAGGTAATTGGCAAAAGAGCCAGAGGGGAGATGAGGAGATACTTTTTTATGATCTAGGACACATTGCCTGAAAGAGTGGTGGAAGCAATAACAACAACTTGCATTTATATGGCACCTTTAACATAGTAAAACACCCCAAGGCGTTTCGCAGGAGCATTATCAAACAGAATTTGACACCGTGCTACATAAGGATATATTAGGACAGGTGAGGTAGGTTTTAAGGAGCGTCTTAAAGGAGGAGCGAGGTGGAGAGGTTTAGGGAGGGAATTCCAGAGCTTGGGGCCCAGGCAGCTGAAGGTAAGGCCACCAATGGTGGAACGATTAAAATCGGGGATGCGCGAGAGGCCAGAATTGGAGGAGCGCAGAGATCTCGATGGGTTGCTGGGGTGGAAGAGGTTACAGAGATAGGGAGGGGCAAGGCCATGGAGGGATTTGAACTTGAGGATGAAAATCAGGGATGCGCAAGAGGCCAGATTCAATAGTATACTTAAAAAGGGAATTGTATATATACTTAAAAAGGAAAAATTTGCAGGGCTATGGGAAAGAGTGGGGGAGTGGGACTAATTGGATAGCTCTTTCAAAGAGCCGGCACAGGCACGATGGGCCGAATAGCCACCATCTGTGCTGTATGATTCTGTGATTCAGTCGGAGGTGGGACTACTGATCTAAACTTCGATCTAAGTAAAGATTTTTAAACACTGTTGAGGCAGAGTATTTGTGAGATTGAGAGGATGAAAGCAGGGTGCAGAGCTCCACTGAGAGATGGAGGTAACAGCCGTGGTTTGTGCTTTTCACCAAGATGGACAGAATTGTGGAATGTGATCCCCAAACACTGGTGAAATGTCCCGTAATCCCACACCATAAAACCAGAAGTTGACTTATTCAGTCGCAGTAAAGCAGTGGCCCCGGTTATATGTCATGAGGAGTTTTTAGCTGAAGGCTGTGGATTTTGAAAAGGCCCCACAAGCTGTAACAGGCACACAACATGCCTGCTCAGATCTCACTCCTTCCGTGCCGATTCCTGCACAGCACCTGCTTTATCTGGAATGCTGAGGAGAATCCTCATCGTACCCAGTCCATGTTTCCCAAGCCTTTAATGCTCAGGATGCCGGCTATTTGATCCACGGATTGACAATTCCCTAATACCTGCAACCCTGATACTTTCCCCCTTTACAACGTTCCACTTCTCTCAAACACAGTAACTCATTTAACACCAACATTATAAAAATCCCCCTCCCCCAGTGTCTCCCTCCTGTCCTGAAGGTGTTGACTCTCCCTTGGGCACGGGCCTCCTCGATACATCACCCAAAGGACCGTTCCTCCCGCGTGTGTCTGGACAGTGAGTGTCTGGAGGCTATTCAGCATTGGGGAGCGTCACAGCCACGCCTCCAATCCTGTTCTCACTCAACATCCAATGCTGGGTCCTGGAGAGTGGGACCGCTGTTTCTGCAATATTGTTACACTTTTCCACAAAGATCATAAACTAGTGGTGATCCTAAATGAGGCCTGGTCAACAGCTACCCCTTCCTAATTCAGGGGGAGGGGGCAATTGTAGCACCCCCCATCTGCTGTTTGCCAAACTCCGTTTCGAGCAGTGATGGCACCTGATCTGTAGGTTCCACATATGTGGGCTGAGGGCCACTAGTTATTTTGTTAAAACATTTAAACACTGGTCAGTCTCCTGTGATGTTTCACACGGTGAGCCAGGACCAAGTCTCGTGTCCAGGTGAAGCAGGGTAGAGGGTGGGAATAATTGGACCAGCATCAGCAGGTGTAACTCAGCCCCCATTTTGAAGTCAAACATTCTGTCCTTACATTTCTGTTCCCATTATTTATAATGGAAACTGCATCTGTAAATGTCTCATGCTGTAATTACACTCTCCTGCAGCACCTCCACTGGCAGAAGGGTGTAATTACAGTGTGACAAGTTTACATAGGCCATTCCCATTATAAATGTGGTCAGAGAAATTTATAAAGGAAAAAGTTGACAAGAAGTGAGCATAAGGCATAAGTTTTTTAGTACATTACATTGATGTAGATATTTGCAGGTGCAGCCAAGAGTCTGGCCATGTCTGTCTGTGTCCAGCACCGATCTCTACGGGATGGAGTAATATTTTTCTTGCCAGTTTACTTCTTTTCCCTTTCCCGAATGCATTGGTTCCTTGCACTTTGGCAGGAAAAATCAGAGAGCAAGTTATTATCTTAATGGCGAGAAACTGGAAAGTACTGCAGTACAAAGGGATCTGGGGGTCCAAGTGCAAGAAAATCAAAAAGTTAGTATGCAGGTGCAGCAGGTGATCAAGAAGGCCAACGGAATGTTGGCTTTTATTGCTAGGGGGATAGAATATAAAAACAAGGAGGTATTGCTGCAGTTATATAAGGTATTGGTGAGACCGCACCTGGAATACTGCATACAGTTTTGGTGTCCATACTTAAGAAAAGACATACTTGCTCTCAAGGCAGTACAAAGAAGGTTCACTCGGTTAATCCCGGGGATGAGGGGGCGGACATATGAGGAGAGGTTGAGTAGATTGGGACTCTACTCATTGGAGTTCAGAAGAATGAGAGGCGATTTTATTGAAACATATAAGATTGTGAAGGGGCTTGATCGGGTGGATGCGGTAAGGATGTTCCCAAGGATGGGTGAAACTAGAACTAGGGGCCATAATCTTAGGATAAGGGGCTGCTCTTTCAAAACTGAGATGAGGAGAAACTTCTTCACTCAGAGGGTAGTAGGTCTGTGGAATTTGCTGCCCCAGGAAGCTGTGGAAGCTACATCATTAAATAAATTTGAAACAGAAATAGACAGTTTCCTAGAAGTAAAAGGAATTAGGGGTTACGGGGAGCGGGCAGGAAATTGGACATGAATTTAAATTTGAGGTTAGGATCAGAGCAGCCATGATCTTATTGAATGGCGGAGCAGGCTCGAGGGGCCGATTGGCCTACTCCTGCTCCTATTTCTTATGTTCTTGCTGAGGTATGTGGGGTGGAGCAGTTTTAAAGCCTGCAATCCCTCCCCTCTCAGTGTCTGCTACAGTGAGGAACTAAAGTGTTAAAACAGACACTGAGAGGGGAGGGATTGCAGGTGCTGTGAATTGTCAGATCAGCTGCCAGGCTTGAAAACAACGCTTCTGTCATCAGACCATCATTTCACATCGGGTTCAAGTACGGACAGGTTTGAGCACTGGTGGTACCGCAGGATCACTAGGCAGCTCAGGGCCTCCAATACAGCCTCATCCCATTTGCTCTTATCGTAGCAAACGCCTCAGGGCCAGAGGCAGAGCTAAAGGTTGCTGCTCGGTCTGTGTGTGTACAGTCTGGGATTGAGAGTCTGTGTGTACAGTCTGGGATTGAGAGTCTGTGTGTACAGTCTGGGATTGAGAGTCTGTGTGTGTACAGTCTGGGATTGAGAGTCCGTGTGTGTACAGTCTGGGATTGAGAGTCCGTGTGTGTACAGTCTGGGATTGAGAGTCCGTGTGTGTCCAGTCTGGGATTGAGAGTCTGTGTGTCCAGTCTGGGATTGAGAGTCTGTGTGTACAGTCTGGGATTGAGAGTCTGTGTGTAGTCTGGGATTGAGAGTCTGTGTGTGTACAGTCTGGGATTGAGAGTCTGTGTGTGTCCAGTCTGGGATTGAGAGTCCGTGTGTGTACAGTCTGGGATTGAGAGTCTGTGTGTACAGTCTGGGATTGAGTCTGTGTGTGTCCAGTCTGGGATTGAGAGTCTGTGTGTGTCCAGTCTGGGATTGAGAGTCCGTGTGTGTACAGTCTGGGATTGAGTCTGTGTGTGTCCAGTCTGGGATTGAGAGTCCGTGTGTGTACAGTCTGGGATTGAGTCTGTGTGTGTCCAGTCTGGGATTGAGAGTCTGTGTGTGTCCAGTCTGGGATTGAGAGTCTGTGTGTGTACAGTCTGGGATTGAGTCTGTGTGTGTCCAGTCTGGGATTGAGAGTCTGTGTGTGTCCAGTCTGGGATTGAGAGTCTGTGTGTGTCCAGTCTGGGATTGAGAGTCTGTGTGTGTCCAGTCTGGGATTGAGAGTCTGTGTGTGTACAGTCTGGGATTGAGTCTGTGTGTGTCCAGTCTGGGATTGAGAGTCTGTGTTTACAGTCTGGGATTGAGAGTCTGTGTTTACAGTCTGGGATTGAGAGTCTGTGTTTACAGTCTGGGATTGAGAGTCTGTGTTTACAGTCTGAGATTGAAGCCACCATGAGACGGTTGTGAATCGTTCAGTCTTGTTTTTCTCTGAATTCATTGAAGGTGGGTGTGACAGACGGTATCAGCGGAGGGTTATTGTGCGTTCAGTAGTGCCGGTGAGAGTTGCTGTCTGTGCCCAGGGTCCAGATGGTTGAAGGTTACACCGATCACACCGAGGAGAGAGGCCGGACGGTGGCATTCCCCTTTCATATGGTCGGTTTTTTTCATCTGTCCTGCGTGGATCGCCAAATGGGTCAACCAACTAGTAAAAAAAAACCTACACCAGTGGTCCCATTGCTGGTGCTATTCATCCTGGGAGGCAGCACTACAATTGTCCACACCGCTCTGGGCTAGAGTGGTAATGTCTAGGCAGGGCTCCCTCTCCTGATCACTGACTGGTGACGCCCACTGGATAGTGTGGAAGTGGGCTGAGGACAGAATCAAACTTGCCTGTAATGCCCACTGCAGTTTTTTTTTATTCGTTCATGGGATGTGGGCGTCGCTGGCGAAGCCGGCATTTATTGCCCATCCCTAATTGCCCTTAAGAAGGTGGTGGTGAGCCACCTTCTTGAACCACTGCAGTCCGTGTGGTGAAGGTTCTCCCACAGTGCTGTTAGGTAGGGAGTTCCAGGATTTTGACCCAGCGACGATGAAGGAACAGCGATATATTTCCAAGTCGTGATGGTGTGTGACTTGGAGGGGAACATGCAGGTGGTGGTGTTCCCATGTGCCTGCTGCCCTTGTCCTTCTAGGTGGTAGAGGTCGTGGGTTTGGGAGGAGCTGTCGAAGAAGCCTTGGCGAGTTGCTGCAGTACATCCTGTGGATGGTACACACTGCAGCCATGGTGCGCCTGTGGTGAAGGGAGTGAATGTTTAGGGTGGTGGATGGGGTGCCAATCAAGCGGGCTGCTTTGTCCTGGATGGTGTGGAGCTTCTTGAGTGTTGTTGGAGCTGCACTCATCCAGGCAAGTGGAGAGTATTCCATCACACTCCCAACTTGTGCCTTGTAGATGGTGGAAAGGCTTTGGGGAGTCAGGAGGTGAGTCACTCACTGCAGAATACCCAGCCTCTGACCTGCTCTTGTAGCCACAGTATTTATGTGGCTGGTCCAGTTAAGTTTCCAGTCAATGGTGACCCCGAGGATGTTGATTGTGGGAGATTCGGCGATGGTAATGCCGTTGAATGTCAAGAGGAGGTGGTCAGACTCTCTCTTGTTGGAGATGGTCATTTCCTGGCGAATGTTACTTGCCATTTTAGGGCCCAAGCCTGGATGTTGTCCGGGTCATGCTGCATGCAGGCACGGACTGCTTCATTATCTGATGGGTTGTGAATGGAACTGAACACTGCAATCATCAGCGAACATCCCCATTTCTGACCTTATGATGGAGCAGCTGAAGATGGTTGGGCCTAGGACACTGCCCTGAGGAACTCCTGCAGCAATGCCCTGGGGCTGAGATGATTGGCCTCCAACAACCACTACCATCTTCCTTTGTGCTCGGTATGACTCCAGCCACTGGAGAGTTTTCCCCCTGATTCCCATTGACTTCAATTTTACTAGGGCTCCTTGGTGCCACACTCGGTCAAATGCTGTCTTGATGTCAAGGGCAGTCACTCTCACCTCACCTCTGGAATTCAGCTCTTTTGTCCATGTTTGGACCAAGGCTGTAATGAGGTCTAGAGCCAAATGGTCCTGGTGGAACCCAAACTGAGCATCGGTGAGCAGGTTATTGGTGAGTAAGTGCCGCTTGATAGCACTGTCGACGACACCTTCCATCACTTTGCTGATGATTGAGAGTAGACTGATGGGGCGGTAACTGGCCGGATTGGATTTGTCCTGCTTTTTGTGGACAGGACATACCTGGGCAATTTTCCACATTGTCGGGTAGATACCAGTGTTGTAGCTGTACTGGAACAGCTTGGCTAGAGGTGCGGCTAGTTCTGGAGCACAAGTCTTCAGCACTACAGCCAGGTTGTTGTCGGGGCTCATAGCCTTTGTTGTATCCAGTGCACTCAGCCATTTCTTGATATCACGTGGAGTGAATCGAATTGGCTGAAGACTGGCTTCTGTGATGGTGGAGATATTGGGAGGAGGCCGAGATGGATCATCCACTCGGCACTTTTGGCTGAAGATGGTTGCAAATGCTTCAGCCTTGTCTTTTGCACTCACGTGCTGGACTCCGCCATCATTGAGGATGGGAATGTTCACAGAGCCTCCTCCTCCCGTTAGTTATTTAATTGTCCACCATCATTCACGACTGGATGTGGCAGGACTGCAAAGCTTTGATCTGATCCATTGGTTGTGGAATTGCTTAGCTCTGTCTATAGCATGTTGCTTCCGCGATTTAGCATACATGTAGTCCTGTGTTGTAGCTTCACCAGGTTGGCACCTCATTTTTAGGTACGCCTGGTGCTGCTCCTGGCATGCTCTTCTACACTCCTCATTGAACCAGGGTTGATCCCCTGGCTTGTTGGTAATGGTAGAGTGAGGAATATGCCAGGCCAAGAGGTTACAGATTGTGCTGGAATACAGTTCTACTGCTGCTAATGGCCCACAGCGCCTCATAGATGCCCCGTTTTGAGCTGCTAGATCTGTTCTGAATCTATCCCATTTAGCACGGTGTTAGTGCCACACAACACGTTGGATGGTGTCCTCAGTTTGAAGACGGGACTTCGTCTGCACAAGGACTGTGAGGACGAGTTCAAGTAGGTTTTTCCCTCGTGTTGGTTCGCTTACCACCTGCTGCAGGCCCAGTCTGGCAGCTGTGTCCTTCAGGACTCGGCCGGCTCGGTCAGTAGTGGTGTTACCGAGCCACTCTTGGTGATGGACATTGAAGTCCCCCATCCAGAGTACATTCTGTGCCCTTGCTACCCTCAGTGCCTCCTTCAAATGGTGCTCAACATGGAGGAGGACTGATTCATTAGCGTTCACGGTAGAATTCACTGTCCAGGTGAGGACTGGGCACTGTGATCCAGTGAAAGTCAGCGCCTCCAGGAGAAGAAGGGAGCAAATGGCAGGGAAATGCAAAACACGCCTCAAACTCCCATTCAGTCCAGACTCTGCACGAAATCTTAGCCAGAAACTGAAAGTTTCCTCCTCGTGTCCCATCTCGCAGAGCAGTAATCCCGTTAATTACACTGGCTGTGCTGGGGGTGGTGTGTGGACAAGTTTTTGTTCCAACTCTCTCCACTCCTTCCCTCAAGGCACTGACGCACAATCTCCAAAACAGAGGCCCTTCAGCAGCTCACCTAGAAGGCCGATCGTCAAGTGTGAGCGGGGGCAAGACAAGGAGCACTGGCTGATCTCCCCCTCCCACGACCCCAGCCAATTCCCACGCCCCTTGCTGCTGCCAAGCTGACATCAGCTAACAGCGCAGGCCAGGGCACAGAGGCCTCGTGGTTACGGTTCCTGGTCTCGGAACCCAGGAGTTCCAGTCCCCCCTGTCGTCGTCCCCCCCGCCCCCCCCACCCCCGGTGTTCCAGTCCCATGAAACTGAATTGAATAAATCAGGTCATTTATGGGCAGGCGCCAGAAAAATTGCCATGAAAGCTGCCAGATTGTGGTAGAAACCGAACCGAGTCACTCGTGACCTTCAGGGAAGGAAATCTACCTGGTGTAATTTACATGTGACTCCCTTCCCAGACTATGTGGTTCACCCTTAGGGCAACAAGGGATGGGCAATAAATGCTGCCTTACCTGTGTCACCCACATCCGAAGAACAAATGATTCAAAGTAAATGGGATTCAGATCAAAGCTGGGACTTGGTTTACCTCAGTCCCTCCCTAAGCATTGCTTTATTCACTGGACCATCACTGGCACTGTGCTTGTTGCCTTGTGGATCATGTTATGAGGTCTCCATTGGGTACAGTTTTCAAAGGACACTCCCAAACCTCTGTCAATCTCCCTCCTACCAGGAAGTGAGGGCTGTGGAACAATCGCACACCCAGCTGCTGACAGAGTTTGGGGCCAGAAAACTTAGTCTCAACACGTTTGTTGATGTGGAGGTGTGAGGTCTGCGAGTGTTTGTACGTCTCTCCCTCCAGACAGGATCCTCGTTTCCCTCCGCTGATCCTCTCGATGAGGGACTCTAACTTCCCAAGCCCCGCTCGGGCACAATCCCTCCAATCACAGAGCCACTGCTCTCAGTCAGGGCATTGACAGAGCATCAGAATCCCCAGGGCAACAGAGGGGCAAATCGGCCAGATCTCCTGCTCATCCACTGAGTAAGCACAGTCAAGTAATGACCGGATCGGGCTTGAATGTGTTGCCTCCATAGTCAAAGAGCCTACTGGCAATCATCAAGGTTCACACGTGTGCCCCAGTGCGGGTCAGAGCACGCGGGGCTGTGCCCCAGTGCGGGTCAGAGCACGCGGGGCTGTGCCCCAGTGCGGGTCAGAGCACGCGGGGCTGTGCCCCAGTGCGGGTCAGAGCACGCGGGGCTGTGCCCCAGTGCGGGTCAGAGCACGCGGGGCTGTGCCCCAGTGCGGGTCAGAGCACGCGGGGCTGTGCCCCAGTGCGGGTCAGAGCACGCGGGGCTGTGCCCCAGTGTGATTCGTTGCCCTCATGAGAGGAGGTAAATGAAAAGAAAATCTATTTGTGTCCATGTTTGTAAATGATAAAGTCTGCCCTCAGCTCTTGGTTCTAATCTCGCCTTTTATTGCAGAGACTAGAAGTTTGATGGGAACACAATGGGACTGAGGTTGAGTAAATATCTCATCCGGTGAAGAGTTAAAAAAAAAGTCACCAATAACATATCTGCCTCCAGACAGTAGGGAATAAATCTCCAGAACATACAGCCTGAAACAAGAAAAGTGCATTAGACTCAACCCTGCTACAGGCTGCCTGATCACTCAGTCTATTGATGGTGACAAGTCACAGATAACCCCTGGGATTCTCCCCCAGTGCTACCCGATGGTAATGAAACAAAACCTGAGAATATTAGCAGGGGGAGGAGATGAGAAGGGTATGGAGAGGGGGAGAAGATGAGAAGGGTATGGAGAGGGGGAGAAGATGAGAAGGGTATGGAGAGGGGGAGAAGATGAGAAGGGTATGGAGAGGGGGAGAAGATGAGAAGGGTATGGAGAGGGGGAGAAGATGAGAAGGGTATGGAGAGGGGGAGGATAATTTGTGAAGACAGACACATGGGCAGGTTGGATAGATTGTGTGGGGACGTGAAGAGTGCAGTTGAGCTGTTTATTGCACTTTAAACAGTTTACTATTGTGAGCTCTCTCTATACAAACAGAATGGGAATTACTTCATTGAATTTTTTTCTTCAGCTTGAATCTCCCATGACTCCCACCTGCCGCTATTGTGGAAATCCCTTTAACAGGATCACCTGTGGTACAGTGGAGAAACACACTGTGGTTTGACCCTGAACCCTGAACCCTGAACCCAACAGTCCAGGAAGGTGCCAGCTTCAATTCCTAGTCTGTGCTGAGTGTGTTGACCTCTGCTGGGGCAGCAGGAAGGTGCTGCAAATGACCTCTGCCCCCAAGCTAGGCAGGTGAAAAAAAAGCCATTTTTTAACCTCCCAGGTGGGAAGTGTCCATGTTTGAGATGAGGTGAAGGGCAGGATCAGGGCCACCTACTACAGCTGAATAGCTAACCAGCACTCACACAGTTAAGTACTTGGGTGAGATACCAGAGGATGTTCATGGAACTGTCCCCTGAGCATAATATTTGTGGGAGATCATTAGCCAAAGGACACGGGGCCCTTGCTGCTTGGATTCAGTACAAAGCTCTTCAGTCCCGAGAGCCCTGTCTCGGGTCACGCTGCGATTTCACCACTGGTTGAATTGATGCCCACGAGATTTGTTTATTTTGCTCAGGAGGAATCTGGTCCTGTACCCAGCTCCCTTCAACACCCGTTCTGCTGCCCTGCACTTACCCCCACAGATTGAACTTTTAATCTTTATGGGAAGAAGCAGTTTCAAAGTCTCCACTCACTGGGAGTAGCTGTTTTTTTCTACTGCAGAAATTGTTCAGCCATTTATTTCCTGTAGTGATTTACTGATAAGGATTGACGAATGTTGGGAGCCAGTTATGGGAGAAGCATCAGTGTGTTAAATAGATGTCACTTGTACATGTGTAGGTGTTATTTGTATGTTCTAGTTTGAACAAGGGTTGGGAGAGTCGCCTCGTGGCAGGTAGAAGTCACAGCACAGATGCAGATTTTAATCACCCCTCTGCTTTCTTCCTCAGTTAGCCAGGTGCTGACACACCATCGGTATGTTCAAGAGTCTCAAACAACTGAGAAATCGTTCAGCCCAGTACGCACCCTGGAGGGTTAACACCCCAATTCCTCACATCCACATAACAAGCAGAGGCTGGCCGAGCCCAGCCTTAGGGAACTCGAAGTACACGCAAGCTTGGCACCGAGTCAGCTTGCTGTGGCAGACTCGGTGATTGGATTTCTGAGCCAGATAGGTCCCGCGTACACTGGGGCAGTTAATTGGGGCTGGGATACTTCCAACATGACTCCACATAATTCGAGCACTGGGCTCAGTGGTGGCACTCTCACCTCAAGTCAGCGGGAACATAGGAACAGGAGGAGGCCATTCAGCCCCTCGAGCCTGTTCCACTAGTCAATTAGATCATGGCTGATCTGTATCTTAATTCCATCTACCTGCCCAGGGTTTTTTTTAATATAAAAAAGGGGAAAAAATTGTTAAAACACAAATATTGAATTTGCTGTGAAATTTTATTTATAATAAATCTGTTACATTGGTGGTAAGATTTAACATTTTCAAAGGTTAAAGTCAGAATTTGGTTACAAAATGGTCAGTGTGTGACTCAAAGAATAAGGAACTCAATTCGACAATTAAATTAAACGTCACTAACTGCGCTCAGCCCCGAGCCCTGCATCACACGGCCGATCTGCTGCAAAAGGAAATCTTCAGTTAGTGAGAAAGGTTTGTTTGTGCCACTGCGATGGGGGAAGTATGAGTCAGGAGAGGGGGCAGCATCAAAATGATGCCAGTGCAGTTGGTGAGGACAGGCTGGGTACCTCATACAGGTGATAGGGGGTTTAAAATTCACAGTCTGGTATTTATCGGTCTAGAAGAGAAGCAGCCAATGGATGCAGCATTTTAAAACAGCATAGGGTCTGTGGGGTCACAGTCTGGCACTTTAATAAATTCACTGGGACAGAGGGGCACCCGGGAAGAGTTTAATCAAATTAAACAGATGTTAAATTCAAACACTGAAAACGAGCAGCAGCCCCATAGGGTCACCATATGAAGCTTCTCAGGAACTGACTTCTGCCCCCGTCTCTTACTCGCTCTCGGATCTCCAGAACCAAACTTAAGTCAGATGCCGACACTGAGCCGAACCGGGCAGCTCCTCCCCCACCCCACAGTCCAACCTGTGCTTGGAGCCCGGTGTTCCCAACACTCCAGGTCACAGTCAGGCAGACCGACCGACTGACCCACAATAGTACTTCCCACCCTACATCCGTCTCTGGCTGCTGCTGTCAGCAATGGAATCGTTTAGTACGAGCTCAGACAGTTAATGCCCGAAATCTATTGGGGATATGCAGTCCAGCTGGCTCCTGCCCTTAAACCACTTCCAGGCATAAGCACTGTCCAGTAATGGGTCAGTGACAAGTGATCAGGCCTGGCAATCCTGGCCAATTCCCTCCCCATCACTGGGGCCCTGGGTGCTGAGACCAGTTTTCGTGGGATTATTGCTGCTCTACTTGAGATCAGTTTAACTCAGTAGGGACTGGTGATCAAAACCTGGGACCTTCTTTGTCTGAACCACAGCACAAAGTAGGCCAAAGGGCAAAATAATCAAATACTTAAATGAGCACCAACAGGATTCACAGTAAAGGCCTGAGCCCCACTAACATTCCATGATTTTCCTTTTAATATCGTGTTACTGTAACACCATCAGCTGAGTTTCAGCAGGTGGTACATTGATGTAAGTGTTTTGAATGAACATTCACCACTTTGGTTCCAGACTTGGGGGCAGAGAGCTCCCCTAAACTCATCATCTGACCTTCAGCTTCATTCAGGCTAAGATTTTATTGAAGAAGAGATTGATTATATTTCAGTATGTCAGGAGTTTACTCACACTAATTGTGTGCAGCGTAGATGTAGATGTGACCACTCACTCTGGGTATCCTCGGTTCGTTCCAGCACAGAACAGAGGGGAAACAAGTGACATCACCAGATTGCTCCCCTGTAACCAGCAGGCTCCCTACCTAACCCACAGCTGGTGTGGGGGACAGAGTGAGGGATAAAGACCTCACATTAAGAAACAGTGGCAGCGGGAGGTGATGTGTGCTTGTTTTAATTTAAGCACCATTTAAACTTTGAGATTATATTTTTCCACAATTTATTTAATCTTTATCTGCTTACTGCATTTAAAAAAACATTCAGTCGGTCCCACCAAACTACCCTGCCCTCAATCCAGGATTAAATCTCACTTTATATACCTCAGTCACAGTCGGATTTCACCAACAATCAGAGCTGCTGCTGATTGGGAAGAGGGAAGCACCAGAGACTCCGCCATTCCGAGGGTGCTTCATGGGTTCACGCCAGGCTGTCTCGGTCCAATTCTCTCCCCTCCCCTAACTTACCGGGGAACAGTTCCATGGGTTCCCTTCAGTGCATCGTCCAAATGACCATTCTTCATGGGGCTGCCCAGACTGTGAACATCAACAGACTATCTAACCGTGTGCTACATCACAGCAGAGACAGATTCTGCCTTCAGTGGGAGTAACCAAATCCCTGCCTCATTCACCTTCTCCCTAACCCAGAGGTGCGGCAGCTAACTGCAGCTGTCCCCAGGCTGGAATCAGTGGGATTGTACCTGCGGCCTTCCGTTGCTGGTGACTCCGCACTACACCCAGCCGTGCCTCCTGTAAATAGGTACAAGGAGCCACAATACTCTCTGCAGCCAAGTGGCGCCGTACATAGGCACACTGTGCCAGGGCTCGACAGGATGCAACCCCTGCCATGCAATTCACTGAACAATGAATTAGTCAGAGTGCCACTCCCTGGGTAACCTGCCAGAGCCACAGTGGAGAAGGAATGGGGAGGAAGCCTTCAACCTCTGCCAGGTTTCACTTCCCCTCTTAGGCAAGGGGCAGAAGTACTGCATGTGCAGGAGGCCAGATTTTTTTTGGGGTGGTGAGGGTGGGGGCGACGAAGAAAAAGTCAATAATAAATTCATTGAAACAGTCCATTTCTCGAGACTCCAACCAAACAGCTTTCTGGGCTCTCCTTATACTCATTATTCTAATAATCTGTCTTCATTAGAATATTTTTGTCAAAACCCTAATGTTGTTAACTCTGTTAAATCTCAGCACCCAGCAGCGGATGAGCAGAGCTCGAGTGACCATTACTGGGAACAGACCTCGCGTTCAGCGACACAGGTTAGCCTGACCCCAGACTCCACAGCATCCAATAGGCAACAGGACGGTTAGAATTAAAGTGGACGATTAACCAAAGAAACTGCATTCGTGGCAGGGCCAGTTTCAAAACCATTTCCTCACAGGGGATCGAGATTAGAAGCACAGTTTCACAAGTGCCCTGGTCACTGACTCTGTTGCGAATCCCTCCTGATGAGCGAGACAGAATTTATTTCTTTTCAAATGCATGATTCCCTCACTTCTTGTAATTTTCCTAATGTCCCCTTGTACTTTGTCGCGTTGGCCTAATGCATGGCCTGCTCTCAGTCACTGCCAGGGTTCCTCGTAGCCGGCTATCAGGACTCACCAGCGACTAACAGGTCAATTCTGCCCCGCCCCTCATCTGCAAACGTTTCTTCCTCCTGCTGGGAGACATCACAGCCTCTGCTCAGCACTACGCTGTTCAAAGCAGCTCAGATCAGTGATTGGGTTGATGGTGAATTCAGGTGCGTCAGCAGTCAGATACAGGATAGCACCAGCAGAGGCTGGACAACTGCTCAGGAAACACTTCATGGGCACAGGGCAGTAAATGGGGGAAGTCAGAGGGGACGGGACAGGACAAGTGAATCCATGGGACAATGGAGTGGAACTGAAGATCTCACACCAGCTCCTGCCGGTAAAACACAGCTGATGGTGCGGGGAGGAGAGGGGAATGCGCTAGTGCTGGTCTAACAAGGTTCCACTGGCAGCTACAAGGAAGCTGGAGTTAGTAGATTGTGTGCGATAATAGCTAAAGGTTTCAGAAGATGACAGGAGACAGCAGCCTCAGTCAAGGCAAGATTTACTAGCTGTTGAGTGTGGTGAGAGGCAGAAATACCAGCCATCCAAGGGGTCAGTAGCAGCATCCCTGGACACAGGCCTACTTTACAAAACAAAGGAAACATGTATTTGGAAAACAGAGGATCACATGGCAGTCTCATAGCCATCCCATAAACCTTCACAGGGCATCAGTCCGGACACGGTCATATCAGGTACAAGTCAGCTTTTTGATGAACACTTCCAAGTCATCTTCAGTTTTAACACCCACGAATTTGGCCACGACTTCCCCGGCCTTTACAGCAATTACAGTTGGGACCACAGACACCTGCAAATCATTGGGGAAAACAGAGGAATATTACAGTTTAATCTGTGCAACTGGAACTCTGAAATGAAACCATCCAAATATTAGATTTCAGTGCAGCTGTTTAGTGGGGATCCGTGGCTCAGAAGAGGGTATCAACTCAGTGGGAAATCATAGAATCCTACAGCACAGCATTCGGCCCATCGTGCATGTGCTTTGAAAGAGCTATCCAATTAGTCCCACTCCCCTGCTCTTTCCCCATAGCCCTGCAAATTTTTCTTTTTCAAGTATTTATCCAATTCCCTTTTGAAAGTTACCATTCAAGACTTCCAGCGTTCTCTTTCCAGTTGCACAGTGTGGAGTGTCTCAGGTTGCTGCACATTCCATCCTGCAGGAGACCACATGCAGCAAGTGTCTCCAAGGGCCACACACCCTCACGCAGCATGGCCAGAGATACCGGAGAGAGAATTGAAAATTCCAGCCGACAACTGTCCACAGTCAAAACATTCCGTGCTGTATGGGTGTTGCCAACTGTATCATGCCCCGGGAACAGGAGCACCACGCAAATCACATGGGCTTAACTCAATGCTCCCATTAACCCACTGAGCGCACTTCCACAAAGGCTATGGGCCCCGACAACATCCCGGCTGTAGTGCTGAAGACTTGTGCTCCAGAACTAGCCGCGCCTCTAGCCAAACTGTTCCAGTACAGCTACAACACTGGCATCTACCCGACAATGTGGAAAAATTGCCCAGGTATGTCCTGTGCACAAAAAGCAGGACAAATCCAATCCGGCCAATTACTGCCCCATCAGTCTACTCTCAATCATCAGCAAAGTGATGGACGGTGTCATCAACAGTGCTATCAAGCGGCACTTACTCACCGATGCTGAGTTTGGGTTCCGCCAGGACCACTTGGCTCCAGACCTCATTACAGCCTTGGTCCAAACATTGACAAAAGAGCTGAATTCCAGAGGTGCGATGAGAGTAACTGCCCTTGACATCAAGGCAGCATTTGACCGAGTGTGGCACCAAGAAGCACTACTAAAATTGAAGTCAATGGGAATTAGGGGGAAAACTCTCCAGTGGCTGGAGTCATACCAAGCACAAAGGAAGATGGTAGTGGTTGTTGGAGGCCAATCATCTCAGCCCCAGGACATTGCTGCAGGAGTTCCTCAGAGCAGTGTCCTAGGCCCAACCATCTTCAGCTGCTTCATCAATGACTTTCCCTCCATCATAAGGTCAGAAATGGGGATGTTCGCTGATGATTGCACAGTGTTCAGTTCCATTCACAACCCCTCAGATAATGAAGCAGTCTGTGCCCGCATGCAGCAAGACCTGGACAACATCCAGGCTTGGGCTGATAAATGGCAAGTAACATTCGCACCAGACAAGTGCCAGGCAATGACCATCTGCAACTAGAGAGTCTAACCATCTCCCCTTCACATTCAATGGCATTACCATCGCCGAATCCCCCACCATCAACATCCTGGGAGGTCACCATTGACCAGAAACTTAACTAGACCAGCCACATAAATACTGTGGCTACAAGAGCAGGTCAGAGGCTGGGTATTCTGCGGCGAGTGACTCACCTCCTGACTCCCCAAAGCCTTTCCACCATCTACAAGGCACAAGTCAGGAGTGTGATGGAATACTCTCCACTTGCCTGGATGAGTGCAGCTCCAACAACACTCAAGAAGCTCGACACCATCCAAGATAAAGCAGCCCACTTATTGGCACCCCATCCACCACCCTAAATAGTCACTGCAGTGTGTACCATCCACAGGATGCACTGCAGCAACTTGCCAAGGCTTCTTCGACAGCACCTCCCAAACCCGCGACCTCTACTGCCTAGAAGGACAAGGGCAGCAGGC
Source organism: Heptranchias perlo (assembly GCF_035084215.1). Lineage (NCBI taxonomy): Eukaryota > Metazoa > Chordata > Chondrichthyes > Hexanchiformes > Hexanchidae > Heptranchias > Heptranchias perlo. The sequence continues at coordinate 16,532,792 of NC_090364.1, read as the reverse complement.
ACATGGGAACAACACCACCTGCACGTTCCCCTCCAAATCACACACCATCCCGACTTGGAAATATATCGCCGTTCCTTTGTCGTCGCTGGGTCAAAATCCTGGAACTCCCTAACAGCACTGGAGAACCTTCACCACACGGACTGCAGCGGTTCAAGGCGGCGGCTCACCACCACCTTCTCAAGGGCAATTAGGGATGGGCAATAAATGCTGGCCTCACCAGCGACCCCCACATCCCGTGAACGAATAATAAAAAAAATCTGTGGTCTACTCAGACACCTCGACTTAATCTGAAGTCCTATGTTTTGGGAGTATAAAATATCTCCATGACATCTGGAACACACTGCCTGAAAGGGCGGTGGAAACAGATTCAAAAGCAACTTTCAAAAGGGAATTGGATAAATACTTGAAAAGGAAAAATTTGCATGGCTATGGGGAAAGAGCAGGGGAGTGGGACTAATTGGATAGTTCTTTCAAAGAGCCGGCACAGGCATGATGGCCCAAATGGCCTCCTTTTGTGTTGAATAATTCTATTCTATACCCTCTTCACCTCTACAAGTCACCACTTATACAACTTCTGCTGTAGAGGGTCCAGGAACTGTGCCCTGACTATCTGCAATGTCATTTGATGAAACCTCTGGGAGGCCCCCCCCCCCCCCCACCCCGATCCTCTCCCCCTGGGAGGGGCCCCCCCCCCGATCCTCTCCACCTGGGAGGCCCCCACCCCACCCCGATCCTCTCCCCCACCCCGATCCTCTCCCCCTGGGAGGCCCCCCCCCCCCACCCCGATCCTCTCCCCCTGGGAGGGCCCCCCCCCCCACCCCGATCCTCTCCCCCTGGGAGGGCCCCCCCCCCGATCCTCTCCACCTGGGAGGCCCCCACCCCACCCCGATCCTCTCCCCCACCCCGATCCTCTCCCCCTGGGAGGCCCCCCCCCCCCCACCCCGATCCTCTCCCCCTGGGAGGCCCCCCCGATCCTCTCCCCGTCTCCCTCTGGGAGGCCCCACGATTCTCCTCCCTCTGGGAGGCCCCCGATTCTCCCCTCTCTCCCTCTGGAAGGCCCCCTGATTTTCCCCCCTCTCCCTCTGGGAGGCCCCCTGATTCTCCCCCTCTCCCTCTGGGAGGCCCCCAATTCTCACTCATTGCCTCTCGACAGCTCCAAACATAATCTCAGCAGGGTGAGGCAAAGCAAAGCTACATCCTCCAATCATTGACTCCTGTACCTCAACTCCTAGGAATTCAGTTCGGGTTAAACATCAATTCTCTCCCAGATTTACCGGGCGTTCCATTCAGGAATGTCAACAAGATAAATTGACAGGCTGGACTGAACCCAATTTAAACAGGTCTGCTTGGCTGCTCCAGGGTGAGTCAGTACAGATTCAATTCAGGGCAGCCAACTGTGAAAGGGTAGATACTGTGGACTCAGGTTAGATAAGGTCCAATTAGCACAGGGAGGACAAAGCGAACTTAATGAATCAGGACAAGGGCAAGCCCAATGCTCGGCTTCAATCTGAACAGTTTAAGAATCTCTGTACAAACGGGACATAAAATGTTCAGATACAATTTGCACAACAGTTTTTTTTCCTCTGGCACAATCATGTGTGAAATGCTAAATTGGACTCAATTCCATTTGGAATTCAGACTTGTATGGTGCACAGGGCCGGTGCCTGGGTGTTCCCGCAATCAACTCATTCCACACACACCGTGATAAGAACTGGGTCGATGGAGTGGGCCCAGCCCTGGGAGCAGCTGGACTCTGTACTGCACTGCAGCAGGACAACCAGCTCAGAATTTATTACTTTAATCTGTTTATCTCCCCCAAATATTCTCTGCCTTCAGGACCCTGTGATCCACAAGAAAGGGGCTCAGCTTCAGCCTCCAAGTCCTCACCCCGCAGGGGAGACAGACAGTAAAGATCGAGTTTGCCAATCTTACAGGAGACAGGCACCTAAATAGTGCAATTAAGAAATTGTATTAATGGCAGATCACCCAATGGCGCTTACAATTCAGAGGCTACACTGAAGTGCAACACTCAAAGCATGACAGGAAATAGGTGTGACGCTTACAGGGAAGTGAGTGCTATATGAAAAGGATGAACAAGTTTGCATTTATATAGCAACTTGCACAACCTCAGGATGTCCCAGAGTGCTTTTCAGTCAATGAAGTGTTGTCACTGATGTAGGGAAAAATATATCCTAGTTTGGGAGGGGGCGAAGAAAGGAAATCAGCCGGGATTCCCACTCCCGATCTCCATCCGGTGAGGCCCACTGGAAAGTGTGCTCATGGGGACAAGCTCAGGCTCAGCTGTGACACCTCTACCCTCCCGTCCTCCCCCAGTCAAATAGCCCGTCAACATTCACTGTCCGGCCTCACAGCCGAAGAGTGGCCAATTGGATGAGAGATCAAAGGGTGAATCACAGACCTGGATCCCAGCCTGAGGCAGAACGTTCAGGAGAGACGGGAAAGGGAAGGGGAGAATATTTGGACACTTAATGAGAGGTAACAGTGCCAGAGACAGACAGATTTACCCACTAAACACAGGCCAGATACGGATGTCAACCTAATGATAAACAAGCTGCTGCTGAGTATCACCAGCCCTCCAGCTATGGTGCGGAGCGAGGGGGAAGGGGGGGCAGTATTTACACTAATCACAGCAGTGCTGCTCACACAGAAAACATTGCTAAATGTATTGCTTCTGTTCTTCTGTTTGAAGTTCAGGATAGATTTGTCAAGTGAAGTTAACTGAGGGGGTTTGGGTGAAGGGTTTTACAAACAAGCCCTTTGGCCCAGTATTAAATAACCCATGCCCGTACCTTGTACTCGATGGCGAGGTCCGTGTGCTCGTCTATGTCTACTTTTGCCATTATGACTTTCCCCTGCTGTTTCGCCACCATCTTCTCGAGCCTCGGACCAAGAATGCGGCAGGGGGCACACCACCTGAGGGAGCAGACAGAGAGACAGGGTGAAGGCGGCTCGACGAAGAAGGACAAATGCAGCATTTATTACTTTAACATCAAACCTCTCCTGAAGAGCCTGTTCATATTTGGGGGATAGTTTCCAGGACACCAACCTGGAGCTATCCAGAATCGCACCCAAATGGTCATTCTTCACACGAGACACTTTCACCCAGAGTGTTGATGGGCTATTTGACTGTGGAGAGCTTCTCCGTTGATTTGACCCTGTCCTCGGCCAATAGAAACAGACACACACGTTCCAGCGGAGGCCACTGGACAGTGATTATAAGCTGGGCTGCTGGCTGATTTCTCCCCTGTCCTGTCCCAGACAGAGGACCACAGCTCTAACAGTCAACCCACTGAAGATCAGCTAACTTAGCGAGGATGAGGGACTGAATCTGGGACCGTCCTGGACTGCATGACTCAGTACTATAATAGGCCGTGCATTTACACATTCTGCTCAATAACCAGAGTATTTTAAGATAGGCGCAGAGTCAACTTTGAACTTTATCATCGTCGTTCTCTCCCCACCCTCCCCCCACACCCCCAGTTCTCACGACCCCCACCCCGCCTCGTTCCCTCTCCCCCAATAAGGGTCAGCTCCCGGAGCCCCTCTCCACATCTGAGTGGCAGCAGCTAACTTCTCTGGACACTTTCCAAACCCTGTGCCCCAGCGTCAGTATTAGCTCCGACTTGGACTCTGCAATCTGATTACATGGCCGAAGATTCCATTCACCGTGGCAGCTGCCGTCGTACGACGTAGTGACATCAAGAAACTTTGGCGCACGTCTCACCCTGATCTTTCTTGCGGCACCTAGTTAACTCTCGGGAGTAAATGGACTTCCTATTTTCAACACCAGTGTGCGTTACCCCACATTTCATTAAATTCCACCCAGCCTCGCATTCCCCACACACTCAAGTCACACACACAGTACTTTTATCGAGCCGTTAACATCGTGGAGCAGAGGGCGCGACAGAACTGAACCCGGGGTGATTCCGCTGCCAATAGTAACTTTCATTTTGTAATAGAAACACAAAATTATAGAAGATTAAAGGGTGATCTAATTGAGTGTTTAAGGTGATTAAAGGATTTGATTGGGTAGATAGAGAGAAACTATTTCCTCTGGTGGGGGGAGTCCAGAACAAGGGGGCATAACCTTAAAATTAGAGCCAGGCCGTTCAGGGGTGATGTCAGGAAGCACTTCTTCACACAAAGGGGAGTGGAAATCTGGAACTCTCCGCCTCCATCCCCCCACTGCAAAAAGTTGTTGATGATGGGGGTCAATTAAAAATGTCAAAACTGAGTGATAGATTTTTATTATTAATAAGGGTTACAGAACCAAGGTGGGTCAATGAAATTAAGATGCAGATCAGCCGTGATCTAATTGAATGGCAGAACAGGCTTGAGGGACTGAATGGTCTACTCCTGGCCCTATGTTCCAGACAGAAGACTGGTCAGCATCTGAGGAGAGGGGGCAATTAATACTTCGGGTGTCAGAGCTGGAGACTGGATCTCTGACAATGGCTCTCTCCCTGATACATTAATCCCCCTGTCCATGTTGCAGTTCCAGCACTGTTTTTATTTCAGATTTCCATTTTTTTCCCTTTTATCTCTACTTCCCTTTTGCCTCACACATCAATCAAGATTCAGTGTGCAGTGTAGCAAAAATGGCAAAACATTGTGACAGAAATGAACTTCCTGAAAGAGTGATGGAAGGAGATTCAATAGCAACTTTCAAAAGGGAAGTCGATAAATACTTAAAGAGGAACAACATACAGGGCTATGGGAAAAGAGCAGGGGAGTGGGACTAATTGGATAGTTCTTTCAAAGAGCCAGTACAGGCATGATGGGCCGAATAGCCACTTTCTGACCAGGATGATTCAGTGAAATGTAGAAATACATAGCACATTTCCACAGTGACTGGAAGTGAATAGCAAGGCTGGATTTTCTCTCTTCTCCCCCCAACCTCGATGGGATTGACTTTGTGGCAGGGCTGATTCTGGCTGGGTAACAGTTCCAAATGTGCTGCCAGCCCTTGGCACCTTGCCCAATTAGCCATCCTTCATGTCGGGGTCCAGAAAGGTGAGTGGCAGCAGGCTATTTGAGCAGGGGAGGCATCACAGCTGAGCCCAGAGATGTCTTCACCCAATCTCCACACACCGTGGGGAAAGTAGAGGACAATTCTCCCCCTCCCTCCCCCCAATACCGACAACCCAGAGGTATGGAGACTTATTGTAGTATCCCTAACTCTGTTTCAGCTATCCCTAGCCCAGACAAACCAAGCCCAATTGTAATGCCCCTAATGCTGTTTTTCTAACTCAGCAGAGCACTTGCATTCAGCTGTGCCTATAATTTTTATTATTCATTCATGAGATGTGGGCATCGCTGGTGAGGCCGGCATTTATTGCCCATCCCTAATTGCCCTTGAGAAGGTGGTGGTGGTGAGCCGCCTTCTTGAACCGTTGCAGTCCGTGTGGTGAAGGTTCTCCCACAGTGCTGTTAGGAAGGGAGTTCCAGGATTTTGACCCAGCGACGATGAAGGAACGGCGATATATTTCCAAGTCAGGATGGTGTGTGACTTGGAGGGGAACGTGCAGGTGATGTTCCCATGTACCTGCTGCTCTTGTCCTTCTAGGTGGTAGAGGTCGCGGGTTTGGGAGGTGCTGTCGAAGAAGCCTTGGCGAGTTGCTGCAGTGCATCCTGTGGATGGTACACACTGCAGCCACTGTGGTGAAGGGAGTGAATGTTTAGGGTGGTGGATGGGGTGTCAATCAATAATTGCTGGGCTGTCAGGGCACCCTTGATCAGGCTGCAGTCTGCTTTCAATTTAACACTGCGCACCATGAGGCCAAAGTGCTAGTCATTTATACACGTCATTCACAGAGTAATAAACCAACAGCTTTATCGATCTTTGATGCAATGTATTAAGCAACCTTTACAACAGATTGGAGGATGTTAAAACTGAATGCAGTGTTAAATCAGTTAACTTTTGAACTGCCAGATCTAGGGAAGTTACTGTCTCCCTGGGCCAGCCAGTTTAGTTCACATGCGGTGATGGTGAAGCAATTACAGCAACACAGCTACTGCAGTGCTGGACACTCCTGATCTGCTTTTGCACCACACTGGATACCACATGATCAGGCCACTGTGCACAGGCTAAAGCTAAGAGTCTGATTTATTTACAAGTAGAATAATACAGATGCACAGCAAGAAACTAAAAGGTAGAATACTTAATCTACGAAGATTAAATACCCTTTTCCAGGTCACTATTCTTCAACAGATTATGTAACAAGGTATTTAAATGAACAATGTTTTCGAAATCTTCAGCTGACAATCTGCATAGGTGACAATTCCAATGTCAACCCGTGGACTCTAGAATATGATTCAGAACTGAACTAGTCGGGCAGTCAGGGCAGTGACTTATGCCCAAAAGTGGTTCATTTCACAGGTGTTAATGTTGAGACACCCGCCACCTTCCTCTCAAACATTCTATTGATACCTCAGCCAGAGATAACAGATTCCTCTATCCCCATCTATAAACTTTGCATAGACTAGGTTTGTATTCCCTCGAGTATAGAAAATTAAGGGGTGATCTAATTGAGGTGTTTCAGATGATTAAAGGGTTTGCTAGGGTAGATAGAGAGAAACTATTTCCTCTGGTGGGGGGGGGTGGGGGGGGGAGAGAGGGGGAGTCCAGAACAAGGGGGCATAACCTTAAAATTAGAGCCAGGCCATTTATGGGTGATGTCAGGAAGCACTTCTTCACACAAGGGAGTGGAAATCTGGAACTCTCTCCCCCAAAAAGCTGTTGAGGCTGGGGGTCAATTGAAAATTTCAAAACTGAGATTGATAGATTTTTGTTAGGCAAGGTTATTAAGGGTTACAGAATCAAGGTGGGTAGATGAAGTTAAGATACAGACCAGCCCATGATCTGATCGAATGAACAGGCTCGAGGGGCTGAATGGCCTCCTCCTGTTCCTATGTTCTGAAAACATACAACAGCGACAACAGTGAAGGGTTGCTGATTCTCACTGAACCTGTGGACATTTCCAGACAGTATTGTGCATTGGTCACCCCAGAGACAACGGGATTCTTTGAAAAATACAGCAAGCGGATGCCAAATTCTTAAAATCCCATTTACCTCCCATCTAAACTCAAACAAAAACATACTGAAATCTCTCAGCCAAATTCCTAAACGCGTTTCCAGCGGGGATCACTGGGCAGTTACCAGAGGCTTTCGTTCCCTCATACCTTAAGTGCAAAGACACAAGGTCCAACTTTAGCCATCTCATTGCAGCCCCAGCTGTGATCAGCACAAGCCAGAGATGAAACCAGCAACTTTCTGGTTAACACAATTTACAGACCATGTTACAAACTGCATTCGATACACTTATTTATAAATAGGAGTATCAGCTCAGAAGAAACTTTGTGGCTTCTCAACAAAACCAGTTTGTCAAAATACAATATATTTACACTGGTGCTGTACATCTTTCTACTTTTTACACAGTTTTGTAGCAGATTCACACTGTGTATATGAGGATGCATAACAGCCAACAGCAAGGCTGCTAAGAGCCTGTGAATGGGCTACAGTCAGCCTCATAGGTGGATATATTTGTCCACATAACAGTCGTGAGTACATGTGATTGCGGTCAGTGGGTGTCATCGCTCTGTAGTGACAACACCATCATGTCCAGACCACACTACAAAAATAAACTAGGAGAGTGAAAGAAAGAAAGACTTGCATTTATATAGCGCCTTTCACGACCTCAGGACGTCCCAAAGCACTTTACAGTCAATGAAGTACTTTTGAAATGTAGTTGCTGTTGTAATGTAGGAAATGCTGAGCCAATTTGTGCACAGCAAGATCCCACAAACAGTAATGTGATATGACCAGATAATGTGTTTTTTAGCGATGTTGGTTGATAGATAAATATTGGTCAGGACACCGGGGAGAACTCGCCGGCTCTTCTTTGAAATAGTGCCATGGGATCTTTTACATCCACCTGAGGGCAGACTACAAGAGCAGGTCAGAGGCTGGGTATTCTCTGGCGAGTGACTCACCTCCTGATTCCCCAAAGCCTTTCCACCATCTACAAGGCACAAGTCAGGAGTGTGATGGAATACTCTCCACTTGCCTGGATGAGTGCAGCTCCAACAATACTCAAGAAGCTTGACACCACCCAGGACAAAAGCAGCCCGCTTGATTGGCACCCCATCCACCACCCTAAATATTCACTCCCTTCACCACAGGCGCACAGTGGCTGCAGTGTGTACCATCCACAGGATGCACTGCAGCAACTCGTCAAGGCTTCTTCGACAGCACCTCCCAAACCCACAACCTCTACCACCTAGAAGGACAAGAGCAGCAGGCACATGGGAACAACACCACCTGCACGTTCCCCTCCAAGTCACACACCATCACGACTTGGAAATATATTGTCGTTCCTTCATCGTCGCTGGGTCAAAATCCTGGAATTCCCTACCTATCAGCACTGTGGGAGAACCTTCACCACACGGACTGCAGCGGTTCAAGGCGGCGGCTCACCACCACCTTCTCAGGGGCAACTAGGGATGGGTAATAAATGTCGGCCTCGCCAGCGACGCCCACATCCCATGAACGAATAAAAAAAAGACAGGCCCTCAGTTTAAGGTCTGATCCAAAGACAGCACCTCTGACAGTGCAGCACTCCCTCAGTACTGCACTGGACTGTCAGCCTAGATTTTACACTCAGGTCTCTGGAGTGGGACTTGAACCCACGACCTTCTGACTCAGAAGCGAGTGTGCAACCCACTGAACCACGGCTGACAGTACTTTCATAGACTTCAAAGCCTTCAATGTGCTTTTGTAGACAACTCGCTAGGATTTTGTGAAAATTTAACAGTTCACATTCCACATGAAGGGCAAATATAGTACAATAGGGGAGGTCACAGAAAGCAGCAAGTTACCTGAATATTGAAAAGGGGGCAGATTCCGAGGCTGGATGGCAAAGTGGCTCAGCAGACTGTCCATCAGCCACTGGGGCTTGGGCCTGAGTGCAGCCCATGCAGTGTGGGAGTCTCCTTTCTCAACCGGCTGTAAAGGTTCTACATGAAACAACCTTGTGCAGCACCTCCCAAACCCGCGACCTCTACCAACTAGAAGGACAAGGGCAGCAGGCGCATGGGAACAATATGTTCCCCTCCAAGTCACACACCATCCCGACTTGGAAATATATCGCCGTTCCTTCATCGTCGCTGGGTCAAAACCCTGCAACTCCCCCCGACAGCACTGTGGGAGAACCTTCACCACACGGACTGCAGCGGTTCAAGGCGGCGGCTCACCACCACCTTCTCAAGGGGCAATTAGGGATGGGCAATAAATGCCGGCCTTGCCAGCGACGCCCACATCTCAAGAATGATTTTTTTTAAAAAAAGAATCAACCCAGTTCCTAGTGAGTGCTGCCCAATAGGAATGCAGTTGAGACTGCACAACCTTTAACTGGCACTCAGCTGGCAATCCCACTCAGCTGCTGTGAAGGGCTGAGTTAAAGCACGTTGCTGGACACTTTAGAACTTTCATTTGCTTCTAACCCACAGTACGGCGGATCCAGGATCACTTGCTGGTTACATCAGATGCAAATAGAAAAAATGTTCTGTTTCCCAGCACTGACGTCCCTTATCTTGAAGACTAAAATTCAATAAACAAGCAGACACAGAGACCGAGGATCAGTACTTCCTTTGTTTTTTCTTGATGGTAGGTTCAAACTTCCTGTTTATTCCACTCAAACAATGCCGTGCCATATATTTTATATACATTAACAAAAACAGGTAGGAAACATCAACATCTATCCAAGCAAAATACCGTACTTCCTTTTCTCACTAACAGTAAAATTCCATGCTGAGGGAAGTTTAAAAAGCCGCCACTTCCTCTCCCCTCTCTCCTGAAGGCAGTGACTCATACCACAATACTACTCTGCAGACACCAGCAGATCCCCAATCAGCTCGTCATCATAAATTAACTTGAACACCAAGCAGTTGCAGGTTAGTCTTACCATCTGTAACAACTAGTTACTTAAGCGTAGGAAATTAAGCAATTTTGCTGGGCATTGTCCTAGAAACTCCTGTGAGCAGATCTCTCTCAAACACCTCACTCTTCCCGACTTGTCCATGCTCTGTCGGTGTCAGCCGTGGCTCAGTGGGTAGCACTCTCCCCTCTGGGTCAGAAGGTTGTCGGTTCAAGTCCCACTCCAGAAACTTGAGCGTAAAATCTAGTACCGAGGGAGCGCTGCACTGTCGGACTGTCTTTTGGATGAGACATTAAACCGAGGCCCCGTCTGCCCTCTCAGGTGGACGTAAAAGCAATATTCAAAGAAGAGCCAGGAGCTCTCCCTGGTGTCCTGGCCAATAACTATTCCTCAACCAACATCACTAATAAAACTGATTATCTGGTCATTATCACATTGCTGTTTGTGGGATCTTGCTGTGTGCAAATTAGCTGCCATGTTCTCCTACATTACAACAGTGACTACACTTCAAAACTACTTTGTTGGCTGTAAAGTGCTTTGGGACGTCCTGAGGTTGTGAAAGGCTCTATATAAACGCAAGCTTTCTTTCTTTTTGGGGACTGCATCTTTAGTACCAGTAAAGTCAGGGGAGTCACAAGGGGATTACTGTCCCTTTAACACTGTTACACACATGTTCCTTATCAGGCCCTGAAGACACACCAGGGTCCCCTTCACTTCCTCTCATAATAAACACCAGCAGGAAGCAGGATCTAACCTCCACTTCACAGTTTCAGGTCGGAGTCACACATTGGCACACCTCAGCAACCACTCCCCACCCACCTGTGCATCACACTGGATAGCCCCACATCCCCCTTCCCCCTCCCAATCCCACTTCCTTCTGTGTCCACCCCTGGAAAAACTCTCCACCAAGTCACTTACAACGGCACTTTCAAATTCCCAACTGTCTAGCCTTTGGCCCTCTGTTCACCACAATATTTCTGCAGCTACCGATCTGCTCAATCACACCCTCATCCCACCTTTGATGCCCTTATCCCCACTGAAACCATCTCTCTCTCTCTAGACGTTCCCCCAATACAGCCCTCATCTCCACTCCCTTAAGTCCAAGGGATGCAGACTTGAATATTTATGGCGGCCAACTGGTTTAGCCATTCATCGCCAGATCTGGCTGAACCACATAAAGCATCTTGGAACGCAAAGATAACCCCCGGCTTCTCCTCTTCACGACAAATCATCTTATTAAACCCCTCACCCCAGCCTCCTCCATCCTAACCTCCAACAAGTGCAAAGAACTCATGGACTTCTTTGTCAGTAAGACTGAGACCATGCGTTCAGCTGCCTCTGCCACTTCCCTCCCTTCCCCTAGCCCACCAAGCCAAACTTCCCCTATGGTCCCCCCTGCCTTAGCCCTGAACGCACATCTTTCTCTAGTTTCTCTCCTATATTCCCTCAAGCCCTCTCCGAGCTCATCTCAACCATGAGATCCACCCCCTGCTCCCATGACCCTATTCCCACCAAACTGCTGACCACCCATCTTCCCTTCCTGGGCCCCATGTTAGCTGATATTATTAACAGTTCCCTCTCCTCAGATACTGTCCCACTCCCCTTCAAATCTGCCTTCATCACACCCCTCAAAAAACCCACCCTGGACCCTTCTGTCCTTGTAAGCTACCACCCCATCTCCAACCTCCCTTTCCTCTCCAAAGTCCTTGGACGTGTTGTCACCTCTCAATTCCGTGCCCATCTTGTTTGAACCTCTCCAATCAGGTTTCCATCCCTGCCACAGTACTGAAATGGCCCTTATCAAAGTCACAAATGACATCCTATGTGACTGTGACCGTGGTAAACTATCCCTCCTCATCCTTCTCCACCTGACTGCAGCCTTTGACATGGTTGACCACACCATCCTCCTCCATCGCCTCTCCTCCATCATCCAGCTGGGTGGGACTGTGCTCGCCTGGTTCCATTCTTATATATCTAGTCGTAGCCAGAGAGTCACCTGCAATGGCTTCTCATCCCACTCCGTTACCTCTAGAGTCCCCCAAGGATCTATCCTTGGCCCCTTCCTATTTCTCATCTACATACTGCCTCTTGGCAACATCATCCAAAAACATGTCAGGTTCCACATGTACGCTGATGACACCCAGCTCCACCTCACCCTCACACCTCCCTCAACCTCTCCACTGTCTCTCATTTGTCACACTGCTTGTCCAACATCCAGTGCTGGATGAACAAAAATTTCCACCAACTAAATATTGGGAAGACCAAAGCCATTGTCTTTGGTCCCCACCACAAACTCCGTTTCCTAGCCTCCGACTCCATCCCTCTCCCTGACCACTGTCTGAGACTGAACCAGACCGTTCGCAACCTTGGCGTCCTATTTGACCCTGAGATGAGCTTCCGACCACATATCCGCTCCATCACCAAGACCACCTGCTTCCACCTCCGTAACATCGCCTGTCTCCACCCGCCTCAGCTCATCTGCTGCTTAAATCCTCATCCATGCCTTTGTTACCTCTCGCCTTGATTATTCCAGTGTGCTCCAGGCCAGCCCCATCTTCCACCCTCCATAAACTTGAGCTCATCCAAAACTCTCTCCTAACTCGATGAATGAGGTGTTACATAAACATCTGAGTCCCATTCAGCCATCACCCCTGTGCTCGCTGACCCACATTGGCTCCCAGTCCGGGAACGCCTCGATTTTAAAATTCTCAGTTGTTTTCAAATCCCTCCATGGCCTCGCCCCTCCCTATCTCTGTAACCTCTCCAGCTCCACAACCCTCCGAGATCTCTGCGCTCCTCCAATTCTTGCTTCTTGTGCATCCCCGATTTTAATTGCTCCACCATTGGCATCCGTGCCTTCAGCTGCCTAGGTCCTCAGCTCTGGAATTCCCTCCCTAAACCTCTCCGCCTCTCTCTCCCCTTCTTTAAGACACTCCTTAAAACCTACCTCTGACCAAGATTTTGGTCACTTGTCCTAATGTCTCCTTCTGTGGCTCAGTGTCAAATTTTGTTTGATAATCGCTGTGAAGCGCCTTGGGTTGTTTTACTACAATGTAAGCTGTTGTTGTCTACCAGCTGTTGACATAACTTTGGTTGACACGATTATGAAGGAAACATTCCACAGGCAAAAGGACTGAAGTCCAATTACCCTTTCTTTGAATTGAGAAAGCTAAATTAAGGACAGCACCAAGGTTGGAAAGAGAGGAGCTGAGTCAAATAGCAGCAGTTTGGTGAGTCCAAGCTTGGGTTTTCAAAGCCGCACAATTGTCGAGGCAAAGGGAAGCCCAAGGGAGGGACTTCAGTGTTATGGTTCCGTCAAAGAATGAGCCAGAATGAAAGGAGTCCAAATTTCAAGATGGCGAGGAAGAGCGTGTAGGAGAGCTTATTTGCAGCTGAAGAGGAACAAGAGGTGAAGGGCAGTGCCGTCGTTTCAAAAAGAGCTTTCATTTATGTAACACCTCATCTATTATGGTGCTTGTGCAGCAGGCCAGGACCAGGCTCAGCTGCGATGCTCCTATAGTCAATCAGGCTGCTAGGATTCATTGGACTCAAGTGTAAAATAGTCAGTTCAGGAAGCGCCCAAGCGCATGTTCCAGCAGGTCAGAGGCTGGGTATTCTGCGGCGAGTGACTCACCTCCTGACTCCCCAAAGCCTTTCCACCATCTACAAGGCACAAGTCAGGAGTATGATGGAATACTCTCCACTTGCTTGGATGAGTGCAGCTCCAACAACACTCAAGAAGCTCCACACCATCCAAGACAAAGCAGCCCGCTTGATTGGCACCCCATCCACCACCGGCGCACCGTGGCTGCAGTGTGTACCATCCACAGGATGCACTGCAGCAACTCGCCAAGGCTTCTTCGACAGCACCTCCCAAACCTGTGACCTCTACCACCTAGAAGGACAAGGGCAGCAGGCACATGGGAACACCACCACCTGCACGTTCCCCTCCAAGTCACACACCATCCCGACTTGAAAATATATTGCCGTTCCTTCATCGTCGCTGGGTCAAAATCCTGGAACTCCCTTCCTAACAGCACTGTGGGAGAACCTTCACCACACGGACTGCAGCGGCGGCTCACCACCACCTTCTCAAGGGCAACTAGGGATGGGCAATAAATGCCGGCCTCGCCAGCGACACCCACATCCCATGAACGAATAAAAAAATCAGGGCATTCAGTTTGGGGGACAGTGTGGGGGGGTGGAGAAAGAGGCAAAAGAAACTTATGGCTGTTTATGGGATGTTGTTGTGTTTGGGGGGGGGGGGGGGGGGCGGGTGGCCACATTCTGTGTGTAATTAATGCAACAGGAATGCAGCACATGGCGCTTTCATCTACATGTGGTGCTTCAACGGTAACAGATGTACAACAACTGCCTTTGTAAAATATCCTGTAATCTCCAGGCCCAATAAACAGCCCTGCTGCACCCTTTTATGCATCCCGATTTGGCTTTCAATGTTGGGACAGTCTCCAGGCTGTGCTCTGTAGTTCAATACAGCTAATCCAAGGTGGGGTGGGTGGGGGCACGGCAGCATCTGGGAGGTACAGATTGTGAAAACACACCCCTTCCATCTCGAGGACCAGGGTTCAAACCCGGCTCAGGCAGCTGCAGAGAGTTTCCTTTCTCTCTCTGCACTGCAAAAACCCAAATGAGTTCAGGCACATTCTCAACCTCATTCCCAGAGGAATGAGCCCACAACACAAAATGCTCATAACTCACCACAAGTAAGCACTCGACTCACAGTCTCGGCACCATCACTATAACGGGCTTGGGAAAGGGTAACGACACTTGGGTGACGTGCAGTGAGCTGAGGCTGTGGTCACTCTGTATTTAACTTTTGTTCTAACGAATCTCACCGTGTTCAATATCAACAGAGGCAAAAAGTGGACAAATATTCCATTTCCCCCATCAGAAAAAAAACAGCACTCTGAACATTCCAAAGTCCGTCACAACCAATTAATTACTTTTGAAGTGCAGTCACTTGTGTAGGTAAAACCCAGCAGCTAACTGGGAGATGAGACTGTTTAGTGGCTGGCTAGGACTCTGGGAGAGCTCCCTGCTCCTCTGAATAGTGCCATGAAAATCTAAACAGGTAGAAAATAAATCTTATTTACTTTCATAGATGTGAAATATTACAAGTCGGAACCATCTGCTCCTCAGTCCAGCTCCTTAGCACCATTACAACCTGTGCCAACCCAAAAAGAACTTGCATTTATACAGCACCTTTCACAACCTCAAGATGTCCCAAAGTGCTTTACAGCCAATGAAGTACTTCTGAAGTGTAGTCACTGTTGTAATGTAGGAAACGCAGCACACAGCAAGATCCCACAAAGAGTAATAAGATAAATGACCAGATAATCTGTTTTTAGTGATATTGGTTGAAGGATAAATATTGGCCAGGACACGGGTGAGAACGCCCCTGCTCCTCTTCAAATAGCGCCATGGGGTCTTTTACTTGAGGGGGAAGACGGGGCCTGGGTTCAGTACTGCACTGAGTGCCGGTGTGGATTTTGTGCTCAGCTCTCTGGAGTGGGGCTTGAACCCACAACCTTCTGACTCAGGAGAGAGAGTGCCACCCACTGAGCCATGGCTGACACAACACAGTCAAAAGATCTTTCCAAAAGGTACCTCCTCCCTGCAGGGCCATCTCTGGAAGTATCCCAGAGCTCCATCCCAGGTCCTGTTTGTTATCTGCATGCTACCACTCGGCAACATCAGTGACAAACACAAAGTCAGTCTCCTCGACGATGATGATGCCCAACGCTGGCTCCTCCTTAATCACCGAGCCCTGGGCTCTTGCTGTTCTAATTGGCTGCCCGTCAAGCTCTGGGTGAGTTGCAACTTCCTACAACTCTGGGCACCACACTTTAAGAAGGATGTCAAGGCCTTGCAGAAGAGATTTACTAGAATGGTACTCGGGATGAGGAACATCAGTTATGTGGAGAGACTGGAGAAGCTGAGATTGTTCTCCTTAGAGCGGAGAAGGTTAAGGGGGGATTTAATAGTGTTCAAAATCATGAAGGGTTTTGATGGGAAGAAATTGTTTCCAGTGGCAGGAGGGTCAGTAACCAGAGGACACAGATTTAAAATAATTAACAGAAGAAGCAGGAGCTGAGGAGAAATTTTTTTTTTTATAACACAGCAAGTTGTTATGATCTGGAATGCGCTGCCTGAAATGGCAGTGGAAACAGATTCAATAGTAACTTTTAAAAGGGAACTGGATAAATACTCGAAAAGGAAAAAAATTGCAGGGCTATGGGGAAAGAGCAGGGGAGTGGGGCTAGTTGGATAACTGTTTCAAAGAGCTGGCACAGCAATGACGGGCCAAATGGCCTCCCTCTGCTGTAGGATTCTATTCTATAACTCCAGCAGCAAATCTGATGCACCCACATGCCTGTCATCGATTCCATCCACCTCTCTGGCAGAGCCCAGCAGCGTGCAAGCTCAGGCCCATCACCCACATCCCACCTCCAGAACAATGCGCCCACCCACTCTCTCACCCTCACCCCCTGCATTAGGAGCGGGAACCCTGGCCAATTTGTTTCAACCCCCTCCCTCTAACAAAGGGGCCGAGAGGCCAGTAGAAACAACACTGCTGCCACTTCAACTGTGATCGGTTAACTCAGTACAGATCAAAGGTCTGTTCCTGGTTGGCATGACTGAGTAATTAGAACATGTGAGAAGCTAAACAAACTCGTTCAGGGGAAAAAATAATTACTGGCAGAAGTCAACGTGAGGCATTAACTCATAGCTCCCCCCCCCTACCCCGATGTCTCAGCAGGTTTACCCAGTGAGTAGCTGAGATACAAGGAGGACAGCCCCAGGAACAATGCCCGCTGTTAGCCAATCTCAGTCAGGGAGGCAGCAAATGCTACAACTGGCTTCAGCATCTCTGAGGTGGGTGGGGGAAGGGATCCGGGGTTCTCACTCCTGGTCACCGTCAAACAACCCTTGCTGCAAGTGTCTGCATGTGGACATAAGGTGAGGACAGGACTGGGCTCAGCTGTGTGGACCCCACTCTTGGGCGACCCATTGGCACTCACAAATAATGGCTACTTGAGCGAGGGCTACGAGCACCACAAAATGTATTGAAGAGAAGGCGGAAAACCCAACAAGGAATAAAACAAAAAGCATCAACTCACTCTGCGTGGAAATCCACCAAGACCGGCTTCTTGCTGTTGATGACTCGCTCAGCGAAATCTGCCTGGTTCTGTACGTTGAAGGTGACTCTGCTGGCATGAGATACACAAAACCCTCTGGCGGTGGCAGGAACTGCCTGGTGGTGGAGGGGAGGCCCAGTGCCGTGCCAGGAGAGGGAGCTCCGGCTTGGAAAGAGTGCCGAGGATCGAGACCGCACTGGGCCAGAGGACCCACGGAGGGTCACGGACACGAACCTCCTCAGCAAAAGTCTGTGAGCCATCTGTAAAAGCAGGCCGTTAGCATCAGGGTGAGCAAACCATCCCAAATGTGAATGCATTACAGCAGCAGCAGCCTTCAGTTGACACAAAACGCGACTTGCCTCACTTATTAAAATAGGAACAAGAGGAGGCCATTCAGCCCCTCGATCCTGTTCCGCCATTCAATTAGATCACGGCTGGTGTCACAGATCAGGGGGTGCATCACACACCAGTTGGACTAAGTTCATGATGAACTCCTGCAATAAAACAAGGTGCTTCATACTGACCAGGAAGGTCCCCAGTTCGATCCTGGTCAGTGCTACTTTAGCTCTCAGACTGGACAGCAGTAGGAGGGAGGGGTTGGTCCCAGGGTGAGGGAGAGGAGACTCAGCCACGGACCCACACACCTGACTGCCCACCCAGTGTGGAGACCGGGTGAGGACACAGTCAGGCTGAGCTGTGCACCTCCCATGATCGAACAGTCTACTAACAGGTCTCACACCTGATGAAATACCCAAGGGCATCTGGTGCGGAAAGGTGTGAGGAGCTGAATGGCCTACTCCTGGGCTTGTTCCCCGCCAAAAAGAGTCAATGTCCTCAGCAAAGATGAAAAAAAATTGACCCCCAAAAAAAATGTTTTTAAAAGGAACTGACCAGAAGCCAATTGTCTTCTAAAGGGGTGGGGAAGGAAAAATGACCAAGAGAGTCATTCAGATTGCTCCCATTCACCATGTCACAGACAGCTGCAGGGCAGTGGAGAGGGCCTGGCAAGAGAGTGACAGCAGTCTGCTCAACCAGAAGTGTGGGAAGAGTCCTGAAAGTCAGCACTCTCTCTATCAACACATGCACTTTCCAGCAAAGGGGCGGGACGGTCACTGAAGATTGATCAAGAGCTCAGGGACATGGAGACCAGTGTAGAGCCTTCACTGCAGGTGAGAATGGTAGAATCAGCTCAGAACAGGGACCTTTCTAATCAATATGATTAGTACACGCATTACCCACTAGGCCATGAGATGAAGGAACTTTATTAAAAAAATAAGGTGCTTCAATGGCCTGTGCTGGGAATGATTAATATGCAGATTTATGTCTATGCAATCTCAGCTCGACTGAGTGCACAAGCAACATACTAATCGAGAGGGAAGGATTAAAGCCAGGGTCTCCTGGGATGCTAATGTACCTCTCATAATAGCCAGCTGACTAGCAATAATGCATCACTTGGACACATACCCTAGCACACAGTGCAGATGAAAGTCAGGAGGGAAGAGGTGTAAACACACATGGAACACAAATCATAGGAACGGTGTGGCTCCCTGATGTTTACATAGTGACTAGCTGCGCTCACTCTGAACAGTCCATTTTCAGGCAACATACAGATCAAATAAATTGTTCTAATGTTGTGGTGCCACAGATCAAGATCAGAATTATTAATTTGAATGAGCAGGGAGTACAATACAATTGGCTCAACACTCACTTTTGTCTCTCACTAAAATTTAGTTTCCCCGCCTCCAACTTCTCTCTCTACTCATGCACTTCTAAAGTTGGGGACTCGCAGAGGTGCAGGTAACTGGAGTTATCTTATCCCACAGCCACTGGAGTTAACTGACGTGCCGGAAAGGGGGAGGGGGAAAGAGGAGAGAGCGGGGGAGGGGGAGGAGAGGAGGAAGGGAGGAGGAAGGGGGAGGAGGAAGGGGGGGGGGGGGGAGGAGGAGGAAGGGGGGGGGGGGAGGAGGAAGGGGGGGGGAGAGGAGGAAGGGGGGGGGAGGAGGAGGAAGGGGGGGGGAGGAGGAGGAAGGGGGGGGGGGGGAGGAGGAGGAAGGGGGGGGGGAGGAGGAGGAGGAAGGGGGGGGAGGAGAGGAGAGGAGGGGGGGAGGAGAGGAGAGGAGGGGGGGAGGAGAGGAGAGGAGGGAGGAAGGGGGGAGGGGGAAGGGTGGTGGGGGGGGGAAGGGTGGTGGGGGGGGGGAGGGAAGGGGGTGGTGGTGGTGGGGGGGGAGGGAAGGGGGCACGCAGGTGCCCACTCCCCACTACTCAGTAACCACAAGGCCTAATAATTCTGCCTCCCCCGTGTCCTACTCACCTCTCCGGCTTCCACACGCTCCCAAAATCACTTCCGGTTTAGCCGACCATCACTTCCTGGAAACGGGTTCCCAGACGCCTTCGCGACTTGGCGCAGGCGCACAATTGCTCTCTTTTAATATCTGAGGTGGGCGGGGGCGGCCGGTTGGTCACTGACTCCGGCCCGTGTGGGCGGGGGCGGCCGGTTGGTCACTGACTCCGGCCCGTGTGGGCGGGGGCGGCCGGTTGGTCACTGACTCCGGCCCGTGTGGGCGGGGGCCGCCGGTTGGTCACTGACTCTGGGCCGCGGGGGCGGGGGCGAGAGGCCGCGCTGTGGCCGCCATCTTTGTAAAGGAAGGTGTGGGCGGGGCTCGTCAGCTGTGCAGGTGAGAGAGGCCCGGATGTTGCCTACCTGGGCACATTTGCTTTTACTTCATTGAACTATAACCGAACAAAAGTGCCCCTTTTTAGAGCGCACAACTAATGAGGAACTAAAGTATAAAACAATGGAATAACAATATTATTCCCAGTGTTCACTATGCCCTCCAGTCCCTGCAAGTTGTTGTTAAAAACATAAGCAAAATAATAGGGGGGAGGTAGAAAAGGGCTGAACTAAATGTGTCCCCTCAAATTTGGTTGCTGATGTTCCCCTTCCCTTGTTCCAAATCTTGGAATTGCCCAGACTTGGGTTTTTTATACAAGGTAACTGTTCTCAGATGAGACAGTGATACCGGTGCTGCGTTGGCTTCAATGCCTCTGAAAATTGGCACGGCTAATTGCTCCTGATCACCATCCAATGGACCTGTGCTCGCTGTGTGCCGATAATTGCACCAACTGCATTCCATTGTGGTGCCCCTCTCTATCATGGTTGGATAGTCTGGCAAAGCTCACAGCAATGTGGTTGATTCTTAATTGCCCTCTGAAATGGCCGAGCAAGCCACTCAGTTGTAAAATCTCGCTACGAAAAGTCATAATAAGAATAAAACCGGACGGACCACCCGGCATCGGACCACTAGGCACCGGACACGACAACGGCAAAACACCAAGCCCAGTTGACCCTGCAAGGTCCTCCTTACTAACATCTGGGGACTTGTGCCAAAATTGGGAGAGCTGTCCCACAGACTAGTCAAGCAACAGCCTGACATAGCCATACTTACAGAATCATATCTTTCAGCCAACATCCCAGACTCTTCCATCACCATCCCTGGGTATGTCCTGTCCCACCGGCAGGACAGACCCACCAGAGGTGGCGGTACAGTGATATACAGTCAGGAGGGAGTGGCCCTGGGAGTCCTCAACATTGACTCTGGACCCCATGAAATCTCATGGCATCAGGTCAAACATGGGCAAGGAAGCCTCCTGCTGATTACCACCTACCGTCCTCCCTCAGCTGATGAATCAGTCCTCCTCCATGTTGAACACCACTTGGAGGAAGCACTGAGGGTAGCAAGGGCACAAAATGTACTCTGGGTGGGGGACTTCAATGTCCATCACCAAGAGTGGCTCGGTAGCACCACTACTGACCGAGCTGGCCGAGTCCTGAAGGACATAGCTGCCAGACTGGGCCTGCGGCAGGTGGTGAGCGAACCAACACGAGGGAAAAACTTACTTGACCTCGTCCTCACCAATCTACCTGTCGCAAATACATCTGTCCATGACAGTATTGGTAGGAGTGACCACCGCACAGTCCTCGTGGAGATGAAATCCCATCTTCGCACTGAGGACACCATCCAATGTGTTGTGTGGCACTACCACCGTGCTAAATGGGATAGATTCAGAACAGATCGAGCAGCTCAAAACTGGGCATCCATGAGGCGCTGTGGGCCATCAGCAGCAGCAGAATTGTATTCCAGCACAATCTGTAACCTCATGGCCCGGCATATTCCTCACTCTACCATTACCAACAAGCCAGGGGATCAACCCTGGTTCAATGAGGAGTGTAGAAGAGCATGCCAGGAGCAGCACCAGGCGTACCTAAAAATGAGGTGCCAACCTGGTGAAGCTACAACTCAGGACTACATGCATGCTAAACAGCGGAAGCAACATGCTATAGACAGAGCTAAGCGATTCCACAACCAACGGATCAGATCAAAGCTCTGCAGTCCTGCCACATCCAGTCGTGAATGGTGGTGGACAATTAAACAACTAACGGGAGGAGGAGGCTCTGCAAACATCCCCATTCTCAATGATGGCGGAGTCCAGCACGTGAGTGCAAAAGACAAGGCTGAAGCGTTTGCAACCATCTTCAGCCAGAAGTGCCGAGTGGGCGATCCATCTCAGCCTCCTCCCGATATCCCCACCATCACGGAAGCCAGTCTTCGGCCAATTCGATTCACTCCACGTGATATCAAGAAACGGCTGAGTGCACTGAATACAGCAAAGGCTATGGGCTCCGACAACATCCCAGCTGTAGTGCTGAAGACTTGTGCTCCAGAACTAGCTGCGCCTCTAGCCAAGCTGTTCCAGTACAGCTACAACACTGGCATCCACCCGACAATGTGGAAAATTGCCCAGGTATGTCCTGTCCACAAAAAGCAAGACAAATCCAATCCGGCCAATTACCGCCCCATCAGTCTACTCTCAATCATCAGCAAAGTGATGGAAGGTGTCGTCGACAGTGCTATCAAGCGGCACTTACTCACCAATAACCTGCTCACCGATGCTCAGTTTGGGTTCCGCCAGGACCACTCGGCTCCAGACCTCATTACAGCCTTGGTCCAAACATGGACAAAAGAGCTGAATTCCAGAGGTGAGGTGAGAGTGACTGCCCTTGACATCAAG
This sequence comes from Heptranchias perlo, assembly GCF_035084215.1. Lineage (NCBI taxonomy): Eukaryota > Metazoa > Chordata > Chondrichthyes > Hexanchiformes > Hexanchidae > Heptranchias > Heptranchias perlo. Next base: position 16,510,606 of record NC_090364.1, on the reverse strand, counting down.
ACAGCATTTGACTGAGTGTGGCACCAAGGAGCCCGAGTAAAATTGAAGTCAATGGGAATCAGGGGGAAAACTCTCCAGTGGCTGGAGTCATACCAAGCACAAAGGAAGATGGTAGTGGTTGTTGGAGGCCAAGCATCTCAGCCCCAGGGCATTGCTGCAGGAGTTCCTCAGGGCAGTGTCCTAGGCCCAACCATCTTCAGCTGCTTCATCAATGACCTTCCCTCCATCATCAGGTCAGAAATGGGGATGTTCGCTGATGATTGCACAGTGTTCAGTTCCATTCGCAACCCCTCAGATAATGAAGCAGTCCGAGCCCGCATGCAGCAAGACCTGGACAACATCCAGGCTTGGGCTGATAAGTGGCAAGTAACATTCGCGCCAGATAAGTGCCAGGCAATGACCATCTCCAACAAGAGAGAGTCTAACCACCTCCCCTTGACATTCAACGGCATTACCATCGCCAAATCCCCCACCATCAACATCCTGGGGGTCACCATTGACCAGAAGCTTAACTGGACCAGCCATATAAATACTGTGGCTACGAGAGCAGGTCAGAGGCTGGGTATTCTGCGGCGAGTGACTCACCTCCTGACTCCCCAAAGCCTTTCCACCATCTACAAGGCACAAGTCAGGAGTGTGATGGAATACTCTCCACTTGCCTGGATGAGTGCAGCTCCAACAACACTCAAGAATCTTGACACCATCCAAGATAAAGCAGCCCGCTTGATTGGCACCCCATCCACCACCCTCAATATTCACTCCCTTCACCACCGGCGCACTGTGGCTGCAGTGTGCACCATCCACAGGATGCACTGCAGCAACTCGCCAAGGCTTCTTCAACAGCACCTCCCAAACCCACGACCTCTACCACCTAGAAGGACAAGGGCAGCAGGCACATGGGAACAACACCACCTGCACGTTCCCCTCCAAGTCACACACCATCCCGACTTGGAAATATATCGCCGTTCCTTCATTGTCGCTGGGTCAAAATCCTGGAACTCCCTTCCTAACAGCACTGTGGGAGAACCGTCACCACACGGACTGCAGCGGTTCAAGAAGGCGGCTCACCACCACCTTCTCAAGGGCAATTAGGGATGGGCAATAAATGCCGGCCTTGCCAGCGACGCCCACATCCCGTGAACGAATAAAAAAAAAAGATATGCAGAAAGAATGGGGATTTGGATGAGGCACTGGACAGCTGCTCACACCTGTGGGATTGTATTCGCAGAAAGCCAGCACCTTCAGGAGCGCTGCAAAGACTGTCTCTTGCACCTCCTGTGAGTCTTTAACAAGAGTAACACTGGGAAATGTGTCCGCCTACCTCGGCCAGGCATCGTATGTGGTAGAGGAAAGAAAAGTATAAGTAACTTAATAAATATGTATATGAAGATGTAAATTAAATTGAATCTAAACATTTGTAATATTATGGGCTGTTCATCCTATGAATCATGTTTGTGTCAATCCGAGCTGCACTCAGGAGTTAGGAGGCATATATGAATTTTGTTTTCTTTCTAGCTGTCCTGTAGGCCGGGCAGGCACCAGGGGATGTTTCTGTCCTCTCTCACAAGTGTTTAAAAGCATTCATTAGATCTCCCTGCGTCCATACCTCACTTGCTAGGCAGCACTTTATTTCCAGTGTACCAAGCCACTCTTCCAATTTGCCACATCTCAGCTGCAGTAATTTTTGGGGTGCCAATTCTAACATGATACTTAAATAGTACCTTATATGCACGTGTCAGGAAGTTTCTGTCATGATGTACATAAAAGTGCAAATGAAAGAAAGAATTTGCAATTATAAAGTACCTTTCCAACCCCAGGACGTCCGAAAGCACTTCACAGCCAATGAAGTACTTTTTTTGAAGTGTAGTTACTGTTGTAATGTAGGAAATGCTGCAGCCAATTTGCGCGCAGCAAGGTCCCACAACAGCAACATGATAGGTGTCAGCCATGGCTCACTGGTCGCACTCTCACCTCTGAGTCAGAAGGTCGTGGGTTCAATTCCCACTCCAGAGACTTGAGCACATAATCCAGGCTGACGCTCCAGTGCAGTACTGAGGCAGTGCTGCATTGTCGGAGGTGCCGCCTTTTGGATGAGACATTTAACCGAGGCCTCGTCAGCCCTCTCAGGTGGATGTAAAAGATCCCATGGCACTATTTCAAAGAAGAGCAGGGGAGTTCTCCCCAGTGTCCTGATCAATATTTATCCCTCAGCCAACAACACTAAAACAGATTATCTGGCCATTATCACATTGCTGTTTGTGGGACCTTGCTTTGCACAAATTGGCTGCTGCATTTCCTACATTACAACAGTGACTACACTTCAAAAGTACTTAATTAACTATAAAGCGCTTTGGGACACCCCGAGGTTATGAAAGGCACTATATAAATGCAAGTTCTTTCATTTCTTTCTTATAATTACCAGATAATCTGTTTTCTGGTGATGTTGGTTCAACAAGTTTTTTGATGAGGTAACAGAGAGGGTAGATGGGGGCAATGCAGTTGATGTGGTGTATATGGACTTTCAAAAGGTGTTTGATAAAGTACCGCATGATAGGCTTGTCATCAAGATTGCGGCCTGTGGAATAAAGGGGGCAGTAGCAACATGGATACAGAATTGGCTAAGGGACAGGAAACAGAGAGTAGTGGTGAACGGTTGTTTTTTGGACTGGAGGGAGGTGTGCAGTGGTGTTCCCCAGGGGTCAGTGCTGGGACCACTGCTTTTCTTGGTACATGTTAATGACTTGGACTTGGGTGTACAGGGCACAATTTCAAAATTTGCAGATGACACGAAACATGGAAGGGTAGTAAACAGTGAGGAGGATAGTGATAGACTTCAAGAGGATATAGACAGGCTGGTGGCATGGGCAGACACATGGCAGATGAAATTTAACGCAGAAAAATGCGAAGTGATACATTTTGGTAGGAAGAACGAGGAGAGGCAATATAAACTAGAGGGCACAATTCTAAAAGGGGTACAGAAACAGAGAGATCTGGGGGTATATATGCACAAATTGTTGAAGGTGGCAGGGCAGGTTGAGAAAGCGGTTAAAAAAGCATACGGGATCCTGGGCTTTATAAATAGAGGCATAGAGTACAAAAGTAAGGAAGTCATGATGAACCTTTATAAAAAAACTGGTTCAGCCACAATTGGAATATTGTGTCCAATTCTGGGCACCGCACTTTAGGAAAGATGTGAAGGCCTTAGAGAGGGTGCACAAGAGATTTACTAGAATGATTCCAGGGATGAGGGACTTTATTACGTGGATAGACTGGAGAATGGGTTGTTCTCATTGGAACAGAGACGGTTGTGAGGAGATTTGATGGAGGTATTCAAAATCATGAAGGGTCTAGACAGAGTAGATAGAGAGAAACTGTTCCCATTGGCGGAAGGGTCAAGAACCAAAGGACATAGATTTAAGGTGATTGGCAAAAGGAGCAAAGGTGACATGAGGAAAAACTTTTTTACACAGCGAGTGGTTAGGATCTGGAATCCACTGCCCGAGGGGGTGGTGGAGGCAGATTCAATCGTGGCCTTCAAAAGGGACCTGGATAAGTACTTGAAAGGAAAAAATTTGCAGGCCTGTGGTGGGCGAGTGGGACTAGTTGGATTGCTCTTGCATAGAGCCAGCATGAACTCGATGGGCCAAATGGCCTCCTTCTGCGCTATAACCTTTCTATGATAAATACCGGCCAGGACACTGGGGAGAACTCCCCTGCTCTTCTTGGAAATAGTGGCATGGGATGTTTTACATCCACCTGAGAGGGCAGACGGGGCCTTGATTTAACGGCTCACCCGAAAGATGGCACCTCTGACAGTGCAGCACTCCTCGGTACTGTACTGGATTTTATGCTCAAGTCTCTGAAGTGGGACTTGAACCCACAACCACCTAACTCAGAGGAGAGAGTGCTACCACTGAACTACGGCTGACACTTAAATCTCCCTCAAAACTATAGCTGCAAATTCTGATTTGTTCTGACTGTACAGTTTTCCCCTCAAGTGGTACATAACTGCGTGTCTGGGCTTTTTCTAATGCAGATCTGAATGCAGGTTTGTAACCTCCATGTCCTCCCATTTTGTGATTTATTTTCTGCCCTTCTCCTGAGTCATATAACAGCTCCCATTTCCTAATCCAGAGGCTGGACAGGCCTCTGCCTGTGTCGCTCTGTTTTGCTGTTCCAAGTTTCCTCACTTGATGCTCCTGTCCTCACAGGGGCTACAGTCCCACAGGCTCTGCCACTCTAGTACCCTGCCAAAATTGCTAGTCTTCAGGTGTGAGCCTAGATATGAATACTGGCATGTTAGATATTCAACTAAGTTTGGCATCACAGGAAAAAAAAAACATGTCCCAAACCCTCTCAGCATTCACACATTTGCATTTTCCTGCAGGAAACATCAGATATCAATCCGGAGTGGGAAACCTGCCAGATTTTATTCCCCTTCCTAGCCCAAGGGCATCGGGCCAGTTGTAGCAGCCCTGCCACTGTCCCAGCATGAGTTCAGATAATTCGTATTAGGCGATTCAGTGACAAAAAAAATTCTTATGCGGTGTCAGTCGTGACTCAGTGGGCAGCACTCTCGCCTCTGAGTCAGAAGGTCGTGGGTTCAAGTCCCACTCCAGAGACTTGAGCACAAAATCTAGGCCAACACTTCAGTGCAATGTTGAGGGAGTGCTGCACTATTGGAGGTGCCATCTTCTTCAGATGAGATGTTAAACTGAGACCCAATCGGCCCTCTCAGGTGGACCTTAAAGATCCCATGCCACTATTTCAAGGAAGAGCAGGGGAGTTCTCCCCAGTTACCTGGTCAGTATTTATCTCTCAACCAACATCACTAAAAAAACAAATTATCTGGTCATTACAAGAAAGAACTTGCATTTATATAGTGCCTTTCATGGCCTAGGGATGTCCCAAAATGCAACACCTCACACTAATCCATTTTGAAATTCATTTGCCTTTTACACGCCCATTCTGCAAGTTTGTTAACATCTTGTATTTTGTCACAGTCTTCCTCAGTATTAACTATACCCCCGCCCCCATAGAATCATAGAAAATTTATGGCACAGAAGGAGGCCATTCGGCCCATCGATTCCGCGCCGGCTGAGAAACGAGCTAGCCAGCCTAATCCCACTTTCCCGCATTTGGTCCGTAGCCCAGCAGATCACGGCTCTTCAGGTGCACATCCAGGTATTTTTTTAATGAGTTGAGGGTTTCTGCCTCTATCACCCTCTCAGGAAGTGAGTTCCAGACCTCCACCACCCTCTGGGTGAAAATTTATTTCCTCATTTCCGCTCTAATCCTTCTACCAATCACTTTAAATCTATGCCCCCTGGTTATTGACCCCTCCACTAAGGGAAATAGGTCCTTCCTATCCACTCTATCTAGGCCCCTCATAATTTTGTACACCTCAATCAAATCACTCCTCAGCCTCCTCTGTTCCAAGGAAAACAACCCCAGCCTATCCAATCTTTCATCATAGTTAAAATTCTCCAGTCCTGGCAACATCCTCGTAAATCTCCTCTGTATCCTTTCTGGTGCAATTACATCCTTCCTGTAATGTGGTGACCAGAACTGTACGCAGTACTCAAGCTGTGGCCTAACTAGTGTTTTATACAGTTCCAGCATAACTCCCTGCTTTTATAGTCTATGCCTCGGCTAATAAAGTAAAGCATTCCATATGCCTTCTTAACCACCTTATCTACCTGTCCTGCTACCTTCAGGGATCTGTGGACATGCACTCCAAGGTCCCTCTCTTCCTCTACACCTCTCAGTATCCTCCCATTTATTGTCTATTCCCTTGTCTTGTTTGCCCTCCCCAAATGCATTACCTCACACTTCTCCGGATTGAACTCCATTTGCCACTTTTCTGCCCATCTGACCAGTCCATTGATATCTTCCTGCAGTCTACAGCTTTCCTCCTCACTATCAACCACACGACCTATCTTTGTGTCATCTGCAAATTTCTTAATCATGCCCCTACATTTAAGACCAAATCGTTAATATATACCACAAAAAGCAAAGGACCTTGTACCGAGCCCTGTGGCACACCACTGGAAACAGCCTTCCAGTCGCAAAAGCACCAATTTGGTGTCATCTGCAAATTTTGAAATTGTACTTCGGATTCCCGAGTCCAAATTATTTACGTAAGTAGTGAACAAAAGTGGTCCCAGCACTGATCCCTATGGAACATCACTTCCCACCTTCCACCTGTCTGAGTAACTACCTTAAACCCCTACACTCTGTTTTCTGTTCTGTAGCCACTCTGGTACTTGTCCTCTAACTCCACATGCTCTGACTTTAGTCATGAATCTACTATGTGGTACCTTATCGAACATCAGAACATAAGAAATAGGAGCAGGAGTAGGTCATACGGCCCCTTGAGCCTGCTCCGCCATTCAGTAAGATCATAGCTGATCTTCTACCTCAACTCCACTTTCCTGCCCGATCTCCATATCCCTTGATTCCCTTAGTGTCCCAATCTCAATCTTGAATATACTGAATCACTGAGCATCCACAGCTATCTGGGGTAGAGAATTCCAAAGATTCACGACCCTCTGAGTGAAGAAATTTTTCCTCATCTCAGTTCTAAATGGCCAACCTCTTATCTTGAGACTATGACCCCTAGTTCTAGACTCTCCAGCCAGGAGAAACAGCTCTCAAAATCTACCCTATCAAGCCCTCTAAAAATTTGATACATTTCAATGAGATCACCTCTCATTCTTCTAAACTCCAGAGAATATAGGCCCATTCTACCCAATCTCTCCTCATAGGTCAACCCTCTCATCCCAGGAATCAATCTAGTGAACCTTTGTTGCATCCTCTTTAAGGCAAGTCTATCCTTCCTAAGGTAGGGAGACCAAAACTGAACACAGTACTCCAGGTGTGGTCTTACCAGAGCCCTACATAATTGCAGCAAGACCTCCTTACTCTTATACTCCAATCCCCCTGCAATAAAGGCTAACATACCATTTGCCTTCCTAATTGCTTGCTGTACCTGCATGTTAACTTGCTGTGATTTGTGTACAAGGACACCCAAATCCCTCTGAATACCAACTTTTCTTAGTCTCTCACCTTTTAAAAAATATTCTGTTTTTCTATTCTTCCTACCAAAGTGGATAATTTCACATTATACTCCATCTGCCACCTTCTTGCCCACTCACTTAACCTGTCTATATCCCTTTGCAGCCTCTTTGCATCCTCCTCACAGCTTATTTTCCACCTAGCTTTCTATCGTCAGCAAACTTGGATATATACACTTGGTCCCTTCATCTAAGTCATTGATCTATATTGTAAACAGCTGAGGCGCAAGCAATGATCCTTGCAGCACCCCACTAGAAGGTCTTTAGAAAATCCAAGTATATTACATCTACTATATTACAGTTATCTACTCTTTCTGTTATTTCGTCAAAGAATTCAATAAGGTTGGTTCAATATGACCTTCCCTTTTGAAATCCATGCTGACTATTCTTTCTATATTTTCAGTTTCTACATGTTTTTCTATTACATCTTTGAATAGAGATTCCATTATCTTTCCTACCACCGACGTTAAGCTAATTGGTCTATAGTTCCCTGGACTTGTTCTCGCTCTCTTTTCAAATATATGAATCACATTAACTGTCTGCCATTCCTCTGGCACTGTTCCCTTTTCCAATGATTTTTTATATATATATATATATATAATAGTGCCTCTGCTATCTCCTCCCTAGTTTACTTTAGTATGTGTGGATGCAATCCAGACCAGGGGTTTTATCTTTTCTAAGTTTGACTAGTTTATCAATTATCTCCCGCGTTTCTATCTTAAATGTCTTAATATCTTTTTTGATCTTTTGTTCTAGTATTACCTCTAATTAGTACAGCTGCCCCATCCCCCTTCTTCCTTCCCTATCCTTTCCAAATATGTTATAACCTGCAGTATTTAATTGCCGGTCCTGTTCTTTATGCAGCCATGTTTCAGTTATCCCTATTACAACTGGCTCCTCGCTACGAATTATAGCCTTCAGTTCCCCCGTTTTGTTTCGGATGCTGTGAACATTGCTGTACAGGCAATTTAATTAGTTTTTATTAATTGTTCCTCTCATCCTATTTTTAGTGGTCATTTTATACTTTTGTTCTATAACTGTATCTGTTCCCTGACTGTTTACGTTCTCCTTATTCCTTACCTTGGTCTGATCTTTACTCTCGTCTCCTATTTCTTTTATCTTCAGGCTTATGTTATTTTCAGCAGATTCCTCTCCCCTCCCCAGTCTTACTAGTTTAAAATCTTATCCACAGCCCTATTTATTCTTTCCACTGGGACACTGGTCCCATTCCGGTTCAGGTGGAACCCGTCCCAGTGGTACAGCTCCTTCCTGTCCCAGTCCTGGTGCCAGTATCCCATGAAATGGACCCCCTCCTTCCCACTCCACTCTTTCAGCCACGCATACACCTTTCTGATCTACCTATTCCTATGCAAATTAGGCGGTAATCCTGAGGTAACCAACCGTGGGATCCTGCTTTTTAATTTAGTTCCTAGCCTCTGACATTCCCGTTGCAGGGCCTCCTCCCTGTTCTTTCCTATGTCATTGGTCCAGAAATGGACCACGACAACTGGACCTTCCCCCTCCCTTTCCAAGTTCCTCTCCAGTTGCTCCGAGATATCCTTTACCTTTGCACCAGTGGGCAACACACCCTTCTGGACTCTTGGTCACTGCTGCAGAGGACACTATCTATCCCCCTAATTATCAAATCCCCTATGACTACAACCTTTCTATTCTGCTTTCACCCCCCTCCCCTGCAAACTTGGATTGCCTCCTGCTCCACGTTGCCATGGTGACCATTCTGGCCATCCTCCCTGCAGCCTTCATCCTTATCCTCACACATAGCAAGTACATCGTAGATATGACCAGTGTCTGCAGGACCTCCTCCTCTACTCCCCTCGGTTCCCCCTACCCTGCTGATTAACACTCACACTCTTCTCTTTACATACCTGTGCTTTCCTCTGAGGTGTGACTGTACTCTGGAGAAAACTATCCAGGAATTCCTCCCCCTCCCTTATATCAGCGTGTCACTCACACTCCAGCTCAACGACTCTGGGCCAGAGTGTCTCCAGGCAGAGACATTTCCTGCAGATGTGACAATCCGGGACAGTCTCACTGTCCAGAAACTCCCACATACTGCAGAGCCGACACACTGCCTTTGCTGCCATTTCTAATCTTTAATTATTTATTAATTAGCAGTAATTTATATCTAGAATTAATAGAATCACTTGAGGTCTAGATTATATTCACGCCAGACAAGTGCTAGGCAATGACCATCTCCAACAAGAGAGAGTCTAACCACCTCCCCTTGACATTCAACGGCATTACCATCGCCGAATCCCTCACCATCAACATCCTGGGGGTCACCATTGACCAGAAACTTAACTGGACCAGCCACATAAATACTGTGGCCACAAGAGCAGGTCAGAGGCTGGGTATTCTGCGGCGAGTGACTCACCTCCTGACTCCCCAAAGCCTTTCCACCATCTACAAGACACAAGTCAAGAATGTGATGGAATACTCTCCACTTGCCTGGATGAGTGCAGCTCCAACAACTCTCGAGAAGCTCAACACCATCCAGGACAAAGCAGCCCGCTTGATTGGCACCCCATCCACCACCCTAAACATTCACTCCCTTCACCACCGGCGCACTGTGGCTGCAGTGTGTACCATCCACAGGATGCACTGCAGCAACTCACCAAGGCTTCTTCGACAGCACCTCTCAAACCCGTGACCTCTACCACCTAGATGGACAAGGGCAGTAGGCACATGGGAACACCACCACCTGCATGTTCCCCTCCAAGTCACACACCATCCCGACTTGGAAATATTTCGCCGATCCTTCATTGTCTCTGGGTCAAAATCCTGGAACTCCCTTCCTAACAGCACTGTGGGAGAACCGTCACCACACGGACTGCAGCGGTTCAAGAAGACGGCTCACCGCCACCTTCTCAAGGACAATTAGGGATGGGCAATAAATACTGGTTTTGCCAGCGACGCCCACATCCCATGACGAATAAAAAAAAATTTTATTAGATGGATTTTAGCTTGATTTCAAATTCAAAATATTTATTTATTTATTTATTTAACTGTTTATTTAAATTTGCTAGATTGGTTTATAGTTAAAATTAGAGGGTGGATAATAAATTAAACACTTGGCTTAAATTCTTCGGGCTTCGCCGCTCCTCCCTCTGCACTGACTATGACTTCACTTTTTCAGATTTCTCATTGTGTTTGCTTTATAAACGGCTCGCCCACTCTATTTAAATGGTTATGTGGTCATTATTTCATTGCTGTTTGTGGGATCTTGCTGTGCGCAAATTGGTTGCCGCGTTTCCTACATTACGGCAGTGACTGCACTCAGAAAGTACTTATTTGGCTGTGAAGCACTTTGGGAAGTCTTGAGGTGGTGAAAGGCAATATATAAATGCAAGTTTTTCTTTCTTTATATTGGGTGCGGCAGAGTGTCAGTGCCACATGCTCCCAAAGTGTGAGTTCCTCAGTGGCAACCCCAGGGCAAACGTACCAGACTCGGTTGGCTGCTGGACAGGCCTGGTGTTTCCTGCATCTTCCTGGTGGCCGGCCTTGATGCACTGACCAGGTTTTATTGTGGACTCGTGGGCTAGCTCTGCATTTTCACCCCACCAAAACCAAGATAAAACAGCTTTATTATTCAACCTCAGGGAAGAGTGCCTGAAAGGGTCTCTCTGGAGACAACACTGCCCTGACACAGGATCTCACTGCAGGGGGTGATTGTCTGCAGACACCATTAGAAATAGCGTCTCAGTGTTAAACAGCGTTAAACTAGAACAAGTCAACTTTGTGGATTAATCCCACGCAGCTGCCCATTCTGAGAAGGCATCAGAAAGAATTTTGACCAGTGGCGATTGGTCCTTAGGACATTGACATTGTACACACTGAAATCTTTTGACTTTAACAGACCACTTATTCCTCGGAATTTACAAATCCTATTAGGAGCCAGATGGGAATGCCTCCATGCTGTGAAATGTGAAAGGCCAGAGATTCTTTGCTGGTGTGATGCTGTATGAAATCCTTTTGGAAGTAATAGTCAGGCTTCCCCTGGTGCCTCAGTGGGATGAGGCAGAGAATAGACAAGCCCCTAGTTTCAATCTGTGCTTAGTTTCAGCTGAGTTTAGCATCCCTAGGATAGAGAAAGGAGAATCAGTCTGGCCTTCCGCTCTTGCTCAGTCCCCAGTGAGCACACTCCCTCCCACTCTTGGAAGTGCATGAGCTGGTGTTGGGTGAAGGCAGCAGCAGGCTTGGCTCTGATGGCCACCCACGGTCAAACAGGCTGCCGGCGTTCGACCTTCGGACATGGTGAATGACCAGTAGACTGAGGTACAGGAGGGCAGGCATCACCCATGCCTCTGTATCCAGCACCTTTAAAAGAGGAAGGGAAAGAAACTGGAGGAAAAGATGAGAGTGCAAAACCTCTACCGTGCATGAAAATGCTGTTTTAAGTAATGTTGCTGGTTATCTGGGGATCTGTTGAGTGACAGGAGATACGCAAAAAGGTTAGAATTCAAAATAGGTTTTAATCTCACCACTTATTTAATTATAGACTATAATTATAAACACTTATCAGAAAGCAAACAACAGTGCAATGTAAAGATTAACTAATGAGGTGATGTTTATGCAAAGTTTATTTTTTGTTTTTGAGTATTTACAGTGGCAACAGGCAACAAATGGACTCCCCTGATTCCTGTTGGCACCCTAATTAAATATTTGTACTTGACTTGGCACACCCATGCCAATTACTGGCATCAGCTGGCACCTTAATTACAGCATGGCTAAGAAATTGAAGCAGAGAGCAATGAATCTGAATGTTTAGGCAGGCTGAGAAAGTCTCCGGTTCATTCTTAGGTCTGCGTTGATTTGCTTTTCTCACCCAGGGTTACTGCAATTGGTCACAGTGCCCTTGGGTTAGGGAGGGGAGGAAACTGATTATACCATGTGAGGATAGGATCAGGTTTGGCTGTAATTCCCTCTCCCCTCACCAGTCAAGTAGCCTGCTGACGTTCACGGCAGAAGGTGAGGCTCATACAGTAAGTGTAATCAGTACCTGTCCAAATCTCATACTATCATCATATAATCACCAATATAGGAACTGCACATTCCACTTTGCACAATGACGTAATCAATTCAAGGTGCGGTCAGACAGTTATACAAACCTCTATAATAGTCCCGCATGGTGAATCATATTTCAGTTTGGCAAGAACCCAGTCACCTTACAGGTTAGTGTAAGCAATATAATCGACAGAATTGCAGACAGTGACAGAAGTTAGCACCACAGACAGGTGATTTGGTTTATGGTTTGCTCCAAGGTCAGTTTTAATGTCTTGGATACTGAAACACTTTTTTATTCACTCATTATCTCAAGCCCTGACTACGGATATGGTTCTATACGAGTGCCCTCTGTTAACCTAGCCCCTCCACTGTTCTAGTTGAGCAGAGGTAATTAGTGTTAGTAGGCTACGTGTGTGCCTGTGTGTGTGTGTGTGTGTGAGGCATCACAGCTAAACTTCAATTCTGCATACTTTTCAGTGTGAGTGTTGGCATCACAATGGAGACTGAATCTGTTATCACCTAGATATTGATTAAGTGTTTAGAGTTAAGAAATAAAAGAGGTGCCTTTACACTACTGGGTGTATTCTATAGGCCACCAACTAGTGGGAAGGATATAGAGGAGCAAATTTTCAGGGAAATTACAGAGCGGTGCAAAAGCCATAGAGTAGTGATAACTGGGGACTTCAACTATCCTAATATAGACTGGGATAACAATAATAATATAAGGGGCAAAGAGGGGGGGGGAATTTTTGAAATGTGTTCAGGATAACTTTCTTGACCAGTACGTTTCCAGCCCAATGAGGAAGGAGGCTTTGCTGGACTTAGTTCCAGGGAATGAGGCGGGCCAAGTGGAGCAAGTGTCAGTGGGGGAGCATTTAGGGAACAGCGATCATGTTACCATAAGGTTTAGAATAGCTATGGAAAAGGACACGGACCATTCTAAAGTAAAAATACTCAATTGGAGGAGGGTCAATTTCAATGGAGTGAGAACAGATCTGGCCCGGGTAAATTGGAATCAAAGATTGGCAGGCAAAACTGTAATTGAACAGTGGTCAGCCTTTAAAGAGGAAATGGTTCAGGTACAGTCTAGGTACATTCCCACGAGGCAGACAGGTAGGGCAACTAAAGCCAGAGCTCCCTGGATGACAAAAGAGATAGTGAGTAAGATAAAACAGAAAAAAGGGGCGTATGACAGATGTCAGGTTGATAACACAAGTGAGAACCAGGCAGAATATAGAAAGTTCAGAGGGGAAGTGAAAAAGGAAGTAAGAGGGGCAAAGAGAGAGTATGAGAATAGACAGGCGGCCAACATAAAAGGGAATCCAAAAGCCTTCTATCGGCATTTAAACAGTAAACGGGTAGTAAGAGGAGGGGTGGGGCCGATTGGGAACCATAAAGGAGATCTACTCATGGAGGCAGAGGGGATGGCCGAGGTACTAAATGAGTACTTTGTATCTGTCTTTACCAAGGAAGAAGATGCTGCCAGAATCTCAGTAAAGGAAGATATCGTTGAGATACTGGATGGGGTGTAAGGATAAACCCAGCAACTATAGGCCAGTCAGTTTAACCTCAGTGGTGGGGAAACTTTTAGAAACGATAATCTGGGACAGAATTAACAGTCACTTAGACGAATGTGGATTGATTAGGGAAAGCCAGCATGGATTTGTTAAAGGCAAATCGTGTTTAACTAACCTGATAAAGTTTTTTGATGAGGTAACAGAGAGAGTAAATGAGGGCATTGCAGTTGATATGGTGTATCTGGATTTTCAAAAGGCGTTTGATAAAGAGTCGCATGGTAGGCTTATCATCAAGATTGCAGCCCATGGAATAAAGGGGGCAGTAGCAACATGAATACAGAATTGGCTAAGGGACAGGAAACAGAAAGTAGGGGTGAACGGTTGTTTTTCGTACTGGAGGGAGTTGTACAGTGGTGTTCCCCAGGGGTCGGTGCTGGGACCACTGCTTTTCTTGATATATATTAATGACTTGGACTTGGGTGTACAGGGCACAATTTCAAAATTTGCAGATGACACAAAACTTGGAAGGGTAGTAAACAGTGAGGAGGATAGTGATAGACTTCAAGAGGATATAGACAGGCTAGTGGCATGGGCGGATACATGGCAGATGAAATTTAACACAGAAAAATGCGAAGTGATACATTTCAGTAGGAAGAATGAGGAGAGGCAATATAAACTGGAGGGCACAACTCTAAAAGGGATACAGAAACAGAAAGATCCGGGGGTATCTGTGCACAAATCATTGAAAGTGGCAGGGCAGGTTGAGAAAGCAGTTAAAAAAGCGCATGGGATCCTGGACTTTATAAATAGAGGCATAGAGTACAAAAGAATGGAAGTCATGATGAACATTTATAAAACACTGGTTCGGCCACAACTGGAGCATTGTGTCCAGTTCTGGGCACCGCACTTTAGGAAAGATGTGAAGGCCTTGGAGAGGGTGCAGAAGAAATTTACTAGAATGATTCCAGGGATGAGAGACTTTAGTTACGTGGATAGACTGGAGAAGCTGGGATTGTTCTCCTTGGAACAGAGACAGTTGCGAGGAGATTTGATAGAGGGATTCAAAATTATGAAGGGTCTAGACAGAGTAGATAGAGAGAAACCGTTCCCATTGGTCGAAGGGTCAAGAGCCAGAGGACATAGATTTAAGGTGATTGGCAAAAGAACCAAAGGTGACACGAGGAAAATCTTTTTTACTCAGCGAGTGGTTAGGATCTGGAATGCGCTGCCTGAGGGGATGGTGGAGGCAGATTCAATCATGGCCTTCAAAAGGGAACTGGATAAGTACTTGAAAGGAAAAAATTTGAAGGGCTACAGGGATAGGGCAGGGGAGTGGGACTAGCTGGATTGCTCTTGCTGGCACGAACTCGATGGATCGAATGGCCTCCTTCCGTGCTGTAACCTTTCTATGATTCTATGATTCTATAAGAGTGGGAACTCTGGTTAATTCTTGCCCTATCATCAGCCCAGAGGCACAAGGTTCAATTATGGATCCCCTATTACCACTCCACCTGAGATCCAACTGGGCTGTGGATGCTGAGTCATTGAATATATTCAAAACTGAGATTGATAGATTTTTGGACTCTAGGGGAATCAAAGGATATGGGGATTGGGCAGGAAAGTGGAATTGAGGTTGAAGATCTGCCATGATCTGATTGAATAGTGCAGCAGGCTCGAGGGACCATGTGGCCTACTCCTGCTCCTATTTCTTATGTTCTTATGATTAATAACATACTTTTTTGTAGCACCTTCAGCGAAATGTAGGTCAAAACATCCCAAAGTGCTTCACAAAAGTGGGGAGATTCAGACACCGACCAGAGATTGCAAAAAAAAGGTCAGGGGAAATGATCGAAGATGAAGTCAAAGAGGATGGTTATGAGGGAGTTTTTGAAGGTGTGGAAACACGTTTAAGGGAAGAGAATTCCAGACAGCACAGCTATGATGGCTGAAGGTTCTACCACTGATGGTGGAACAAAGGGATGGAAGGCGACAGAAGACCAGACTATTAGTCCAGAGAGCTGGGACATAAGGCTGAGGAGGTTGCGGAGATCGGGGGGGGTGGGTGGGGCGATGTCATGGAGGGATTTGATGAAAGTAAACAAGGACAGAAGTGACTGGCGAGCGGGGTTTAGTGTGGAATAGATGGAATTCTGGATAAGTTGGAATTTGTGGAGCTTGGGAGACTGGTGAGGAAATTGATGCAGAAGTTGAGCCTGGTGGGGATGAAGGTGGAAATAAGGCTTTCAGCAACAGCAGGGATGAGGCAGGGATGGAGGTGGGTGATACCTTGGAAGTTGGATGAGGCAGTCTTGATGATGTATGAAGGGCAGTTCATGGTTGAATAGGGCACCAAGGCTGCACACTGTCAGGTTTAGCCTGAGTGATGAACTGTGAGGGGGATGGAATCAGTGGCAGCATGAAATAAAACAGAATAGCAGTGGTCTCACTAATTCTTAGCTCACTCAGCACAAAACAGGGATTGGAGCTGTAAACTTCCTGATTGAAAATATTCTGTTTTAAAATTTGAAATGTCAATTTGGCTCAGTGGGTAACATACTGACCTCTAAATCATCAGAAGGCAATGGGATCAAGTTCCACTCCTGGATTTGATTAAACTGGGCTGACACTTCAGTGCAGTACTGAGGGAGTGCAGCATTGTCAGAGGTGCTGTCATTCAGATGAGACGTTAAACTGAGGCCCTGTCTGCTGGTTCAGGTGAACATTAAAGATCTTGTGGCGTTAGTTGAAGAGCAGGGAGTTGTCCCAGCCAATATTTTTCTCTCAACAAACGTCATCAAAAAAACTGATTAACTGGTCGTTCACCTCACTGTCGTTTGCTATGTACAAAATGGCTGCTACATTTGCCAATGTAACAGCAATCACTACATTTCAAAGTAATTCATTGTGTGTGAGGTGCTTTGAGATGTGACAAGTTACTTTATACATTTGAAGCTTTCTCTCAATAGATCAGCTGTCCATTGTGCAGCTGAGTTGCAGAGATCAGGAGAATCCCTGGTCTGATCTTTGCTCTGCGCTGAGAGTGGTAAAGATGGGACAATTGGCCTCAAGGGGAAAATCAGTCGGGGTTCCCGCTCTGCTAGTCCAACCACCTCTGTTCGAATGCAAAAAGAAATAGAAAACGCTGGACACACTCAGCAGGTCAGGCAGCATCTGTGGAGAGAACAGACCAGTTAATGTTTCAGGTGTGAACCCTTCATCAGAACTGGGAGATATTACATTTAAATAGGAACAGAAGGGGCAGGGGGATGACAGAAGTGATATGAGTATGAGAAGTCTCTAGCACTGCTGCTGGAATGCGTGTGTGGACGGTGGGCTCAGCTGAGATGACCCCTGCAGTTGAATAGCCTGTCCACACTCCAGAGGTGAGGTGAGAGTGACTGCCCTTGACATCAAGGCAGCATTTGACCGAGTGTGGCACCAAGGAGCCCTAGTAAAATTGAAGTCAATGGGAATCAGGGGGAAAACTCTCCAGTGGCTGGAGTCATACCGAGCACAAAGGAAGATGGTAGTGGTTGTTGGAGGCCAATCATCTCAGCCCCTGGACATTGCTGCAGGAGTTCCTCAGGGCAGTGTCCTAGGCCCAATCATCTTCAGCTGCTTCATCAATGACCTTCCCTCCATCATAAGGTCAGAAATGGGGATGTTCGCTGATGACTGCACTGTGTTCAGTTCCATTCGCAACCCCTCAAATAATGAAGCAGTCCGAGCCCGCATGCAGCAAGACCTGGACAACATCCAGGCTTGGGCTCATAAGTGGCAAGTAACATTCGCGCCAGATAAGTGCCAGGCAATGACCATCTCCAACAAGAGAGAGTCTAACCACCTCCCCTTGACATTCAACGGCATTACCATCGCCGAATCCCCCACCATCAACATCCTGGGGGTCACCATTGACCAGAAACTTAACTGGACCAGCCATATAAATACTGTGGCTACAAGAGCAGGTCAGAGGCTGGGTATTCTGCGGCGAGTGACTCACCTCCTGACTCCCCAAAGCCTTTCCACCATCTACAAGGCACAAGTCAGGAGTGTGATGGAATACTCTCCACTTTACTGGATGAGTGCAGCTCCAACAACACTCAAGAAGCTCGACACCATCCAAGATAAAGCAGCCCGCTTGATTGGCACCCCATCCACCACCCTAAACATTCACTCCCTTCACCACCGGCGCACTGTGGCTGCAGTGTGCACCATCCACAGGATGCACTGCAGCAACTCGTCAAGGCTTCTTCGACAGCATCTCCCAAACCCGCGACCTCTACCACCTAGAAGGACAAGAGCAGCAGGCACATGGGAACAACACCACCTGCACGTTCCCCTTCAAGTCACACACCATCCCGACTTGGAAATATATCGCCGTTCCTTCGTTGTCGCTGGGTCAAAATCCTGGAACTCCCTTCCTAACAGCACTGTGGGAGAACCGTCACCACACGGACTGCAGCGGTTCAAGAAGGCGGCTCACCACCACCTTCTCGAGGGCAATGAGGGATGGGCAATAAATGCTGGCCTCGCCAGCGACGCCCACATCCCATGAACGAATAAAAAAAAACACTCACTGGACACATTAATAATGACCACACAACTGAGGTACCAGATGAAACCGCACTCTAGTGAGGGAGAGGGGGAGGGGGAGGGGGAAACTGGCAAGAAAAAGCTTTTGACTATTGATTTTTTTAAATTTCAAAAGTTAGAGAATTCCTCTTTCCTGGCGTGGTTTTTTTGTGCAGTTTTTGACCTTGTAGGTCAAGAAAAAAAGATGCTAATGCCTTTAAAAATCCGTCCCTTTAACATTACCCAATCCTCGTGCCTGATCCCATCAACAGGCCCTGAATCAGTTTTCTTCCATTTATGGTTGAAAGACTGTGCTGGTGTGTGCTATGGTGGGAGGGACTGCGGTTTCCTGTTACACCGACATTGTTACCACTGACAACAATCATTTAAAAAAAATCAAAGTAACTAACCTCTGACACAACACATTGGCAGGACTCTCCCAGCCTGCTAAAGACATACTCTGACACACTGACTGCATTCCTCACATTCCTATCCTGCTGCAGCTGTGGACCGTAGATTCTAACCCCTCAGGTCAGCCCTGTCATTGGCTGTGATCTCACCCTCGAAGTTCTTTCATTTATGTAGCTTTTTCCCTTTTTAGGGCAGGAGGCTGGAATGGGCTGGGCCAAACACTTCTGGGGGACTAGTAACTACTGCTCTGCTGTTAGCCAGCAGGAGCTGCAGTGTTGAAGGCTGGGTTGTGTCATTGGCAATTATCTTGCTCTCCATACATTGTAAGGAGTCGCACAACACCAGGTTATAGTCCAACAGCTTTATTTGAAATCACAAGCTTTCGGAGCTTTGCTCCTTCGTCAGGTGAGTGACTCACTTCACCTGACGAAGGAGCAAAGCTCCGAAAGCTTGTGATTTCAAATAAAGCTGTTGGACTATAACCTGGTGTTGTGTGACTCCTTACATTTGTCCACCCCAGTCCATCACCGGCATCTCCACATCTTTGCTGGAAAGTGCACGTGTTGATATAGAGAGAGAGCTGACTTGTTGAATGGCGGAGCAGGCTCGAGGGGCCGTATGGCCTACTCCTGTTCCATTTCTTATGTTCTTATATACCTTCTATGATACTATGATAACAGGCGACTGATCCGATATTGCCCGTTTTATCGGCCAAAGTCAGAATTATCTCCACTGAGATGAATCAGCCTGTGTCTGTTTTTTTTTGTAATGCTGCAACAGTTGTGGAGTGATATGGCTTTAAAATACAAGCAGCTTAAAAAAGTACTGTTTTGAAGAGATACAATTTCTTCCTACTGTCTTGAAGGTGCTGGCTCATGCTGGGTAATGGAACTGGCAGCCCTTGGCCAAGTGATCATTCTAAATGTGTGACCTGAACGGTGAGTGCTGACAGATTATTCAAAATAGTGGGCGTCGCAGATGAGCCCAATCTTGCGCACACTTGTCTTTCATCAGCAAGGGTCACTGGATAGCAATTAGGAGCTGATTTTTCTGCTTGTAGCTCAGGGACACTGATGCTAATTATAGTACTTCAATGGCCGAGATCAGCAAATTCAGCACAGACCATGTATTATAACTGGGTCCTTTCTGGTTTCTGACTCAGTGTTACCAGTAGATGCATTTGGCTACTCAGCCAGTCTCATTTTTACTTGGACCATAAAGGTGGAGCTGAGTTTGCTGATCTCATCCCAGGCAGCAACAGAGCCAACGCAGGTGACCTTAGCATCCTTGGTTATGGAGAGGCGAATCGTCCCAAGTTCTTGCTGCTGATAACAATCCGGTGACCGCCACTGGAAAGTGCATGTGTGAGCACTGGGTGAGGACAGAATCGAGCTTGGTGGTGATGCACCCCATGGTATAATAGCCTGCCAACACTCACTGTCTAAGTGCCACAAGAAGAACGGTCACCTGAATGAGATACCGGAGGGCTGCCAATGTTTGTGAAACTGAATCCCAGAAAGGAGAGGAGAAAATCGGCAAGGAAGAGATGAAGGAAATGGAGGGTGTGATTGACTGCGAGTGCCATTACAGTTAGAGCTGTGCCTCCCACACAGATTTAAGGATTCATTATTTCCCAGTAAGGGGGAGGCCAAGAAGCCAATCTGTTAAAAGCTCTTCCTGATATTTTCGACTACATTCATTTTGACACAAAAGGGTAGTGAACAGTGAGGAGGATAGCGATAGACTTCAAGAGGATATAGACACTCTGGTGGTATGGGCGGACACGTGGCAGATGAAGTTTAACGCGGAAAAATGCAAGGTGATGCATTTCGGTAGGAAAAATGAGGAGAGGCAATATAAACTAGAGGGCACAATTCTAAAAGGGGTGGAGGAACAGAGGGATCTGGGCGTTTGTGTGCATAAATCGTTAAAGGTGGCAGAGCAGGTTGAGAAAGCGGTTAAAAAAGCATACGGGATCCTGGGCTTTATAGATAGAGGCATAGAGTACAAAAGCAAGGAAGTGATGATTAACCTTTATAAAACACTGGTTCGGCCACAACTGGAGTATTGTGTCCAGTTCTGGGCACCGCACTTTAGGAAAGATGTGAAGGCCTTAGAGGGGGTGCAGAGGAGATTTACTAGAATAATTCCAGGGATGAGGGACTTAAATTACGGGGATAGACAGGAGAAGCTGAGATTGTTCTCCTTGGAGCAGAGACGGTTGAGAGGAGATTTGATTGAGGTGTTCAAAATCATGAAGGGTCTAGACAGAGTGGATAGAGAGAAACTGTTCCCATTGGCAGAAGGGTCAACAACCAGAGGGCATAGATTTAAGGTGATTGGCAAAAGAACCAAAAGTGATATGTGGAAAAACCTTTTTACACAGCGAGTGGTTAGGATCTGGAATGCACTGCCCGAGGGGGTGGTGGAGGCAGATTCAATCATGGCCTTCAAAAGGGAACTGGATAAGTACTTGAAATGAAAAAAACGTGCAGGGCTACAGGGATAGGGCGGGGCAATGGGACTAGCTGGATTGCTCTTGCATAGAGCCGGCGCAGACAGGATGGGCCGAATGGCCTCCTCCTGTATTGTAAACTTTCTATGATTCTATAATGAATATGTAATTGCATTTACAAAAAAAAGTACATTCACATTTATGAATTAATTCAAACTAATGGACAGATGAAAATATCGGGGGCTATTCCTTACACTTGCTATTGCACCTTCAGTGTGGAAGTTTTGCATTGGAGCACAGTTTAAGGGAATGTAATGTTTGTGGCTGGGAGGACTAATATCCATTCAAACAGCTTGTCTTTATGATAACAATCAAATAGAGAATAGAAACCTAGGGGCAAGGTTTCCTCTGCAAACATGAATATAAAGAACATTGTTACTATTTAACTAGAAATCTTCTCCCGTGCTGCTTACAGAGGTTATATGACGGCATGTTGCAGATTTAAAGGCCCCCTTGTTCCCATTCCCCAGTCGGGCATGGGCTGCTCTCTCCCTCCCGTCTTGGGGTGGGGAGATGTGAAGGGTGTTATTGACCTGGCCCCTTTCAGTAGAAGATCAAAAAACCAGTTTTGTTCCTGGGTTATTGGTGGGGAAGATTGGCTATAATTTAATGACAGCTTCCTGAGGGCAGCACACTCACTGTAGCAATGTGTGCATGTTAGTATTGTCTCCAGTTTGTGCACTGCAAAGGCAAATTGATTTATGTGAACTGCATTGACACCCTGTAACTACCAGCTATATCAACAAGGTTAGAAATTCAGTGTCATGCGTACGAGAGTTTCATTTTATAAAAAGCATGCTTTGTGTTCTCCTGGCTGTGACTATCAACAACTCAAGGGCCTTAAGTTACAGGTGTGAAAACATGAATCTCAAATTCCTGGATATAGTCTCGGTTGTGCACTTGATGTTTCCATCTGTAGGTGTAAGAGCTCGACCCCAAACATGATTCTTGCTCACTGTATACACCATTGCAACCTCACCCCAAGGCACATATTCAACGTGTGTACGCCTTTCTGACAAACACTGCCCACCTCACACAGAGTACTCACTGAGTATTGAAGTGTCAGATACACACCGAGGAAATAATAAGCCTTTGTTTCAATTTATTGGCAGAAGCAAGAGATGGGCCTCTCTGCCACTGTACGAGCGCAGTACAGCGAGAACAAAAACGCAGCAGGGAAAAAAGACATTTATACCAAACTCCTCAGCTGTTTCCTGGAGTTGGGAATATTTTATCCCTCTGATTCTCTCCTGTCTTTTCTTAAAGGTGCGGAGTCCTGCTGGGATATGGTTTCTAAGGCACCGGCTTCTCTCTGGTATTTCATCCAAGTTCCTATGTAAGTCTAGGCAGTCAGTGTTGGCGTACACACATCCGATCCTAATCCTGTCCTCAGCGGACACCCAGGCATGTACATTTTCCAGCTGGAGTCATTGGACATCGATCCAAGAGATGGTGACCTCTAAGCATGCTTCCCTGTAATGGCCTCTCCTCTAGCTCCCACACGGTCATCTCCAGGGTACTCCAAGAATCCATCCTTGGCCCCTTCCTCTTCCTCATGTACATGGTGCCTCTCAGTAACATCATTCAAAGACATGGGCTCAGCTTGCACATGCTTGTTGACATCCCCTCCCTCGACCACGTGGCCATCTCCATGCCGTCAGACTGTCTGTCTCACATTAAGTTGTGGATGAGCCAGAATCTTCTACAGCCGGAAGACCGAACCCATTGATTTTGGTTCCCGCCATCAACACCGTCCTCTTCTCTGGCAGCTCACTCGGCTGGACTAGCCTGTTCAACCCAGAGCTGAGCTTGGTGCCAACACTTATCCATGCCTTCATCATCTCTAGGCTCGATTTCTCCAGTCCTCTGCTTACTGGATTCCCATCCTCCACCTTCCATAAACTCCAAATCACCCAATCTCCACTGCCAGCATCCTGTCCCACACTAGGCTCTACTCACCCATTTCCTTCATCCTCACTGACCTACACGGCCTCCCCATTCCCCAGCAGATTGAATTTAAAACCCTTGTTCTCATCTACAAATCCCTCCATGGTCTGGCCCCACCCTACCTTTGGAACCTTATGTTCCCTTCCACTTCCCCTGGTCCTCTGGACTCATATGCATCCCTCCATCTTCAGTAGCAGAGCTTTCTTGGCCCTACTCTCTGGAACTCCCACCTTTAAAAGACTTCTCAAAACACATCTCTCCAACCAAGCTTTTGGTCACCTGTCTTAACCCTCCTGCAAATGCCTGGCATCTGGTTCTCTTCTCACTTTACCATGTTAAAGATGCTGTATAAATGCAAGTTTTTACGATCAACAATGCAAACCCAGGCTGATTTTTTACTCTACCTAGCCTTGAGGTGCTGAGGGCAACTATAGCACCCCCATTATGACTCCTTCTGAGATTTGCCAATTCTGCATGAACTTGGATCTTCTGAATAGCATCCTTCTGTTTACTGTACCTGTGCCTTTACAAACTAAACTGATCTCATATTCAGTCCCTGGTCTGTGTTGAATCACACAAGCTCAGCCTGGTAGCTGTTGGGATGCAATGCGTGGCATCTGTGTTCCTGGGCTTGGGTGAGTGAAAAAGAAATTCAGCCAGTGTGTCCACTTCTAATCACTACTGAGTGACACTGGCTGAAAATACATATATATAAGTGCGTGTGTGTGGTGTGTGCGTGTATGCCAGATGAGGACAGGTGTAGTTGTGCTGCTTCCACGGTCGAATATCACCCTCCCGCCATTAATTGTCCAAGCTTGGACATGATATTTAGAGAGGTATTGGAAAGGCTGCCGGCACTGTGGAACTGCAAGCAACAATGTCTTCGGAAGAAGAGAAAAGCAGAGAATATTAGTAGGGGAAAATCAGCCGAAATCATACAATAAAGCACAGAGACTGTCGCTTGGAATTTCCATTGGGGTTCTCCAGTGGGAGATCAGCAGAATTCCCAGAGAAACTACATAAATGGCCAAAATCAGATGTTTACACAGTTTCTCTGTGGATTCTGCCAATCTTCCACCAGTTATGGCAGGAGATTGGAAAAAAACGCACAGAAACTCAGGGCTAGTGAGGCCGGAGGGTGAGAAAGAGCTTAAGATTTAGCCCATGAATTCCTAGAATTTGGTAAGTGTTTTCACATGCACTTCCCAGAATTTCATGCATTAGGGGGATGTTTGGAATTTGTTTGTTATCCAGTGCTCTGTCTGTTTAACACTTTCATTTTTAATTTAATTTAGAGCTTACTTTCTATCAGCTAACCTTTATTCTTTTTATTTTCCTGTTAATTTTCTCCTCTCATCTGGGGTACAGTTCTACAACTGCCGGTCACCCTTCTTCACATGAAGCTTGACAGTGAGTGTCAGCAGGATATATGACTCCAGAAGCCATTACAGCAGAACCCAATCCTGCCTCTCCTGATCTCTACTCACATTCACTGCCCAGCAGCAGTCACTGTATAGCGATTAGGTATGGGAACCTTGGTTGATTTTCCTCTTCTTAACCCAGCAGCTGAATTCAATTGCAACATCTCTACTTGCATCCTGACTACGTTTAGTTAACTCAGTACATCTGTGGGTCCAAACCAGGATATTCCTGATATGTATGACTCAGCTAAAGAAAAGAACTTGTATTTATACTACTGCTACACCTGGATAAACTCAGTGAGCCTTTATGGGAGCCAACTGTTTAATATTTATATATATATATATATATATACTATACAGACTCTCGCCCTCTGAGTCAGAAGATTGTGGGTTGAAGTCCCACTCCAGAGCACATAACCTATACTGACACTTCAGTGCAGTACTGAAGGGAGTGCTGCACTGTCAGAGGTGCCATCTTTCAAAGGAGACACTAAACCGAGGCCCCGTCTGCCCTCTCAAGTGGATGTGAAAGATCCCATGGCACTATTTGAAGAAGAGATGGGGAGTTCTCCCGGGTGCCCTGGGCCTATATTCATCCCTCAACCAACACCTAAAACAGATGATCTGGTCATTTATTTTATTGCTGTTTATGGGAGCTTGCTGTATGCAAATTGGCTGCTACGTTTCCTAGAGGAGAGGAGCAGAGAAAATTGCAGAAATATTTCCTGTTCCAGCCATGAAATGCAAAAGAATTGATATGAGCTAGAAGCTGCTGAAATGTATAATCTGAGCAGGGGTATGCTCAGAGGTTCTCTCAGGGCACAGTGTGCAGAAGGTACAAAAGGAATGGGTCTGGTTCTTCTAGTCACTTAAGCATAACCGACTGTAATTAATGTTTTTTAATTGGATTGTGGCCACCAAAGAAATGATTCAGACTTGGCTGTATAAAATATTAACAAATGTGTGGGAAAGTGTTGCGAGGCTTGATGCATACACGGGAGAGGAAGGGATATAGGGGCAGGGTGGGAAGCACTTGGAGTGAGAGGAAGCTTATGTGGAGTATAAACACTGCCAGAGACCAATGGCCTGTTTCTGTGCTGTAGATTCTATGTAATTACGACAGTGACTACGCTTCAGAAGTATTTCATTGGTTCTAAAGCACTTTGGGATGTCCTGAGGTCATAAAAGACGCTGTATAAATGCAAGTCTTTTGTTCTTTCTTTAATAAGAAAATTGACTCTCATACCTCAGGAGGCAACTGTTAAATAAATAATTGAAAATCATAACTTTCTTTTTTGACAATGAGTTTTATTTTTCTCTACTTTTCCCCTTTCTTCGAGTCTCTGTGTACCATGTATCTCTGCCTGCTGAGCATAGGCTCCCTCAATGCCTCACTATAGTGGGTCACAAAGAGCTGTGACAGAACAGACTAGAGTGACTCTCTCATTTTATCCTCCAACACTGTAACATGCTCTGACCCCCATTCTATCCTATAACATATGTCAGGGCTGAGATTAGAAACTCATCTGTCCTATCACCTAATGGCATAGTGTGTTGCAGATCTAATGAACAATGCCATTCTCTGATAGTTCTCTCCCCTCCTCTTCTTGTGCTGTTAACTCAGGGAGTAGAGTTTCACTAGAACCTCCCTCTGGAACCTCATCCAAATGGACATTCTTTGTATGTGAGCCTCAGCATGCAGCGACACGATAGCCAAGCCTGATCCAAACCTCACCCAATGTCTAGCAAGGTTCACTGGACAGGAACAAAAGTCCCCAGCAAATCTCCCCTCCCTAGACTGGCGATTCTAAGAGCAATTGTAGTAGCCCCACCTTTGACTCAATGAGATTGGGTAACAGCACAGTTGAACCTGGGATGTTCATGGTCTGTGTGGCACATGATATGGTATTTTTACAGGTAAAGCCACCAGTCAATTGTCAGAACCAGGCTGGGCATGGATGCCACAAGACCTCACCATCACACTGTTGTCTCTACCAGTTCCAAACGCTTTCTACCTGTTGTCACTCTTCCATCCCGATCTTACTGTATCCTATCCAACCATTTCAGCATTGACCTTCCAGTTGAAACCCATTCCATCACCTCTGAGGGTACCGATGTTCAACCATGTGGCACACATCGCCTGCCCATTGCAATTCTCACTATAACATGCTCTGTTACTGCACGCAGTCCACTCCTCATTACTTCCAGGCTCTCCTGTGCCCTTGCCAGGTTCAAACTCTCAGGCCATACAGAAGTAGCAACTTGACATTAGCCTCACACACTCTCCTTTTCACATCCCCCGATACATCTCTCCTCTTCCAGAGTGGTTTCCAAAGTCCATCAAAAACACTTCTAGCCGCAATAATTCTCCCCAACTCTTTCCTGCATCGTTCTTTGATCTAGAAAGTTGTGTGCCTGAGAATTAATAAAAATTAATAGTCACTTGGACAAGTGTGGATTAATAAAGGAAAGCCAGCATGGAATTGTTAAAGGAAAATCGTGCTTAACTAACTTGATTGAGTTTTTTGATGAGGTAACAGAGAGGGTTGATGAGGGCAATGCGGTTGATGGTGTGTATATGGACATTTAAAAGGCGTTTGATAAAATGCCGCATAATAGTCTTGTCAGCAAAATTGAAGCCCATGGAATAGAAGGAGCAGTGGCAGCATGGATAGGAAATTTGCTGAGTAACAGAAAACAGAGAGTAGTGGTGAACCGTTGTTTTTCGGACCAGAGGGAGATGTACAGTGGTGTTCCCCAGGGGTCAGTGCTGGGGCCACTGCTTTTTTTGATATATACTGATGACTTGGACTTGGGTGTACAGGGCACAATTTCAAAATTTGCAGATGACTCAAAACTTGGAAGTGTAGTAAACAGTGAGGAGGATAGTGATAGACTTCAAGAGGATATAGACAGGCTGGTGGAATGGGGGACATGTGACAGATGAAATTTAATGCAGAGAGTGCAAAGCGATATGTTTTGGCAGGAAGAATGAGGAGAGGCAATATAAACTAAATGGTACAATTCTAATGGGGGTGCAGGAACAGAGAGACCCGGGGGTATACATGCACAAATCTTTGAAGGTGGCAGGACAGGTTGAGAAAGCGGTTAAACAAGCACACAGGATCCTGGACTTTATAAATAGAGGCATAAAGTACAAAAGCAAGGAAATTATGTTGAACCTTTACAAAACACTGTTTCGGCCACAGCTGGAGTATTGTGTCCAATTCTGGGCACCGCACTTTAGGAAGGATGTGAAGGCCTTAGGGTGCAGAAAAGATTTACTAGAATGCTTCCGGGGATGAGGGACTTCAGTTACATGGATAGACTGGAGAAGCTGGGATTGTTCTCCTTAGAGCAGAAAAGGTTAAGAGGAGATTTGATAGAAGTGTTCATAATCATGACAGGCTTAAATAAAGTAAATAAAGAGAAACTGTTCCCATTGGCGGAAGGGTGGAGAACCAGAGGACACAGATTTAAGATGATTGGCAAAAGAACCAAAGGCGACATGAGGAAAAACTTTTTTACACAGTGAATGGTTATGATCTGGAACGTGCTGCCTGAAAGGGTGATGGATGCAGATTCAATTGTGGCTTTCAAAAAGGAATTGGATAAATATTTGAAGGGAAAAAATTTGCAGGGCTACGGGGAAAGAGCAAAGGAATGGGACTAACTGGATTGCTCTTACAAAGAGCTGGCACAGGCTCGATGGGCAGAGTGGCCTCCTTCTGTGCTGTAACGATTCTACGATTCTTATGATTCTATAAGAAGGAAGGAATGCAAGAAAGAGGTGAAGAGACACATTGCCCTGGCTGCAAGCATTTTTGATGGTCTTTGGAACCACTGAACCATGGGAGAGCATAATACAATTTTTATTGTTTTTTTGTGCATGCAAATCAAAAAAAAATTAATCTCATTGAAACATATAAGATTCTGAGGGGGTTTGAGAGGGTAGATGCTGAGAGGTTGTTTCCCCTGGTTGGAGAGTCTAGAACTAGGGGCATAGTCTCAGGATAAGGGGTCGGCCATTTAAGACTGAGATGAGGAGGAATTTCTTCACGCAGATCTTTGGAATTCTCTACCCCAGGGGGCTGTGGATACTCAGTCATTGAGCATATTCAGGGCTGAGATCGATAGATTTTTGGACTCTAGGGGAATCAAGGGATATGGGGATCGGGTGGGAAAGTGAAGTCGAGGTCGAAGATCAGCCATGATCTTACTGAATGGCGGAGCAGGCTCGAGGGGCCGTGTAGCCAACTCCTGCTGCTATTTCTTATATTCTTATAGAGTTATATAAAAATGGTCCCAGGATCACACTGTAATAATTACTATCACATTCCTTAGAGTAAGCGGCTAAGGAACATTTCTTATGTCCTTGCACTACTACTGGACTCTTGTCAGTCAGGAGATTGATACCGAGCCCTCAGGGTACCATTGCTAACCTGGGCACTGGGGAACAAATCATTGCATCAAGTTTTTCCCTCTGATTTGTCTTTACTGCTATAAGTCGTATCTCAGCATGAGTCACCTCCTTCAGCATAGCAGGGGTAAGTGGGGCAAAAATTTACTCACATTATAGACTCTCACCTGAAGAAAAAATACTTGAGCCAGGTACTGGATGGTGGTCGTTGACTGTGCAGCAGCACTGCAAAACGAGGCAGACATCTTCAGGAGAAAAGGAGAGAAAATTGGAGGAGAAAATAGAGAAGAAACAAAAAAAGTAATTTCTCCTAATGGTCAGCTAAGCTATGCAGACCAGGAATGTCTCAGGCTCAATTCCCAGTCTGCACTGAGCCAGAGCAACAATAGCCTCAGTGCTCCTGGATTAAGTAAGGAAAGCCAGCCAGGGTTCACAGTCCTGATCACAGTCTAGTGACCCATGCTGGGAAGTGTGGTGTGTGTGTGTGTGGACACTGGGTGAGGACAAAGTAGGGCCTGGCTGTCCAGCTTCACGCGTGAAGAATAGCAACTTCAGGGAAGTACTGAAGGGAAATTAAATCAGCCAGGGCTCCCATTTCTGGTTGCTATCCAGTATAATATAATGTATGGCAAGAGGGGTGATTAGCAACGTTCAAATGTCCAAGTCCAGATTAGCGAGCCAGTGGATAGCTTCAGTTGGGGCTTGGTGCAAGTCTGAGATGCTGCATGCCAGCAAACAATCGAAGTGGACCCTGATTTACAATGTGATTCGTACTTTGCGACTGGTGTCCGCAGTCACATTGTGCGTTGTCTCCGATCTTTCCGAGGTGGCTGAAATGACCACATTTGCCACGTGATGCTCTGAAACACTTCATTATGGACCATTAGCTAATATTGAGCAACCATATATACCACATTCCTTTGAATGAGCTGAAAAGTAGAGCACACACCCTCAGTGATGGGCTACCTCAAGAAGCAGTGCTGGCTCCTTTATAAATCCCAGACTTTTTCTTCACTATCCAACATCTACATTAGTGACTTACCTGACACAAGGGGCTCAATTTTATGGGGAAATTGCGGATGCTTTGGGGGCGAGGGGCTCCGAAAATCGGGGAAATCCCGTTCAGGTTTGGATCCCGGCTCCAACCCGCCGACTTCCGGGTTCCCCATTGACGCGTCTGGGTGCGTGCGTGCCTCCTGAATGCGGAAGTCCAACCGGCAATTAAAGCCAGCGGGATGATACTTTACATAATTGTTCAGTTACTTTAAGTACTTGAGGTACTTAATTTGCTCCAGATTTTGGCAGGGGTGCGATTTTGAAGTATCCTCAATGTGTTTCCCGTGCTGTGGGAAACACTCCATGTTGCAACAAACGTGTTTCAGCCAGCAGCCAGTGGGAAATTCAAATGCTTAATTGACAGATGGGGATAAAAGGTCACTTATTGCAGCAGGGCACTCTGTTATTTCAGACAAAGTTTTGGCTGCAAGATCTTTGCGTTTGCGCTGAAAATTCTTACTTTCCACTCAAAATTCTGCAGTGAAAACATATTTAATTACTTTGCAGACTCCCTCAAACTCAGACCGTCAGGATGGGGAAGCGCCATGGCTGCATTCCCCATTACATCCGAGGACGAGCAACATCATCAGCCTCGCCAGGCACGGCGTCCACCTCCACCACGTGGAGCTCCACAACACAGTGCTGCGCCATAGGCACCTGCTCAAGAGCACAGAGGACAACAGAGAGAGCGACGTTGCAGTGGGCACTACCCTCGCCACAGGGTCTACAGACCGAGGCTTAGCTTCCTGGACCTCTCTGAGGAACAGTGCATATGGAGGCTCAGAGTCAGTCGCCAGGTGGTCGCAAACATCTGCAAACATCTGCAGCCTCCTTCATGCCGAGCTGCTCCCGGCGGGGCCAAGCAGCATCTCCCTACCTGTCGCTGTCAAAGTCACCACTGCCCTCAACTTCTTTGCCTCTAGATCATTCCAGGGTGCCATCGGAGACATCGCATGGATCTCTCAGTCATTTGCACACAATTGCATAAGGCAGGTCACTGACGGCTTGTTTTGCAGGGCTTCGCACCACGTCAACTTCACCATGGACGACCTCAGCCAGACGGAGAGGGCAGTGGGATTCCACTCTGTGGCTGGCTTCCCACGAGTGCAGGGTGCAATTGATTGCACCCATATAGCAATTAGAGCACCTCCACACGAGCCAGAACTGTTCACCAACAGGAAGGGGTATCACTCCATCAACACTCAGCTCATTTGTGACCACCGCAAAAGATTACTTCACATGTGCGTCAGATTCCCTGGCAGCTGCCACGATTCCTTCATCCTCCGGGAATCCAATATCCAGCCCCTCTTCCACACACCAAACACCCGTAAGGGCTGACTCCTTGGGGACAAGGGATACCCCCGGCACATTTGGCTCATGACCACCTCTGAGGAACCCCACCATCGAGCAACAGCGTCAATACAACAACAGCCACATCGCCACCAGGTGTACAATTGAGCATGCTATAGGGCCGCACAAGATGCGATTTAGGTGCCTTGATCGTTCTGGGGGAGCGCTTCAATACGCACCAGACAGAGTGGAACACATTATAGTCGTGTGTTGTGCCCTGCACAACATGGCACAACAGAGAGGGCTGCCGCTTGAGGTGGCCCCATCCACATCTACCACCCACATTGAGAAGGAGGAGGCAGAGGAGAAGGAGAAGGAGAAGGAGGAGGAGCCACCCATGGGCAGAGCAACAGCTCACCTGGCTGCGCGTGAGGCCAGGGAGTCACTGATATGTGAACGTTCTCCTAACATCAGAAAGTGTGAAGACTCCAGTCCTCACACCACCGGATAGAGCATCGCACACTAGCGCCACCCCCCACCACCACCACCACCACCCTCCCTGGACAAAACAGGCCTGCAACCACACATACACCCACTGGAGAGTGACCCAATGGGTGGCATCAAGTGTCGCCGCTCATGGTGAACCTCAAGAAAGGGCCCTATTACAGAAGCCAATCAAGAATGGCCAAGACATGGCAGTAGTGGTGACAATAATATTTAATGTGAGTTTAACAAAAAGCTAATATAAATAAAAAACGTGACCAACCATCGAACACCCTTGTGCACCCCCTTCATGCTTACAAAACCTTCGCCTTTCTCTTCCGATTACTTCTACGTGGTGCATCCCGTGTGGCTGCAGCAGAGGTAGTGGCAGGTTGCTCTTGTTCGCTCAGATGTGACGGTCCATCCTCAGAAGCTGGCAGGTCCTCTGAGGAATCGCCCTCTGCCGTCACTGAGGCCGCTAAAGGCCCTGTAAGAGAACAGAAGGCAATATTAAGCGTCATCACAGATGTGTCATGTTGCGATGAGCATACTGGGGTGCTGGGGATGGCAAGGCAAGTTAACATCAATTCATATTGTGTGTGTGAATGTTAAAGTTCTGTCACCAGTTTGTCAGGTGCCCATCTCGGCGTCCCTGACGGACAGGCACTCAAGGGTTCTGCTGAGCTCCAGCGCCTCCTGCTCCGAGTCTGTGAGGACAACGATTTGTTGCGGCCCCCCTCCAGTCCTCGCCGTCTCCCGTGCATTCTGGGCTCTCTTCTTCTCTAAGGGGAGAAAGCACAGATGTGTGAGTGAGTGATGGTGACGTAGCCAACCGATGAATGCATTGGTTTGGCTGCGGCTGATTGTGAAAGAGATGCATCAGAGGTTGAGTATGAGACAGAGCCATAACATTGCATGAGGATTGGGTTGAGTGGTAGTGATGGGGTGACTAATGGGGAGGTGAGGAAGTGCTGAGGAAGTGCAGGTAAGTTGAGGATGAGCCTTAAGTGGGTGTGGGGAGTGATGAGATTTGGTGTTGGCAGTGCAGAATGAGTTGGGGGGTGGGGGTGTGATGTGGAAGACAGAATGTAGGAGAGTCAGTAAGTGTACTCACTTTGGCTGACCTAGTTAGGTCATTGAAGTGCTTCCTGCACTGGACCCAGGTGCAGGAGATGTTGCTGCTGCTGGTGACCTCCTCTGCCACCTCGAGCTAGGCCTTCTTGGTGGCAGAGGCAGGCCACTTCCTCCCGTCCGCTGGGTAGAAGACATCCCTCCTCCTCCTCATCCATCCACTAGCACCTGGAGCGAGGCATCGCTGAATCTTGGAGCAGCCTTTCCCGTGTGGTGTGTGGGTGTTTGCTCCAGGAGCAGCCATTGGAGGACTGCCCCTTTAAATAGAGCTCCTCCAGCTGACAGCCTGTGATGCGGGTGTGCAGTCCGCCTGCTGCGCAGCTTTCAGACAGCAAATCCGGAAGCCACGCTAAGTGGTTCCAATTGGTTACCCACCCAATCACCCCCCCCACCTCCCCCCCCACCCCACCCCGGCGCCATCCCGCCTCCCCGCTAAATTTTGGGCCAAGTTCATTTATCTTGATGACATCGCCCTTTCCACACATGGTAAAGACCCTCTCTACAGATGTGAAGTTAATGGCTGAATACATTCAATACTGGCAGCTCCTCCCCAGTACCTCCAAAATCTTGGCAGCAGCTTTTCACCTAAACAACAAAGCCTCCAAGGAACCACTTTTTGTGTCTTGCTGGGAATGCTTGTGTCTGCACACTGGGAGTGGTCAGGATTGGCAACCTGTACTCCAGCAAGAAGTCAAACCTTCAGGAGAAAGGTGGCGAGAGAAACATAAGAGAAATCTGTTCTTTACCACCTAGTCACTGGTCTGTGTGAATCCAGCAAGTTTCATTAGGTGTTGTTACCGGCCGACAGGATCCGACAGCATCAACACAAACAGCTCAGAAGAAAAAATGTAAATAGTGTTTTCCAATGCTGGCTATTAAGCTGCAGTTTGAAGAGAATAAAACCAATGTCACAATTGTCTGCTAGCTGTTTGTGCAGAGTATCTCCTTGTGCTAACCACATCCTACTCAGCACAGTACTGCGGTCTGACCCAGCATCTTACAAGTTGAGACCTTTTCTCATTCCTCTCGAATGCATAAGCTTTTTGGCAAGGAATCCTAGCTGATGAGAAATGTGCATTTAATAGAAAGCAGCACCCAACTTTTTTTTTCCCACATCTCTTTGGGAAGTATTCCAAAAAAGAAACTGAGTGTGTTTTATACATTACTTTTTCATGTGGAAGTTAGTGGGGGTGGATGGGAGTAACTTCCTTTGTCGTCATTTTGGTTTCAACTCATCAGACTTAGTAGCCTGCTACAAATTGATGGAGTAATATGGTGTCACTGTTGTGCAGCACACCAGAACCTGAAAGCACATAAAGGGCGAGGGAATAGAGGGAAGCAGGGTCCTACCTTTACCAATCTTCAACTCCTCCCAGATATTGTCATGGGGAGTCCTAAAGATGAATAGGCAGGGAGCATCTTTGCTTTAGCTCAAATGCACATCACTGGCTCATTTGGTAAAGGCAATGTGTAACTGAGCCATATAGACCAGAAGGCCGCAGGTTTGATTCCCCATCTGTTCTCAGCCAGGTTGGCAGTAAGGGCAGTATAGGGGCTTAATGTTCCTAGGCTAGAGAAGGGAAATTAAATCAGCTGGAGTTCAAGCTTCTTGTTGCGATCCAGTGATACTGACTGGATATGCATGTCCATGGACACTGGGGTAGGTCAGGATTGAGGCAGGCTATGACGCACTCCATAGCTGACCAACCTGAAAGCATTCACTGATCAGTCTCTCGGGTAAAGAACGGCTGCATGCGCAAAGTACCGGAGGGCAACTGGTGCCCGTGGAACCCAACCATAGTATAAGTCAATGCCTCTGTCGTCATTTTGCGGAGGAAAGAAGAGAAAATGAGCAAACCCCATCCCCAGAGATTTAGATGCAAGAAGCCAGCCTGGGTATCAGCTTGGTACCAAGGTGGGAAGTATAAAAGTCTCTAACACAGGAGTCCAGCCAATGTTGGAATTTGAATATGACTCCAGAAACGGGTCAAAGGAGCTGTACAGTCGTGATTGGGAATTGAAGAAAGTCCAGAGGGGGAATTTCAACTCTCTCCAGTTGGCGGGAAAGGAGCAGAGGAGCAGTTAAAATGGAGCAGCTCTATTTCCTACTCCGTTCCCACCAACTGCCCATTTTAACACTGCCCATTTTGATGGCGGATGAAGCTCCTGGTGGGAGCATCATTAATAAATACAAATCAGGATCCCATGACATACAGGGGACCCCGATAGTATTTTAACCCTTTCCCGAGTGGGGTGCCTGCCATGGCTGACCCACCAGGTAAAGCTGTCAGGAAGCCAGAGAGACCCTCTAAGATAAGTTAAAGAACTTTACTTAGTGGGGGCAGGAGGAGCAGGAGTAGATGCCCCCCGACAAAGTAAGTCCGGGTCTCTGCTGATTTGGGCTCCTAACCCCCGACACCCAGCTGTGAGAAACTCACAACACTCCAGCCACTGGACTTACTTTGCTGTTGGTAGCCTTCTCTTTGAGCAGCTAGGGACTAAATTAAAAAGCAGAACCACAAAGGTAATAAACTCTGCATTATTACTTGAGCCACAAGCAAATTGGGGAGTTCGGGGAGATGAATGCGTGGCTCAAAGATTGGTGTGAGAGAAGTGGGTTTCGATTCCTGGGGCACTGGCAC
Source organism: Heptranchias perlo (assembly GCF_035084215.1). Taxonomy (NCBI): domain Eukaryota; kingdom Metazoa; phylum Chordata; class Chondrichthyes; order Hexanchiformes; family Hexanchidae; genus Heptranchias; species Heptranchias perlo. Next base: position 16,475,100 of record NC_090364.1, on the reverse strand, counting down.
CAGTGCTGGGGAAAGAGAGAGCTGTTCCGTTGGGACGGACTACATCTGAACCAGGCTGGGGCTAGAGTTCTAGCGAATCGAATAACTAGGGAGGTACATAGGGCTTTAAATTAAATAAGTTGGGGGGAGGGTCCCGGTAGAGAGAAATCTAGAATGCTAAAGAGAAAAGACAAAGAAGCAGTGCAGGAAAGCAATTTTTTTTTTATTTGTTCATGGGATGTGGGCGTCGCTGGCAAGGCCAGCATTTATTGCCCATCCCTCATTGCCCTCGAGAAGGTGGTGGTGAGCCGCCTTCTTGAACCGCTGCAGTCCGTGTGGTGACGGTTCTCCCACAGTGCTGTTAGGTAGGGAGTTCCAAGATTTTGACCCAGCGACGATGAAGGAACAGCGATATATTTCCAAGTCGGGATGGTGTGTGACTTGGAGGGGAACGTGCAGGTGGTGTTGTTCCCATGTGCCTGCTGCCCTTGTCCTTCTAGATGGTAGAGATCGTGGGTTTGGGAGGTGCTGTCGAAGAAGCCTTGGCGAGTTGCTGCAGTGCATCCTATGGATGGTACACACTGCAGCCACGGTGCGCCGGTGGTGGAGGGAGTGAATGTTTAGGGTGGTGGATGGGGTGCCAATCAAGCGGGCTGCTTTGTCCTGGATGGTGTCCAGCTTCTTGAGTGTTGTTGGAGCTGCACTCATCCAGGCAAGTGGAGAGTATTCCATCACACTCCTGACTTGTGCCTTGTAGATGGTGGAAAGGCTTTGGGGAGTCAGGAGGTGAGTCACTCGCCGCAGAATACCCAGCCTCTGACCTGCTCTTGTAGCCACAGTATTTATATGGCTGGTCCAGTTAACTTTCTGGTCAATGGTGACCCCCAGGATGTTGATGGTGTGGGATTCAGTGATGGTAATGCCGTTGAATGTCAAGGGGGGGTGGTTAGATTCTCTCTTGTTGGAGATGGTCATTGCCTGGCACTTGTCTGGCGCGAATGTTACTTGCCACTTATCAGCCCAAGCCTGGATGCAATTTCTGACCTTATGATGGAGGGAAGGTCATTGATGAAGCAGCTGAAGATGGTTGTGCCTAGGACACTACCCTGAGGAACTCCTGCAGCAATGTCCTCGGGCTGAGATGATTGGCCTCCAACAACCACTACCATCTTCCTTTGTGCGAGGTACGACTCCAGCCACTGGAGAGTTTTCCCCCTGATTCCCATTGACTTCAATTTTACTAGGACTCCTTCGTGCCACACTCGGTCAAAAGCTGCCTTGATGTCAAGGGCAGTCACTCTCACCTCACCTCTGGAATTCAGCTCTTTTGTCCATATTTGGACCAAGGCTGTAATGAGGTCTGGAGCCGAGTGGTCCTGGCGGAACCCAAACTGAGCATCGGTGAGCAGGTTATTGTGAGTAAGTGCCGCTTGATAGCACTGTCGATGACACCTTCCATCACTTTGCTATGATTCAGAGTAGGCTGATGGGGCGGTAATTGGCTGGATTGGATTTGTCCTGCTTTTTGTGGACAGGACATACCTGGGCAATTTTCCACATTGTCAGGTAGATGCCAGTGTTGTAGCCATACTGGAACAGTTTGGCTAGAGGCACGGCTAGCTCTGGAGCACAAGTCTTCAGCACTACAGCCGGGATGTTGTCGGGGCCTTTGCTGTATCCAGTGCACTCAGCCATTTCTTGATATCACGTGGAGTGAATCGAGTTGGCTGAAGACTGGCTTCTGTGATGGTGGGGATCTTGGGAGGAGGCCGAGATGGATCATCCACTCGGCACTTCATTGGGGTAAGGATAACCAGATTGTGTCAGGAAGGGACAGAGTGCACAAACAAAAGAGTGCACTAACAAATAGGGTCCGGGTAGTAAAAAATGGTAAGAAGACAAATAGGGCCATAGAATAAAAAAATGTTAAGATGTCTAAAAATGTTAAAAAGACAAATCTAAAGGCACCTGAATGTACGAAGCATTCGTAATAAGGTAGACAAATTAACAGCGCAAATAGATATAAACGGATATGATATAATTGCAATTACAGAGACATGGCTGCAGGGTGACCAAGGCTGGGAGCTGAATATCCAAGGGTATTGAATATTTAGGAAGGACAGGCAAAAAGGAAAAGGAGGTGGGGTGGCGTTGTTAGTAAAGGATGAAATCAGAGCAATAGTGAGAAAGGATATTGGCTCAGAAAATCAAGATGTAGAATCAGTCTGGGTGGAGTTAAGAAGCACCAAGGGGCAGAAAACACTGGTGGGAGTTGTCTATAGGCCTCCAAACAGTAGTGGTAATGTAGGGGACGGCATCAAACAGGAAATTAGAGATGCATGTAACAAGGGTACTACAGTAATCATGGGTGACTTTAATCTACATATAGACTGGCCAAACCAAATTAGCAATAATACTGTGGAGGATGAATTCCTGGAGTGTGTACAAGATGGTTTTTTAGACCAGCACATTGAGGAGCCAACCAGCGAACAGGCTATCCTAGATTTGGGTATTGTGCAATGAGAAGGAGTTAATTAGTAATCTTGTTGTGCGGGTCTTTTAGGGAAGAGTGACATTAACGTGATAGAATTCTTCATTAAGGTGGAAAGTGAAGTAGTCCAATCCGAAACTAGGGTCCTAAATCTAAACAAAGGAAACTACGAAGGTATGAGGAGTCAGTTGGCTATGATAGATTGGGAAGCTTCATTGAAAGGCATAAGGGTGGATAGGCAATGGCTAACATTTAAGGAACGAATGCATGAATTGCAACACTTATACATTCCTTTCTGGTGCAAAAACACAAAAGGAAAAGCGGCCCAACCATGACTAACAAAAGAAATTAAGGATAGTATTAGATCCAAAGAGGAGTGATATAAAGTTGCAAGAAAAAGTAACAAACCTGAGGATTTGGAGCAGTTTAGAATTCAGCAAAAAAGGAACAAGTGATTGATTAAGTGGGGAAAAATAGAGTATGAGAGTAAACTTGCAGGGAACATAAAAGTGGACTGTAAAAGCTTCTACAAGTATGTAAAAAGAAAAAGATTAGTGAAGACAAATGTAGGTCCCTTACAGTCAGAAACGAGAGAATTTATAATGGGGAACAAGGAAATGGCAGAGCAATTAAACAAATACTTTGGTTCTGTTTTCACGGAAGAGGACACAAATAACTTCCCAGAAATGTTAGGGAACCAAGGGACTAGTGAGAAGGAGGAATTAAAGGAAATTAGTATTAGTAAAAAAATAGTGCTGGAGAAATGAATGGGACTGAAAGCTGATAAATCCCCAGGGCCTGATAATCTGCATCGCAGAGTACTAAAAGAGGTAGCCATGAAAATAGTGGATGCATTAGTTGTCATCTTCCAAAATTCTACAGATTATGGAACAGTTCCTGCAGATTGGAGGGTGGCAAATGTAATTTCTCTCTCTACTTTATTAAATAAAGGAGAGAGAGAGAAAACAGGGAACTACAGACCGGTTAGCCTAACATCAGTAGTAGGGAAAATGCTAGAGTTTATTATAAAGGATGTGATAACAGGACACTTAGAAAATATCAATGAGATTAGACAAAGTCAACATGGATTTATGAAAGGGAATCGTGTTTGACAAACCTACTGGAGTTTTTTGAGGATGTAACTGGTAGAATAGATAAGAGAGAACCAGTGGATGTGATTTATTTGGATTTTCAGAAGGCCTCTGATAAAGTCCCACATAAGAGGTTAGTGTACAAAATTAAAGCACATGGGATTGGGGGTAATATACTGGCATGGATTGAAAATTGGTTAACAGACAGGAAACAGAGTATAGGAATAAATGGGTCTTTTTAAGGGTGGCAGGCAGTGACTAGTGGGGTACCGCGGGGATCAGTGCTCAGGCCCCAGCTATTCGCAATATATATCAATGATTTGGATGAGGGAACCAAATGTAATATTCCAAGTTTGCTGACGACACAAAACTAGGTGGGATCGTGAGTTGTGAGGAGGATGCAAGGAGGCTTCAAGGCGATTTAGACAAGTTGAGTGAGTGGGCAAATACATGGCAGATGCAGTATAATGTGGATAAATGTGAAGTTATCCACTTCGGAAGGAAAAACAGAAAGGCAAAATATTATTTAAATGGTGATAGATTGAGAAATGTTGATGTACAAAGGGACCTGGATGTCCTTGTACACCAGTCACTGAAAGCAAACATGCAGGTGCAGCAAGCAGTTAGGAAGGCAAATAGTATGCTGGCCTTCATTGCAAGAGGATTTGAGTACAGGAGCAAGGATGTCTTACTGCAGTTATACAGGGCCTTGGTGAGACGGTACCTGGAGTATTGTGTACAGTTTTGGTCTCCTTACCTAAGAAAGGATATACTTGTCATAGAGGGAGTGCAGCAAAGGTTCACCAGACTGATTCCTGGGATGGCAGGACTGTCGTATGAGGAGAGATTGGGTCGACTCAGCCTGTATTCACTTGAGTTTAGAAGAATGAGAGAGGATCTCATTGAAACATATAAAATTCTGACAGGGCTAGACAGACTGGATGCAGGGAGGATGTTTCCCCTGGCTGGGGGGGTCCAGAACGAGAGGTCACAGTCTCAGGATACGGGCTAGGAAATTTAGGACTGAGATGAGGAGAAATTTCTTCACTCAGAGGGTGGTGAACCTGTGGAATTCTCTACCACAGAAGGCTGTGGAGGCCAAGTCACTGAATATATTAAAGAAGGAGCTAGATAGATTTCTAGACACAAAAGGCATCAAGGGGTATGGGGAGAGAGCAGGAATATGTTATTGAGATAGAGGATCAGCCATGATCATATTGAATGGCGGAGTAGGCTCAAAGGGCTGAATGGCCTACTCCTGCTCCTATTTTCTATGTTTCTATGTTTCTTGGTGCTAGTGGCCGATCTCTGGGCCCCCCGGTCTTCGCTCCCAACCACCCCCTCCACCGGCCAGCTGTTATTTTCTGCCTGAAACAGGTGAGCAGCTAAACGGCAGCATTCAAATGAGGCCCAGCTGTTAAAATCTACTGAGCCTCCGACGAAGACTCTCACATGGGATTACCTTACGTTCCTGTCGGCTTCCCGCCTGGAGTTAATATTGGCCCTCGTCGGTCAAGCTACTGAGGCTATTGTGTATTATTTGGTTTAAATAGATGATGTGGGAGAGCTCCTGGCCGGCCTCCCACCTCCCACCCTCCATAAACTTGAGCTCATCCAAAACTCTGCTGCCCATATCCTAACTCGCATCAAGTCCCGTTCACCCATCACTCTTGTGCTTGGCTCCCAGTCCGGCAATGCCTTGATTTTAAAATTCTCATCCTCGTTTTCAAATCTCTCCATGGCCCCACCCCTCCCTATCTCTGTAACCTCCTCCTGCCCTACAACCATCCAAGATCTCTGCGCTCCTCCAATTCTGACCTCTTGCGCATCCCCGATTTTAATCGCTTCACCATTGGCAGCCGTGCCTTCAGCTGCCTAGGCCCTAAATTCTGGATTTCCCTCCCTAAACCTCTCTGCCACTCTACCTCTCCCTCCTCCTTTAAGACGCTCCTTAAAACCTACTTCTTTGACCAAGCTTTTGGTCACCTGTCCTAATATCTCCTTATGTGGCTCGGTGTGAAGTTTTGTTTGATAATCACTCCTGTGAAGCGTCTTGGGATGTTTTACTATGTTAAAGGCACTGTATAAATGCAAGTTGTTGTTCGTTGGTAAATGCACTGTGTGGTGTGATACTGAGTCATAGAGACCAGGAATGCCATTGGTCTGGTCATGGTCATGGTGCCTGCTATTGGCTGCTATCCGGAACTATTCCTGGAAAGGGTGCGTTTGTGTGTAAATTGTGGGTTAAGAAAAGACTAGGATTGGCTGCGAAGCCCTCTATGATTGAATACATGAAGAATGGACACTTGGGCAAGGTACCAGAGAACTGCTGCACCAATGGAACCGTCTCCCAGCAACAGTCAGTGCCGAGAGGTGAGAAAATAGAAAAACAGAAGAAAAAAAGTGTTAAAAAATGGTGAGTAAAAACATCACTCACACCAAACACACCATACTGGGTGTTGATGCGAACGTTTCCTGAGATATTGTCTAGACTAGAGGCCCTGTCCCAATTTTGCTCACCCAGTGGATGCTGAAGATGGGGACTCGAGCTCTGGCATCCTGTGTAAGCAGGAGAATGTGGTCCAGGAAGGGCCAATTTGTACTGAGCTAGCAGATAGGTGGGGCCTGGCTGGGGAAAAGTCTCATTGAACGTAGTGCCCTCAGCCTAGAAAGAGGAAAAATATCAGTTATGGCGTCCAGCTCTGATTGCTCTCCTGTGGTTCTGGCTGCAAAAGTGAGTGTGTCAATGTCAGGTGAGAACAGGATGGGGCTCAGGTAGTCTCCTGCTTTCCTCCACAGTGAAATATTTATTGTCCGGGCTCTCATATGAAGAACAGCCACTTGCATGAGAAACGAGAAGGATGCCAGAGCTTGAGTCCCCATCTTCAGCAGAGAGGGGATAAGGAAAGGAAATTGGATGAGAAAAAATAATTTTAAAAAGTCTTACTGCCTTCTGAACAGTATGGAAATGGAATGTGATAATGTGAATAACTGACAGCTGGAGTCTGTGTTGTCTGTTCCTGTAAACCAAGCCACAAAAACAGTTTGTTAATCATTAGCTGCATATGTGAGTCACTCAGTGGAATTTATAACTTATCCTCCCAGGGCAAAATGAGGGTAATTTAGAATCAAGATCAGTTTTCACTAGTGGGAGTGCTACTCGTGAAATGAAAGTGGCCTGACAGGAAGGTAGTGTTGGTGCTCCTGTAGACCGATGATTGGTGGGATTGGGTTAATCCCACCAGAACAACTATAAGCATTCCCCTAAAAGGAGGGCACCGCTAATTAAAGGAAAAGGTGGTATGTCCAAACTAAAATCAGTATTGGGTAATTCAAAAGACAATCATTAAATTTGGATCAATACTTGGTCAATCCCGTGCAGAGCTAGTGACAAGGAAAGCATAAGAGTGAAGTTCTCTGAAAAGGCTGCTCAACAGAACCAAAGAAATAGTTTTGTTTGATTTAAAAAAAACTGTTGGCAAGGATTTTGAGTCTGTGCAGACAGAGTTGATAATAAGCACCACGCATTTATCTCCTCATCTTTATTCCTCCCCCTCTCTTGAACGCACTGACCCACGTAGGGGTATGATTCCACAGGACATTTCAAAGTGGCCGTTCTTAAAATCATAGAATGGTTACACCACAGAAGGAGGCCATTCGGCTCATCGAGCCCATGCCGGCTCTTTGTAAGAGCAATCCAGTTAGTCCCACGCCCCCGCTCCTTCCCCGTAGCCCTGCAAATTTTTTCCCTTCAAGTATTTATCCAATTCCTTTTTGAAAGCCATGATTGAATCTGCATCCACCACCCTTTCAGGCAGCGTATTCCAGATCATAATTACTCGCTGCGTAAAAATTTTTTTCCTCATGTCGCCTTTGGTTCTTTTGCCAATCACCTTAAATCTGTGTCCTCTGGTTCTCGACCCTTCCGCCAATGGGAACAGTTTCTCTTTATTTACTTTATCTAAACCCGTCATGATTTTGAACAGTTCTAACAAATCTCCTCTTAACCTCCTCTGCTCTAAGAGTAACAACCCCAACTTCTCCAGTCTATCCACATAACTCAAGTCCCTCATCCCTGGAACAATTCTAGTAAATCTTTTCTGCGCCCTCTCTAAGGCCTTCTCGTCCTTCCTAAAGTGCGATACACAGAATTGGAGACAATACCCCAGCTGTGGCCGAACCAGTGTTTTATAAAGGTTCAACATAACTTCCTTGCTTTTATGCCTCTATTTATAAAGGCCAGGATCCCGTATGCTTTTTTAACCGCTTTCTCAACCTGCCACCTTCAAAGATTTGTGCACGTATACCCCCAGGTTTCTCTGTCCCTACACCCCCTTTAGAATTGTACCATTTAGTTTTTATTGCCTCTCATCATGCTTCCTGCCAAAATGTATCACTTTGCACTTCTCTGTGTTAAATTTCATCTGCCATGTGTCCGCCCATTCCATCAGCCTGTCTATGTCCTCTTGAAGTCTATTACTATCCTCCTCACTGTTTACTACACTTCCAAGTTTTTGTCGTCTGCAAATTTTGAAATTGTGCCCTGTACACCTAAGTCCAAGTCATTAATATATATCAAAAAAAGCAGTGGTCCTAGTACCGACCCCCGGGGAACACCACTGTATACCTCCCTCCAGTCCAAAAAATGACCATTCACCACTACTCTCTGTTGCCTGTAACTTAGCCAATTCTGTATCCAAGTGGACACTGCACCTTTTATTCCATGGGCTTCAATTTTGCTGACAAGAATATTATGTGGCACTTTTCAAACGTCTTTTGAAAGTCCATATACACAACATCAACCGCATTGCCCTCATCGACCCTCTCTGTTACCTCATCGAAAAACTCAATCAAGTTAGTTAAACATGATGTGCCTTTAACAAATCCGTGCTGGCTTTCCTTTATTAATCCACACTTGTCCAAGTGACTGTTAATTTTGTCCCGGGTTATCATTTCTAAAAGGTTTCCCACCACCGAGGTTAAACTGACTGGCTTGTAGTCGACGGGTTTATCCTGACACCCTTTTTTGAATAAGGGTGTAACATTTGCAATTCTCCAGACTTCTGGCACCACCCCCATATTTAAGGAGGATTGGAAGATTATGGCCAGCACTCTGCAATTTCCACCCTTACTTCCCTCAGCAACCTAGGATACATCCCATCCAGAATGGGTGACATATCTACTTGAACTACAGCCAGCCTTTCTCGTCCTTTCCTTTATCAATTTTTAGTCCATCTAGTATCTCAACTCAACTCTCTACCTCTTTTACTGTGACTTTGGCAGCATTCTTCTTCCTTGGTAAAGACAGATGCAAAGTACTCATTTAATACCTCAGCCATGCCCTCTGCCTCCATACGTAGATCTCCTTCATGTTCCCTAATCGGTGCCACCCCTCCTCTTACTACCCATTTACTATTTATGTGCCTATAGAAGATTTTTGGATTCTCTTTTATGTTAGCCATCAGTCTATTCTCAAACTCTCTCTTTGCCCCTTTTATTTCCTTTTTCACTTCCCCTCTGTACTTTCTATATTCAGCCTGGTTCTCACTTGTATTATCAACTTGACATCTGTCATACGCTCCATTTTTCTGCTTCATCTTACTCTCTATCTCTTTCGTCATCCATGGAGCTCTGGCCTTGGATGTCCTACCTTTCCCCCTTGTGGGAATGTACCTAGACTGTACCCGAACCATCTCCTCTTTAAAGGCCGCCCGTTGTTCAGTTATAGTTTTGTCTGCCAATCTTCGATTCCAGTTTACCTGGGCCAGATCTGTTCTCAACCCACAGAAGTTGGCCCTCCTCCAATTTAGTATTTTTACTCTAGATTGCTCCTTGTCCTTTTCCATAACTAAACTAAACCTTATGATACTATTATCATTGTTCCCTAAATGTTCCCCCACTGACACTTGCTCCACTTGACCCACCTCATTCCCCAGAACCAGGTCCAGTAATGCTTCCTTCCTTGTTGGGCTGGAAACGTACTGATCAAGGGAGTTCTCCTGAACACACTTCAGAAATTCCTCCCCCTCTTTGCCCTTTACACTATTAGTATCCCAGCCTACATGAGGATAATTGAAGTCGCCCATTATGACTACTCTATAGTTCTTGCAAAACTCTGTAATTTCCCTGCAAATTTGCTCTTTTATATCCTTCCCACTAGTTGGTGGCCTATTGAATACACCCAATAGTGTAATGGTGCCTCTATTGTTTCTTAACTCTAACCAAATAGATTTTGTTCTTGATCCCTCCAGGACATCCTCTCTCCAGCACTGCAATATTCACCTTAATCAATAGTGCATCCCACTCCTTTTTTTCCTTCCCTATCTTTCCTGAATACCTTCTATCCAGGAATATTTAGTACCCAATCCTGTCCCTTTTTGAGCCAGGTCTCTGTTATCGCCACTACATCATATTCCCATGTGGCTATTTGCGCCTGCAGCTCACCAACCTTATTTACCATGCTTCGTACGTTTTCACACAGGCACTCTAAACCTATCTTAGACCTTCTTGTATTCTCTTTTAGTCAGATCCTATCTAATAGTGTACTATTTCTTACTGTAGTGCTATTTGTCTCTCCCAATCCTTTGCGCATCTTGTTTCTCCTTTCTAATGCTACATCCTAGTGCCCACCCCCCCACCAAATTAGTTTAAACCCTCCCCACAGCACCAGTGAACCTCCCCGTGAGGACACTGGTTCCAGCTCTGTTGAGGTGCAACCCGTCCATCTTGAACAGGTCCCTCCTGCCCCAGAACTGGTCCCAATGCCCCAAGAATCTGAAGCCCTACCCTCTTGCACCATGTCTCTAGCCACGCATCAACCTGCCTTATCTTCCTATTTCTGTACTCACTAGCGCGTGGCACTGGGAGTAATCCAGAGATTACTACCTTTGAGGTCCTGCTTTTTAACTTCTTCCCTAGCTCTGACTGCAGGACCTCGACCCTTTTCTTTCCTATGTCGTATCTGTAGTCAAATAGCCGGCCAGCCAACAGTCATACTTATGAGTGTCGGCCGGCCGGCTATTTGACTGTTGAAAGCATCACTGTTAAATCCTACCCTGTCCTTGACCAACGTTCACACTTGCTTACTCTCAAGCAGAGGCCACTAGATAGTGATCGGGAGTGAAAGAGTGGGAACCTAGCCTGTTAGTTCCTCTCTTTAGTTCAAAGGCACTGAGATTGATGGCGGTGTTTCTGCTGCTGTCCTGGCTGAGATCAGCGAACTCACCACAGGCCTGAGATTGAACCTGGGACTTTCTTGGACTATATGCCTCAGTACCACAGCCATTCGAAGAGCTCTTCAGTGGTCCCTTGTAAAAGGGAGTCTTATCATCAGGGTCCTTTCAAAAATTAAATAGTGATAAAAGAATTTAGGTTTGGTTTTATTTGGCTTTTTTGTTTGTTTTCAAATTGTTACCATGTAATAGGAGTTGTGAATTGTGGGGGTGGATAGCTTTGTGATGTGGTTTTGAATCCACTGGGAGTGGGAACAGAAGCAGGAGCAGGAGCAGGATTGAGAATGTCATCATTTCAGTAAACAGCAGTGAACAGCCATCTGAGGCTTCTGTCCGATCTGTCTGGGCTGCATTCCCAGATCCTTGACCTGAAACAGCAATGTCCTAACAAACTGCACCCTTCCCCTCCCATCCCTCCCCCACCCCCTCCCCCAACTGTGGCAAATTCTGTTGGGATCTAGTGACCTGAAAGGAAAGGAAATTGTCAGGATATCTTGGTGTAGTAAATTTGGCTGTGCCTTATCAACTTCCTGTTTAATATAAGAAATTAAGAAATACGAGCAAGAGTAGGCCACATGGCTCCTGGAGCCTACTCTGCTATTCAATCAGACCATGGCTGATCTTCGACCTCAACTCCACTTTCCTGCCCGATCCCAATATCCCTTGACTCCCCTAGAGTCCAGAAAACTGTCTATCTCGGCCTTGAATATATTCAACGACTCAGCATCCACAGTCCTCTGGGGTAGAGAATTCCAAAGATTCACAACCCTCTGAGTGAAGAAATTCCTCCTCATCTCAGTCTTAAATGGCCGACCCCTTATCTTGCGACTATGCCCCCTAGTTCTACATTCTCCAGCCAAGGGAAACAACCTCTCAGCATCTACCCTGTCAAGCCTCCTCATAATCTTATATGTTTCAATTAGTTCACCTCTCATTCTTCTGAACTCCAGAGAGTATAGGCCCATTCTACTCAACCTCGCCTCATAGGACAACCCTCTCATCCCTAGTGAACCTTTGCTGCACCGCCTCTAAGGCAAGTATATAACTTCCTTAGATAAGGAGACCAAATGTACACTGTACTCCAGGTGAGGTCTCACCAAAGCCCTGTACAATTGTAGTAGGATTTCCTTACTTTTGTACTCCAACCCCCTTGCAATAAAGGCCAACATTCCATTTGCTTTCCTAATTGCTTGTTGTACCTGCATGCTGACTTTTTGTGTTTCTTGTACAAGGACACCCAAGTCTCTCTGAACACCAACATTTAATAGTTTCTCACCATTTAAAAAATATTCTGTTTTTCTATTCTTCCTACTAAAGTGAATAATCTCACATTTCCCCACATTATACTCCATCTGCCACCTTCTTGCCCACTCACTTAACCTGTTTATATCCCTTTGCAGACTCTTCGTGTCCTCCTCACAGCTTACTTTCCCACCTAGCTTTGTATCTTCAGCAAACTTGGATACATTACACTCAGTCCCTTCATCTAAGTCATTGATATAGATTGTAAATAGCTAAGGCCCAAGCACTGATCCTTGCGGTACCCCACTAGTTACTTACTGCCTGCCAGCCTGAAAATGACCCGTTTATCCCTACTCTGTTTTCTGTCCGTTAACCAATCCTCTATCCATGCTAATATGTTACCCCCAATCCCATGAGCTCTTACCTGGAGTAACAACCTTATATGTAGCAACTTATCGAATGCCTTTTGAAAATCCAAATATACGACATCCACTGGTTCCCCTTTATCTACCCTGCTAGTTACATCCTCAAGAAACTCTAATAGGTTTGTCAATCACGATTTCCCTTTCATAAAACCATGTTGACTCTGCCTAATCATATTATGATTTTCTATGTGCCCTGTTACCACTGCCTTAATAATGGATTCCAGCATTTTCCTGACGATTGGCCTGTAACTCCCTGTTTTCTCTCTCCCTCCTTTCTTGAATATTGGGGTCACATTTGCTACCTTCCAATCCGCTGGGACTGTTCTGGAATCTAGGGAATTTTGGAAGATCATAACCAATGCATCCACTATCTCTGCAGCCATCTCTTTTAGAACCCTCGGATGTAGGCCATCAGGTCCAGAGGATTTATTAGCTTTTAGTCCCATTAGTTTCTCAAGTACTTTTTCTCTACTGATATTAATTACTTTAAGTTCCTCACTCTCATAAGACCCTTGGTGTTCCCCATTATTACTGGTATGTTTTTTGTGTCTTCTACTGTGAAGATAGATACAAAATATTTGTTTAACGCATCTGCCATTTCCTGAATCCCCATTATCATTTCTCCTGTCTCAGCTTCTAAGGGACCAATGTTTACTTTTGCTACTCTCTTCCTTTTTACATGTAGAAGCTCTTACAATCCATTTTAATATTTCTTGCTAGTTTATTTTCATAGTCTATTTTCTCTCTTTTTATCAATTTTTTGGTCTTCCTTTGCTGGTTTCTAAAACTCTTCCAATCCTCAGGCTTACTACTCTTCTTGGAAACATTATAGGCCTCTTCTTTTAATCTAATACTATCATTAACTTCTTTTGTTAGCCATGGATGGATCACTTTTCCCATGGAGTTTTTATTTCTCAATGAACTATATATTTGTTGACAATATTGAAATATTTCTTTAAATGTTTGCCATTGCTTTTCAACCGTCATACCCTTTAATTTAATTTCCCAATCTACCTTAGCCAACTCACCCCTCATACCTATGTAATTGACTTAATTTAAGTTTAAGACTCTAGTTTCTGACTTAAGTACGTCACTCTCAAACTCAATGTGAAATTCTATCATATTTTGATCACTCTTCCCCAGACGATCTCTTACTAGGAGATTACTAATTAACCCTGTCTCATTACATAATATAAGATCTAAAATAGCCTGTTCCTTGGTTGGTTCCATGACATATTGCTCTGGGAAACTGTCTCCAATGCATTCCATGAACTCGTCCTCCAAACTGCCTTTGCCAATTTGATTTGCCCAGTCAACATAAAAATTAAAGTCCCCCACGATTATTGCATTACCTTTGTTACAAGCTCCTATTATTTCTTGATTAATACTCTGTCCAACGGTATTGCTACTATTAAGGGGCCTATAAACTACTCCCACCAGTATTTTCTGCCCCTTGTTATTTCTTATTTCCACCCAGACTGATTCTACTTCCTGATCTTCTGAGCCAAGATCCTTTCTCACCACTGCCCTTACATCATCCTTTATTATTAGGGCTACACCCCCTCCCTTTCCATTCTGCCTGTCTTTTCTAAACATCATGTACCCTGGAATATTTAGTTTCCAACCTTGGTCACTTTGCAACCATGTCTCTGTAATGGCTATTAGATCAAACCCATTTATCTCTACTTGTGCAACTAATTTACCTATCTTGTTACGAATGCTATGTGCATTCAGATAAAGAGCCTTTAATTTTGACTTTTTACCATTTTTTCCTGCTTTGACATTATTTGTTGATGCACAATTATTGGTAAACTCTCTGTCCCTTCCTACCACACTCTGCTTATCTTTACCCAAATGACTACACTGCTCTGTTGCCTTGACTTTCCTGATTAGATTTCTAAATATCCCCTCACCTGACCGCCCCCCCCGCAACTCCAATCCCTTTTTAGTTTAAAGTCCAATCTACAGCCCTAATTATTCGATTTGCCAGGATGCTGGTCCCAGCCCGGTTTAAGTGGAGCCCATCCTGACGGAACAGCTCCCTCTTTCCCCAGTACTGCTGCCAGTGCCCCATGAATTGAAACTCCTGTCTCCCACACCAATCTTTGAGCCACACATTTAGCTCTCTGATCTGTTTGTCCCTATGCCAATTTTCACTTAGCTCAGGTAGTAATCCAGAGATTATTACCTTTGAGGTTCTGCTTATTAATTTAGATCCTAGCTCCTCAAACTGTCTCAGCAGAACCTCATTCCTAGTTCTACCTATGTCGTTGGTTCCTACATGGACCATAACAACTGGATCCTCCCCCTCATGCTCCAAGTTCTTTTCCAGCCGCGCGGAGAGATCCTTAACCCTGGAATCGAGCAGGCAACACAGCCTTCGGGACTCTCAGTCGCGGCTGCAGAGAACAGTGCCTATCCCCCTGACTACTGTCTCCTACACTACCACATTCCTTTTTACTCCCCCCCCCCGCCCCCCCACATGAATGGCCTGCTGTACCACAGTGCCGTGGTCAGTTTGCCCATCCTTCCTGCAGCCCTTGTTCTCATCCACACAGGTAGCAAGTACCTCGTACCTGTTGGACAAGGTCAAGGGCTGAGGCTCCTCCATCACTACAACCTGGGTCCCCATACCTGCGTGACTCGCAGTCTCATCCTCCTGTCCCTGATCACTGAATGAATGTAAACTACTACATGACCTAAGGGGTGTGACTGCCTCCTGGATCAAAGTGTCCAGGTAACTCTCCCCCTCCCTAATGCATCATAATGTCTGCAGCTCGGACTCCAGCTCAACAGCTCTGAGCCGAAGTTCCTCGAGCTGCAGACACTTACTGCAGATGTGGTTCCCTGGGATCACGCTGCTCTCCACAAACTCCCACACGCTGCAGTTACAGCACCACCTGCCCTGCCATCACTTGAGGAAGCAGAATTTATTTATTTACTTTATTAAAGTTTTTAATCACTCGATATTTTTGGTTTTATTAACTAGTTAATTTATCTAATTTAAGTTACTAATTTAAGCTCTTAGTTAAACCCCTGCCCTGACTTAGAGAGAGAAAAAAAAGTGACACTCACCAACCAATCACGTACCAGGTGACCTGTGACGTCACTCTTTCAATTTCTGCCTGTGTTGAGTTGATGCCAACTGTGTAAAAACCGCGTGTACCCTCTCCCCTCGCTCCGCTCCGCTCTCGGGCCTTCTGACCGCGTGTACCCTCTCCCCTCGCTCCGCTCTCGGGCCTTCTGACCGCGTGTACCCTCTCCCCTCGCTCCGCTCTCGGGCCTTCTGACCGCGTGTACCCTCTCCCCTCGCTCCGCTCTCGGGCCTTCTGACCGCGTGTACCCTCTCCCCTCGCTCCGCTCTCGGGCCTTCTGACCGCGTGTACCCTCTCCCCTCGCTCCGCTCTCGGGCCTTCTGACCGCGTGTACCCTCTCCCCTCGCTCCGCTCTCGGGCCTTCTGACCGCGTGTACCCTCTCCCCTCGCTCCGCTCTCGGGCCTTCTGACCGCGTGTACCCTCTCCCCTCGCTCCGCTCTCGGGCCTTCTGACCGCGTGTACCCTCTCCCCTCGCTCCGCTCTCGGGCCTTCTGACCGCGTGTACCCTCTCCCCTCGCTCCGCTCTCGGGCCTTCTGACCGCGTGTACCCTCTCCCCTCGCTCCGCTCTCGGGCCTTCTGACCGCGTGTACCCTCTCCCCTCGCTCCGCTCTCGGGCCTTCTGACCGCGTGTACCCTCTCCCCTCGCTCCGCTCTCGGGCCTTCTGACCGCGTGTACCCTCTCCCCTCGCTCCGCTCTCGGGCCTTCTGACCGCGTGTACCCTCTCCTCTCGCTCGGCTCTCGGGCCTTCTGACCGCGTGTACCCTCTCCTCTTGCTCCGCTCTCGGGCCTTCTGACCGCGTGTACCCTCTCCTCTCGCTCCGCTCTCGGGCCTTCTGACCGCGTGTACCCACTCCCCTCGCTCCGCTCTCGGGCCTTCTGACCGCGTGTACCCTCTCCTCTCGCTCCGCTCTCGGGCCTTCTGACCGCGTGTACCCTCTCCTCTCGCTCCGCTCCGCTCTCGGGCCTTCTGACCGCGTGTACCCTCTCCTCTCGCTCCGCTCTCAGGCCTTCTGACCGCGTGTACCCTCTCCTATCGCTCCGCTCCGCTCTCGGGCCTTCTGACCGCGTGTACCCTCTCCTCTCGCTCCGCTCCGCGCTCGGGCCTTCTGACCGCGTGTACCCTCTCCTCTCCTCTCACTCCGCTCTCGGGCCTTCTGACCGCGTGTACCCTCTCCTCTCCTCTCGCTCCGCTCTCGGGCCTTCTGACCGCGTGTACCCTCTCCTCTCGCTCCGCTCTCGGGCCTTCTGACCGCGTGTACCCTCTCCTCTCGCTCCGCTCTCGGGCCTTCTGACCGCGTGTACCCTCTCCTCTCGCTCCGCTCTCGGGACTTCTGACCGCGTGTACCCTCTCCCCTCGCTCCGCTCTCGGGCCTTCTGACCGCGTGTACCCTCTCCTCTCGCTCCGCTCCGCTCTCAGGCCCTCTGACCGCTTGTACCCTCTCCTCTCGCTCCGCTCCGCTCTCAGGCCCTCTGACCGCGTGTACCCTCTCCTCTCGCTCCGCTCTCAGGCCTTCTGACCGCGTGAACCGTCTCCTCTCGCTCCGCTCCGCTCTCAGGCCCTCTGACCGCTTGTACCCTCTCCTCTCACTCCGCTCCGCTCTCAGGCCTTCTGACCACGTGTACCCTCTCCTCTCGCTCCGCTCCGCTCTCAGGCCTTCTGACCGCGTGAACCCTCTCCTCTCACTCCGCTCCGCTCTCAGGCCTTCTGACCACGTGTACCCTCTCCTCTCGCTCCGCTCTGCTCTCGGGCCTTCTGACCGCGTGAACCCTCTCCTCTCACTCCGCTCTGCTCTCAGGCCTTCTGACCGCGTGAACCCTCTCCTCTCACTCCGCTCCGCTCTCAGGCCTTCTGACCACGTGTACCCTCTCCTCTCGCTCCTCTTCGCTCTCTGGCCTTCTGACCGCGTGTACCCTCTCCTCTCGCTCCTCTTCGCTCTCTGGCCTTCTGACCGCGTGTACCCTCTCCTCTCGCTCCTCTTCGCTCTCTGGCCTTCTGACCGCGTGTACCCTCTCCTCTCGCTCCTCTTCGCTCTCTGGCCTTCTGACCGCGTGTACCCTCTCCTCTCGCTCCTCTTCGCTCTCTGGCCTTCTGACCGCGTGTACCCTCTCCTCTCGCTCCTCTTCGCTCTCTGGCCTTCTGACCGCGTGTACCCTCTCCTCTCGCTCCTCTTCGCTCTCTGGCCTTCTGACCGCGTGTACCCTCTCCTCTCGCTCCTCTTCGCTCTCTGGCCTTCTGACCGCGTGTACCCTCTCCTCTCGCTCCTCTTCGCTCTCTGGCCTTCTGACCACGTGTACCCTCTCCTCTCGCTCCTCTTCGCTCTCTGGCCTTCTGACCGCGTGTACCCTCTCCTCTCGCTCTGCTCCGCTCTCAGGCTTTCTGACCGCGTGAACCCTCTCCTCTCTTCTCTCCGCTCTCGGGCCTTGGGCTGACTCCGCTATTTATCCTCTCGCTCCTCTCCACTCTCGGGCCTTGCGCTGTTTGTTTTTGTCACTTCTCTCCCCTCCTCTTCCCCTGAAGCTGCAGACTCTCACTGGGATACCATTCCACACGGGATGGCAGCCTTCTGGTACCTCAGCCAAGTGCCCACTCTTCCTATGCAAGCCTGGACACTCAGTCTCGGCAGCTACCTGACTGTGTGGGGGACATAGGTAGAAAGAGGGATGAGGTCCTGCAGGCAGATTTAAAGGAGCTAGGAAAAGAATTAATAAGCAGGACCTCAAAGGTAGTAATCTCCGGATTACTCCCGGTGCCACGTGCTAGTGAGTATAGAGAAAGGAAGATAGAGCAGATGAATGCGTGGCTGGAGAGATGTTGCAGGAGGGAGGGCTTTAGATTCCTGGGGCAATGGGACCAGTTCTGGGGGAGGTGGGACAAGTCGGACGGATTGCACCTCAACAGGGCCGGGACCAATATCCTTGCAAGGAGGTTTGCTAGTGCTGTGGGGGAGGGTTTAAACTAGCTTGGCAGGAGGATGGGAACCTGAATGTAGATTCAGATGGGACAGAATCAGAACTGGAAATGGAAGGCAGAAAATTAGTAAGTGAGTTTGGAAGGCAGAGGAAACAAAGGTTAGAAAATAAACAACAAAGGAGTTTGGCAGTGCTTAAACGACTAAATGCAAGGAGTATAGTGAATAAGGCAGATGAGCTGAGGGCACTGGTAGACAAGTGGCAGAATGATATCTTTGCTATTACAGAAACTTGGCTTAAAAAGGGGCAGGAATGGTAACTCAACGTTCCTGGTTGAAGGGTTTTCAGACGAGGTAGAGCGGGCGATAAAAAGGAGGGGGGGTTGGTAATTTTGGTTAAAGAAACAATTACAGCTGTGAGGAGGGATGATATGTTAGAAGGATCATATAATGAGACCATATGGATTGAGCTAAGGAATAAAAAAAGGGGCAGTCACAATACAAAGGCAAAAACGGAAAGCTTATGTCAGGCACCAAGAACTCAATATCACAGAGAGCCTAGAGGAGTATAGAAAGTGCAGGGGTGAAATTAAAAAGGAAATTAGGAAAGCAAAAAGAGGGCATGAAAAAATATTGGCAAGTAAAATCAAGGAAAACCCAAAGATGTTTTATAACTACATTGAGAGCAGGAGGATAACTAAGGAAAGAGTAGGGCCTATTAGAGACCAAAAAGGTAACCTATGTGTGGAGGCGGAAGATGTTGGTATGGTTCATAATGAATACATTGCGTCTGATTTCACAAAAGAGAGGGACGATGCAGACATTGTAGTTAAGAAGGAGGAGTGTGAAATATTGGCTGGGATAAACATAGTGAGAGAGGAAGTATTAAGGGGCTTAGCATCTTTGAAAGTAGATAAATCACCAGGCCTGAATGAAATTTATCCCAAGCTGTTAAAAGAAGCAAGGGAGGAAATAGCGGAGGTTCTGACCATTATTTTCCAATCCTCACTGGATACAGGTGTGGTGCCGGAGGATTGGAGAACTGCTAACGTTGTACCGTTGTTTAAAAAGGGAGCGAGGGATGGACTGAATAATTACAGGCCAGTCGGTCTAACCTCGGTGGTGGGCAAATTATTGGAATCAATTCTGAGGGACTTGATGAGCCGTCACTTAGAAAGGCACGGATTAATCAAGGACAGTCAGCATGGATTTGTTAAAGGAAGGTTGTGTCTGACTAACTTGATTGAAATTTTTGAGGAGGTAACAAGGAGGGTCGATGAAGGTAGTGCATTTGATGTAGTCTACATGGATTTTAGCAAGGCTTTTGACAAGGTCCCACATGGCAGACTGGTCAAAAAAGTACAAGCCCACGGGATCCAAGGGAAAGTGGCTCGTTGGATCCAAAATTGGCTCAGTGGCAGGAAGCAAAGGGTAATGGTTGACGGGTGTTTTTGTGACTGAAAGGCTGTTTCCAGTGGGGTTCCGCAGGGCTCAGTACTAGGTCCCTTGCTTTTTGTGATATATATTAATGATTTGGATTTGAATGTGGGGTGTTTGATCAAGAAGTTTGCAGATGATACAAAAATTGGCCCTGTGGTTAATAGTAAGGAGGAAAGTTGTAGACTGCAGGAAGATAACAATGGACTGGTCGGGTGGGCAGAAAAGTGGCAAATGGAATTCAATCTGGAGAAGTGTGAGGTAATGCATTTGGGGAGGGCAAACAAGGCAAGGGAATACATAATAAATGGGAGGATACTGAGAGGTATAGAGGAAGTGAGGGACCTTGGAATGCATGTCCGTAGATCCCTGAAGGTAGCAGGACGGGTGGCCAAGGTGGTTAAGAAGGCATATGGAATACTTTCCTTTATTAGCCAAGGCATAGAATATAAAAGTAGGGAGGTTATGCTAGAACTGTATAAAACACTAGTTAGGCCACAGCTTGAGTGCTGCGTACAGTTCTGGTCACCACATTACAGGAAGGATGTAATTGCACTGGAGAGGGTACAGAGGAGATTTACGAGGATGTTGCCAGGACTGGAGAATTTTAGCTATGAGGAAAGATTGGATAGGCTGGGGTTGTTTCCTTTGGAACAGAGGAGGCGAGGGGTGATTTGAGGTGTACAAAATTATAAGGAGCCTAGATTGACCTATTTCCCTTAGCAGAGAGGTCAATAACGGGGGCATAGATTTGAAGTAATTGGTAGAAGGAGAGAGGGGAGCTGGTAGGGGTCTGAAACTCACTACTTGGACGGGTGGTAGAGGCAGAAACCCTCAACTCATTTAAAAAGTACCTGGATATGCACCTGAAGTGCCATAACCTACAAGGCTATGGACCAAGTGCTGGAAAGTGGGATTAGGCTGGGTGGCTCATTTTCGGCCGGCACAGACACGATGGGCTGAATGGCCTCCTTCTGTGCCGTAAATTTTCTGTGATTCTATGATCACCTCCCAGTGCAATGCTGTTCTCATGTACATGCACTTTCCATGGGATAGCGATCAGAAATGGGAAGGCTGGATGATTTTCCTCTCATGGGTCAGGGATGTCCCAACCACCAACCTGACTGAGATTAGCTAACTCATACAAACCAGGAATCAAACCTGGGATCCTTCTGGTCTCTGTGACTTGGTTTACCAACTGAGCCATGAAGGGATCGCAGTACTTTTTTCTCTCCTCATCTCCTGAGAGACACTGATTTCTGCTCTGCTACAGTGCCACTATTGCCAGTAGCCTCCCAATCGGCCAATCTTCATGTGTGAGCCTATACAGTTAGTATGGGCACAATAGCCAAGTCTGATCCTGTCCACACACCACTAGTTCCAGCAGAGGTCACTTGATAATGATTAAAGAAAGAAAGAGCTTGCATTTATATCGCACCTTTCACAACCTCAGAACGTCCCAGTGCATTTTATAGCCAATGAAGTACTTTTGAAGTGTGGTCACTGTTGTAATGTAGGGAAACGAGGTAGCTAACTTGTGCACAGTAAAATCTCACATACAGCAATGAGATAAATGGCCACGCAATCTGTTTTAGTGATGGTGGTTGAGGGATAACTCCCTTGCTCTTCTTTGAATAGTGCCATGGGTTCTTTTACAGCCACCTTGGGCCTCCGTTAAACTTCTCATCCAAAATACAGTACTCTCTCAGTACTGCACTGGAGTGTCAGCCTAGATTAAATGCTCAAGTTTCTGGAGTGGGGCTTGAACCCAAGATATAATGGCTCAGAGGCAGGAGTGCTACCGATGAGACATGGTTAAGAGTAGGAATATGAGATATTTTTCCCCCGCCCTAGCCAATAGTGGCACTGAACTGCTGCCCAGCTGACAGCAGCTAAGAGTATAGATTGGGGATCAGTACCATAATAGGCGGTGCATTTACCCTCTAAGCCTTTGGACAAGCTAATATGAAGTCATATTATAAACAGGGTTTGCATTTTACAAACATATGAAAATGACGCACAGGAAAAGACCAGCTGGTCCATCGAGCCTGCCCCATCATAATTCAATGAACTAAAAGCCAATAGAGAACTGAATCAATAATACTGAAGTGTGAGTCAGTGTGACCTACTGCTGTACTATCGAGCGCTAACATTCAACACTAAGGAGTAGGAAGTTAATCACTCACTCTGCTCAGTAACCAATCTGAACTGTGCTGGACAGGGAGGTGTTACATCGAGTTACATCGAAACTACAGCATAGAAATAGGCCATTAGGCCCAACTGGTCTATGCCAGGTGTTTATGCTCCACACGATCCACCTCCCTCCCTGCTTCATCTAACCCTATCAGTATACCCTTCTATTCCTTTCTCCCTCATGTGCTTATTTAGCTTCCCTTTAAATGCATCTATGCTATTTGCCTTAACTACTCCTTGTGGTAGCATGAGGTAGAATCTGCGATATTTCCCATGGGAGCAGGGAAAATTGGATAAGGATGCCTTCGTCCATAAACTTGAGCTCATCTAAAATTCTGCTGCCCGTATCCTAATTCGTACTAAGTCCTGTTCACCCATCACCCCTGTGCTCGCTGACCTACATTGGCTCCTGGTCCTATAATGCCTCGATTTTAAAATTCTCATCCTTGTTTTCAAATCCCTCCATGGCCTCACCCCTCCCTATCTCTGTAACCTCCTCCAGCCCTACAACCATCCGAGATCTATGTGCTCCTTCAATTCTTGCCTCTTGTGCATCCCCAATTTTAATCGCTCCACCATTGGTGGCTGTGCCTTCAGCTGCCTGGGCCCTAAGCTCTGGATTTCCCTCCCTAAACCTCCCCGCCTCGCTTCCTCTCTCTCCTCCTTTAAGATGCTCCTTAAAACCTACCTCTTCGACCAAGCTTTTGGTCACCTGTCCTAATATCTCCTTATGTGGCTGGATGTCAAATTTAGTTTAATAACGCTCCTGTGAAGCTTCTTGGGACATTTTACT
Source organism: Heptranchias perlo (assembly GCF_035084215.1). Taxonomy (NCBI): domain Eukaryota; kingdom Metazoa; phylum Chordata; class Chondrichthyes; order Hexanchiformes; family Hexanchidae; genus Heptranchias; species Heptranchias perlo. Next base: position 16,452,210 of record NC_090364.1, on the reverse strand, counting down.
ACGTTAAAGGCGCTAAATAAATGTAGGTTGTTGTTGTTGTGCGACTCCACTCCGCATTTAGGGGAGTTCCAGAGTACGAATTTAAACAGAAAGTTGCTGGATGATTAGACGATTGTGTAATGTCCAATACCTGACTGACCTAGCTTGTCTGAACATATCTCAACCCTCCATGTGAAGCGGAACTGTAAAATTCCAGCAACAAATTTCAGTGAATTTACAGTCAACATAGTGAATCAGCCAACAGTTTTTCCTACCTCACCCGTACCCCACTAAAATGGGAAAACATTACATGCCAGTATCTATAATTCACCGAGACAAAAACTTTTCCGATAGCATGGCTCCTGCAATGGCTTAATTGGTGAAAGCAGTGAATAGTTCAGCCATACAGACCAGGAAGCTCCCAGGTCTGTGCTGAGTTTGCTGATCTCAGTCTGAGCAATAGTAGAGGTGATACTACTGGCATCAAGGTTAGATAGAGAAAAAAAAGAGCTGGATTTCCACTGTTGATCATTATTCAGTAACTACTGTTGGAAGATGCATGTATAAGAATGTCAGGTCTGGCTCAGCTGTGATGTTCCTCACATTGGAATAACCTGCTGGCACTGACCATCCAGATTCATGCATGAAGAATGGCCAGTTGATGAGGTACTGGGGGTGTCACCCAGCACCGTATCACCCCAGTAGGAGTTCATCACTTCATGGTAGGAGGGGAGAAAATGGGCAGTAAAAGGAGGAAAAAAAAACTCTGGGTTCTCCTTCTCTATATGGCTCAGTTCCACAACAGGGTGTGGATTTACCTACTGAGCCATTTGGGTGCCCAACTATCCCAATTCTAAGGTTAGGTCTATGTCACTGATCTCAAGCCAGAATAAATGATGGATCCTAGGTGGTGTCACATGGCTTAGTTAGTCTATTGTGGTGAATAATGAAGTGTGAATAATTACAATACGAACAGGCCTTCCCTCTCCTTAAATGCCAGTTTGGCTCAGTTGCTAATATTCTCATCTTTGAGTCAGAAGGTTGTGAGTTCTAGGACTTGAGCACATAATCTAGGCTGACACTTCATACAGCACTGAGGGAGTGCTGCATTGTTGGAGGTGTCGTATTTCAGATCGATGTTAAACCAAGGCCTGGTCTTCCTGTTCAGATGGGTGTAAAAGATCCCATGGATTTATTTGAAGAAGGGCAAATGGTGTCCTGGTTGACATTCTTCCCTCAATCAACACCAGCAGAAATAGTTTAATTGGTCATTCATCTTATTTATTGTTTTTAGGATCTTGCTGTGTGCAAATTGGCTGCCATGTTTGCACGCATAACAACAGTGATTGCACTTCAAAAGTATTTCATAGGATGTGAAAAGGTTAAGTGCTTTATGATCTACTGAGGACCTGATAAGGTGCTTTTTGAAAGCAAAGTCTTTGCTTCTGAAAACTGTAGTACCCTGTGGGATCTGCTTCCACTGCCCTTTCAGGTAGTGTGTTCCAATCCAATTAACAATCCGTTATGTGAAAAAATGTCTCCTAATTTCCCCTCTAGTTCTTTTGCCAATTATTTTAAATCTATGACCTCTGGTTACCAACCCACTTGCTCTATCAAAACCCTCATAATTTTGTAAACCTCTATTAGGTCTCCCTTTAACCTTCTTGGCTCTAAGGAGAACAATCCCAGCTTCTCCAATCTCTCCACATAACTGAAATCCCTCATCCCTGGTATCATCCTGGTAAACCTCCTCTGTACCCTCTCCAAAGCATTGACATCCTCCTTAAAGTGTGGTGCCCAGAATTGTACACAATACTCCAGCTGAGGCCCAACTAATGATTTGTAAAGGTTTAACATTCTCCTTGTTTTGGTATTCAATGCCTCTAATTACAAAGCCAAGTATCCCGTACGCTTTCAAAACGTGTTTGATACAACACCTATATGTGCATGCAGCCGAGAAGTAGAACCATTACATTGCTAGCTAAGGGCTAGATAATTCATTCTTAGAATACTACATTCCTTTCACTTCTGGGACCTGGGTTCATATTCAGTCCAGACTAATGGAATGAAAGCCTCTGGCTATATGGGACCTACATGAAATTAGTAACGGGTAATCTCGATCCAATTCTTGATTGGTGTCCAAGGCACACAAATTTCCATTTTTTGATACCAATCGGATAAAATTAATAGTTCTACTCCCTTGATGACGTAGAGCTTAAATGCACTAACAGGTACAGTACTGGGTCATACAGATGAGAAGGTCTCAAATTCAATTCCTGGTTTGTACCAAGTTAGCTGACCTCAACCAGGTTGCAGTTGGAGTGTTACAACTGGCCTTAGTGTCCCTGGTCTATGGAGGGGGGAAAAAATCAGCTGGAGCTCCTGATTTGCTACCTCATGGCTTTTACTGGGATATCTGTTGAAAACAAGATCTTGGCTGTGTTGTTTCCCTCCCCTCCCCCACCAGTCAAATAGCCTGCCAACACTCACTGTCGGCACCTTATTCAAGTGGCCATTCTTAATGTGTAAGGCTAGATAGTAGATAGTGAGTGTCGACAGGCTACTAGATCATGGCATCACAGCTGGGTCTGATTCTGTCCTCACCTGATGTTCACACTCTACACTTTCTAGAAGAGATCACTGGATATCAGTCAGGAACTGGAACCCTGACTGATTCCTCTCCCCCCTGCCCCAAACACACCACAGTACCATTATTACCACACCAGATGACATCAGCTAACAGTAGAGGGTTGGGATGGAACCTGGATGCTTCCTGAACTGTATGGATCAACACACAGGGCTGTGGATTTACTCACAGGACCTCTGTGGGTACGAAATAGCTGTGTCATAGATTCATAGAATCATAGAAAGTTATGGCACAGAAGGAGGCCATTTGGCCCATTGTGTCCGTGCCGGCCAAAAATCCCACTTTCCATCACTTGGTCCGTAGCCCTGTAGGTTACGGCATTTCAAGTGCACATCCAAGTACTTTTTAAATGAGTTGAGGGTTTCTGCCTCTACCACCCTTTCAGGCAGTGAGTTCCAGACCCCCACCACCTCCTGGGTGAAAAAAATTATCTTCAGCTCCCATCTAATCCTTCTACCAATTACTTTAAATCTAGGCCCCCTGGTCACTGACCCCTCTGCTACAGGAAATAGGTCCGCCCTATCCACTCTATCTAGTCCTGTCATAATTTTATATACCTCAATTAAATCTCCCCTCAGCCTCCTTTGTTCCAAAGAAAACAATCCCAGCCTATCCAATCTTTTCTCATAGCTAAAATTATCCACCCCTGGCAACATCCTTGTAAATCTTCTCTGTAGCCTCTCTAGTGCAATCACATTTTTCCTGTAATGTGGTGACCAGAACTGTACGCAGTACTCAAGCTGTGGCCTAACCAATGTTTTATACAGTTCCAGCATAACCTCCCTGCTCTTATATTCTATGCCTCGGCTAATAAAGGAAAGTATCCCGTATGCCTTTTTAACCACCTTATCTACCTGTCCTGCTACCTTTAGGGATCTGTGGACATGCACTCCAAGGTCCCTTTGTTCCTCTACACCTCTCAGTATCCTCCCATTTATTGTGTACTCTCTTGCCTTGTTTGCCCTCCACAAATGCATTACCTCACATTTCTCTGGATTGAATTCCATTTGCTCACCTGACCAGTCCATTGGTATCTTCCTGCAGTCTACAGCTTTCCTTCTATCATCCATACAGCCAATTTTTGTATCATCTGCTAACTTCTTGATCAAAGACCCCACATTCAAGTCCAAATCATTAATATATACCACAAAAAGCAAGGGACCTAGTACTGAGCCTTGCGGGACCCCACTGGAAACAGCCTTCCAGTCACAAAAACACCCGTCGACCATTACCCTTTGCTTCCTGCCACTGAGCCAATTTGGGATCCATATAGCCACTTTCTCTTGGATCCCATGGGCTTTTACTTTTTTGACCAGTCTGCCATGTGGGACCTTGTCAAAAGCCTTGTTAAAATCCATGTACACTACATCAAATGCGTTACCCTCATCAACCCTCCTTGTTACCTGCTCAAAAAATTCAATCAAGTTAGTCAGGCACAACCTTCCCATAACAAATCCATGCTGACTGTCCTTGATCAACCCGTGCCTTTCTAAATGATGATTTATGCTGTCCCTCAGAATCGATTCCAATAATTTGCCCACCACTGAGGTTCGACTGGCTGGCATGTAATTACTCGGTCTATCTCTTTCTCCCTTTTTAAACAACGGTACAATGTTAGCAGTTCTCCAATCCTCCGGCACCATGCCTGTAGCCAGGGAGGATTGGAAAATGACAGTCAGAGTCTCCGCTTCTCTTGCTTCTCTTAGCAGCCTGGGATACATTTTATCCGGGCCTGGCGATTTATCTACTTTCAAAGATGCTAAACCCCTTAATACTTCCTCTCTCACTATATTTATCCCATCCAAAATTTCACACTCCTCCTCCTTAACTACAATCTCTGTATCATCCCCCTCTTTTGTGAAAACAGACGCAAAGTATTCATTAAGTGTCATTTCACATTTCTTGATAACAGGCTTTTTAAATGGCATTCCAATCATTTTTACCAGGATGGCACCACTCTGTGACATCATCATATAGGACTGTTTAGCAACTCCTTGTAAGTAGTTAGTTAGTGAAAAATGCAATGAAGGGAATGGACTTTACATCCTGGTGTTTGACAGCATGCAATTGGATTGATTTACACGCATGTGATCACAAAGTAAATACCACCGAACCTAAACCTACTAATCAAATACTGTCACTGTGTTCCTAAGTCCATCACCGGCATCTCCACATCATTCCTAAGGTTATTTAATGAATCACTTAATCCAAGGCTGGTGCTTCTGTGGCTAGTTGTGGTGTGCCTACCGGCTGCCTGGCTCAGCTCCAGTACGCCTCATCGCCAGAGCTTTCAAACAAGCACCAAGACCTAGCTTGGCTGGTGGTGAGAAGGGCCCTTCCCGTCAGATCCTTCATGCACTCCCGGGCTCTCAGCGCCACCGCGCGCTGTCCCAGAGGAGGCTGCGGTGGAGACGAGACCGTCACCCATCTCCTTATGGAATGTGCCTTTGCAAAGAAGGTCTGGAGAGAGATGCAGTGGTATCTGTCCAGGTTCGTCCCGAGCAGTTCCGTAACACAGGATTCCGTGCTCTACGGGCTGTTCCCGGGGACGCACACTGAGACGGACATCGGCTGCTGCTGGAAGACCATCAACTCGGTGAAAGACGCCCTTTGGTCTGCCCGAAACTTGCTGGTCTTCCAGCACAAGGAGCTGTCCTCGACCGAGTGTTGCAGACTGGCACATTCCAAGGTCCAGGACTACGTGCTGAGGGACGCACTGAGGATGGGTGCGGCCGCCGCAAAGGCCCTGTGGGGAAAGGCAACCGTTTAGAGCCTTCCCGCCATTGTAAACCGAGGGGCTGCAATCAGGGAAAAACCCCCTCGGGCAGAATGTAAAATTCAAATTGCTGTAATGTACCTGTAATGAATCTGAAATGGACCAGAAATGAATCTGTAAGCAATAATCTGTGTTGAGTATGATGCAATGAGACACCCTAGAGTGTCATGAACTGCAATGATGTCCAATGTGTTCATTGTACTGCACTTAACGTAACCTGCAAATTGTATAATCTGTATTGTGTACGTTTGGAAAGTGATATGACAACTGTTTTGTATGTACTGCTGCAAATTTTTATGAATAAAGTATATTTTTTGAAAAAAAAATCTGTTCTTATCAGTTTAATATCTGATACGTCCCCTATCTGGGGACCATATATTAAATTGATTTTTGGAACAGGGAGATGGAACAGGGGCTTGCTCCGTCCACTCCACGCATCGACCCAGTATTGCAGTGTCTCTGGGAACGGTGCACCTCCCTCTGGGGAGATATTCAAAAGGAAAAAACAGCTCTTTCCCAGCGTCTCTCTACGTGTGTATGGATTATTACTCAGAATAAAGCTGATATATTGCACTTACAAAAAAAAAAAAAAAAAATCTCAGCACAGACCAGGGGCGAATCTGGGACCTTTTGGTTTGTATAGCCTGGTGTTACACTGTGTGGTGCCTTTATCCACTATACCCTAGCTACCAAGGAAGAATATTACAAGCTACATAGGACAGAGTAGGAACCTGTGGAGTCGTTGAACATACAAGCCATTGGAAAAATTGTAGCAGAACCAGGATAGGCATTGTAGGTTTGCAAGGAAGGCTTGAGTAGTGGAAACAAACTCACCGTTTGAAGTTTAAGTCTCACCAGCCAATATGCTGGCCATGCTGAATTATGATGACTTTATTATGTTACTCAAACAGGTTTTTTTTATAGTTGAGAAATCTAGTGATTAGCCGATGCCAACCATGGGTTTTAAAAGCCTGTAGATTGTAGTAGAATAATAGAAGTTACAGCACAGAAGATAGCCATTTTATTTATTGTGTTTATGGCAGTGCTTCCTCATCAATTGAACATATCAACTAATTCCATTTCTGTACCATTTCTCTTTCATTTCCTTCCTTTTCAAATACTTATCCAATTCTCTTCCAATTAATGTTAGTTTGCTTCAATAACTACTTGTGGTAAAGCATTCCATGTTTTAATAGATCTCTGCATGAAATGTAATGAAATGAAAAAAGTAATCTATCTTCCCCCTTTTTTCTTCTGATAATCCTAAGTTCATGCTCCCTTGTTGATTCCCCAATTAGTGAAAATAATCTTTCTCTATTTACCCTCTCAAAAACTTTCATAATTTTGAAAACCTCTATTAGATTCCCCCTTTAACCTTCTCTGTTCCAGCGAAAAAGCCCCACTTTTTGAAGCATTCCTCTGGTGACTTTGGTGTGCCCTTTCCATGGCTCGAATACCCTTCTTATAATGGGATGCCCAGAGTTGCTCGCAATAGAACAGTAGGGAAAAAGTAAATCTGGAAAATTACTTCAAATTAAATTGCAAGAGTAGGACAGGAGCCACATATTCAAATTAATAAAAGGCAAATTTAGGACTGTGATCGGGAAGTTTTTTTTCACACAAAGAGGGATCAATACGTGGAACAGGATCCTGGGTAGGGCAGTGTTAGCAAAAACTCTGCATTCATTTAAGAACCAATTGGATGCTGCAATGGGAGGGGGAGGGGAAACTTGAGGGTCATTCTGAATGGATGAACTAAGATGGACCAAATAGCCTTTTCGCATCTGTAATTATCTGGCGATCCTGTGAAGTGTGACCTAACCAATTGATCAGGTCTTTGCTATATATTCAATGACCCAGAATCTCTTTGTCTTTTTTATGCCCTCATCTATCTACACTCTCATCTTTAAATAGACATTTACTTGCATTCCTAGATCTCTCTTTTCGTCCACTTTTGGGAAGAAACATATCATTTAGGGTATATTTCCTTTCACTATTATCCCATCCCCCCTCCAAAACGTACTACTATTTCTCTGCATTTGCAACCTATCTGCCGGCTCCACTAACTTTTGTCTTGTAATCTCCCGCATTCTGCCTCACAGTTTTGTCATGCCCCTGATTTGGTATCATTAGCAAACTTCCATATCGTTGCCCTTTGCACATAAATGATAAAGGTAGATCATTGGATCTTGTCAGGTCATTTTACTATTCCTTCTTCATATCGATTTGGATTCATAGGGCATCTTATTCCAACCAAAGCAGGTCAGAAGCTGCCAATCGCTTCAATTCGATCGATTCTTTCCTGCCCTTCTGCATTGGTCGCAGAAGCTGTCGCTCAATCTTACCTCCTGCGTCAAAAATGACTGCGGCAGCGGCCACTTTCCGAGCTCGGGTCCGGGCGCTTCAGTGGGTGGGAGCGCCTGCCTCTCAATCGACGTTCTATTCGTCGGGACCGCTGTCAATCAAAACGACGCTATTATCCTATTGGTTGGCAGGGGTGGCCTTGCCGGCGTGTTGACGTCATCGCTGGGGCGGGCTTTTGTGTCGCGTTCTGGGCGCTGCACTAACGGCTGGCGCGCGAGCTGCAGTCCGAGAGCTCGAGCTTAGCGCGAGGCAGACAATTTGAACGGCACCAAGCAGCGGAAAGGTTTATTTTAAATAGATTCACAAAAAAAATTATAAGCAAAAATCCACTGAGTTTCCACAGACTCTAATTCCTGAAGGCGAGAGCATTCGAAAAATACCTGAATCGCGGAGGTAAGAGGCAAAAAAAATCTTAACACTTTTTTGTCGATTTAATGGTGAAGCGGAAAAGGGAGTGAAACCAGGAAGAGAATCAGACACCGGGCTGGGCCGGCGCGCTCGCCACAGGCAACTTTTAATTCGTATCTCATTAAATTTTTTTAAAAAGCAGTAGCTTAGACGGCAGCCGTATTCTATTGAGTCACCATACTGACGACATTTTTTTAAACAAGCGTTATAATCTGCAAACTAATCCAAGTTTTAATCTTTTTTTGAGTGTGCGATGCATTACAAATATCTTTTGGTTTGTAAACTTGTGAAAGTCAGGCGACAGGTAGCATGGATACCGTCTTTGGTGGTGTAGCCCATATAGAAATGGGCTTGGCTTCCGCCTCTTCGGCTGCATGAGCTTCCTGTCCGTTAAAAATGATTTAAATGTAATTTCTTCCATGAGTCCAATATCTCTCGCTTTTCCACCCCCCCCCCCTCCCCGCAGTATTAATTTCTAAGATTGTAATCTTTAAGTCTGATTGCATCCCTGGAATGTGGAGCGCTGCTCAAAGGGCACTCAGCATCGACTTATTGTTTTAATATAAAGCATATTAATCCTGTCATTTGCAGCGCTGTCCTATCTGAAATAATTTTGCTGAATTTTAACTTATACAATTCAAGTACAGTATTGAAAAGCTGCTTTTGTGATATTACATAGTTTTAAAAAAAGGGACTTGAATTCTCTTCAGATTCTTCCAATTCCCTCTTTTCCCTCCAGTGCCCATCCCACAATCGTTTAAAAAAAATGTTCAGTATCCCAAGGATAGCATTTGAATTTCTGTCTGAGCTAAGTTTTTAAAAAAAAAGGCATAAAGTGTTGACTTTATAATCTCTGGTATAGCTGAATCCAAAAGTTGGTGAACGGGTAGATTATATAATTCCTGTTTATACACAACTTTGACCGTTTCCTAAAGAGACCAGACTGGTGCAACATACTGGTGTAACTGGGATACAGCCTGGAAGTAGTGTAACATTTTTATCGAGCACTAATTTAATGACTTCCTTTTAAACCAGTGATTACATTTTTTTTTCTCTTAAACTGTTCATTGCAGATTTACCCAAATTTGGAGGGGTTGGAAAAGAGGAAGCTTAAATAGTACATAAACTTAGGTGGATTCTTTACACTGACTTGTTAAAGTTGTGTGATAGCTTCATGCTCTGCTTTACCTTCTGAAGATTCTTGTGGGTTTTACTATAGCATGCACTATAGCCCCACCCAGTTCTTAGTGTAAGACAGTGAAGAGAATGATTCATGGGGAAGTGTGCCGATAACTTACAAAAGCCTTCCTGTTAGCTGGCCAGTAAATTTTTCTGGAATTTGTAAACGTTACTGCTTAAAATTTCTGGTAGCAGCTTATCCTATCAACTGGTGAAGCATGCATTTTTACAGAAGCTAAGAATATCTCAGAGCTTTAATATTTCTAAAAGGCTGTTTTATACTCTTTCTATTACTGTTAATACAGTCGTGAAATGTTTGCTAAGGATCAGTTGCTTCTTGCTTTATCCTTTCTGGTCATTCAATTGAAATGGAAAAAGAATACTTTACATTAATATCTGAATGACTTGTTAATTTGAGTCTAGAGGGCAGTGTATGTTTTCTTTCAAAATACTATACCGTATGTGAAATGAACTTTAAATATTTTTAATGGGTTGGTTACCCTGTTACATGTTTGAGAATAGTCAATAATTTAACCATAGACTGCTGAAAAAAAGGCTGTGCCATTTTCCAATGTGGCAAAGGATGTTTGACATTTTCACAGATGATTGGCTTTTCAGAAAGAACTGAAATGTCTGTATATTTTTGCAGCTTTGTCATTTAAAAATTATTATTGGGGTGCTGACACCATGTTCTGTACTGATTGGTTCTCTATGAAAATCTTTGGCAAGAAGGAAATGAACTATACTCCCATTTGAAAGTCGCATGCAATTGAATTGTTTAAATTGGAGTAGCTCTTGCACAAATTATAGCCTTTCCTGGGTATTGTTCATGGGGAAGAGAAAGTTGGTGGTCGTCAAAAAATATAATCAATAAAATGCTGTATAAAAAGCAAACCCTCGTATCTTGCATGAAACAAGATAGGGCTACAGGCAACAATATTGTCGTATGCCATCAGTATACAAGTAGTCCAGACTCCTTTTTCAGTGTCTTGTGCGACTTCCAAGTTCCTCAGGGATTAAGGTGTGGCAGGGTGCTCAGGAATGTAGGGCAGTGTTTTGACTTGTTCCTGATATGCATTCCATGCCATATGTGCACTGCCTTGCTTTGCGTTTCATTCTGGAAAACCTTTTTTAAAGGGAAACAGAAGTAAGGGAGTGGGGGCAGAAGAGGAGAAAGAAAGAGGCAACATTGGGAGTTGGGAAGATTTTATTTGTATCGATCTGTGTTGGGCTAAGTATTCTGGTAAAAGTTGGTGTCATTGCACCGTTCATAATATTTTGTATCACAGCAGAAAACTATTGAGCCTAAACAATGTTTAAAATGGTGACAAATGAAGTCTGTGTACAAAGGACTCTAACACAGCAATCTATGTATAACAATTAAGGTCTGCAAATATCTAATGGGTGAAAATTTAAGCTGTTTCTTTTACATTTTCATATGTGTTCTTGCCTTTTCCAATTCTCTCCTCCTTCGCCCCCCCCCTCCCCACCATCCCCCAAAAGTAGTGAATTGTGCTGGTGTGGTTGTTTGGTTGCTGATTTGCTGGTAGCCTTCTGGTACCTTACCCAAGTGGCACTAATACTCATGTGTCTCAACATGAGTATTAATACTCATGTGTTTAGACACATGAGTTCCAACGACATAGGAAAGAACAAGGAGGCGGTCCTGCTAAGGGAACAGATGAGCTAGGAACTAAATTTTTTTTTAAAAAAAGGACCTCGGGGGTATTCTCGGGATCACTACCCGAGCTACGTGCTAATTGGCAGAGGGATAGACAGATCAGGAAGGTGAATGTGTGACTGAAAGTGGTGTGGGAGGAGGGGTTCCGTTTTTTTTTGTTCGTTCATGGGACGTGGGCGTCGCTGGCGAGGCCAGCATTTATTGCCCATCCTTAATTGCCCTTGAGAAGGTGATGAGCCGCCTTGAACCGCTGCAGTCCGTGTGGTGAAGGTTCTTCCACAGTGCTGTTAGGAAGGGAGTTCCAGGATTTTGACCCAGCGACGATGAAGGAACGGCGATATATTTCCAAGTCGGGATGGTGTGTGACTTGGAGGGGAACGTGCAGGTGGTGTTGTTCCCATTTGCCTGCTGCCCTTGTCCTAGGTGGTAGAGGTCGCGGGTTTGGGAGGTGTTGTCGAAGAAGCCGTGGCATGTTACTGCAGTGCATCCTGTGGATGGTACACACTGCAGCCATAGTGTGCCGGTGGTGAAGGGAGTGAATGTTCAGGGTGGTGGATGGGGTGCCAATCAAGTGGGATGCTTTGTCCTGGGGCACTGGCACAGTGATACTTGGGTCCCAATGGAAAGAACAAATAAGGCTGTAGATAAGACTTTAAACTAGTAAGGTGGGGGGAGGGGGAGGGATCTGGTAGAAATAACAGTAGCCTGAAGATAAAAGAAACATTTGAGAGTAAAGGTCAGACCAAGGAAAGGACTGTAACAAAAACGGCCAGGGAACAGAAAGTTATAGAACACAAGTATAAAATAACTTTTTAAAAAAATAAAGCAAGAGGCATGATTAATAAAGTCAAATTAAATTGCCTGTTCAGCAATGTATGCTGCATCCAAAACAAAATGGGGGAACTGGAGGCAGTAATTCATAGAGGGGAACTAGATGTAGTAGGGATAACTGAAACATGGCTGCATAAAGAACAGGATTGGCAGTTAAATATTGCAGGATATAATGTATTTAGAAAGAATAGGGAAGGAAGAATAGGTAGCTGTACTAATTAAAGATGATAATGGCAGTAGGAAAAAAAGGACATAACTAACGTTATGATAGAGACAGAATCCAAATGGATTAAGATAAACGATAAGGGATCGATCATGCTTAAAGGGGTATACTGCAGACCACCTAATAGTGGAAGGGAAGTGGAGGAAGAAATATGTAGGCAAATCTATGAAATGAATAAAAGGCAGAAAAATCATAGATTTCAATTACCCTCAAATAAATTGGCAAGAAGAGGTAGTGAAAGGGGAAAAGGGAATAGAATTTTTATAGTGTGTACAGGACTCCTTTCTTACCCAGTATGTAACAAGCCCAACAAGAGAGGAATCACTGCTGGATCTAGTAATGGGAAATGAACCAGAGCAGATAAGAGAAGTAAGCTTAAGGGAACATCCAGGCAATAGCGATCGCAACATAAGAAGGTTTAAGATGATTGAGAGAGACATAAGTAAGACAAAGACCAAAGTAATAGATTGGAATAAAGTTAATTTTGAGGGGATGTAGATGAAACTGGGAAAAAAAATATTGAGAGAGAGAACAGCAGTGGGAAATATTTAAAAAGGTGATCAATAGAGTTCAGGAGAAATATATTCTGCTAAAAGTCAAGAGTAGACGAGCCAATAATGAGACACCATGGATGAATAAAGAGATAAGGATAAAACTGAAATGAAAGAAAAAGGCATATACTAAGTACAGGCAATAAAGGAGAGGATTACAAAGAGGTAAGGAAAGCAGTCAAACAAAATTAGGATGGCAAAGAGGAATTACAAAGTTATCACAATATAAAAAGAAATAGCAAAGTATTCTTTAGACACATAAATAACAAAAGGAAAATTAAGATAGGTGTAGGGCCACTAAGGGATGCACAAAATAAACGCACGGGTAATCCCAAGGACTGGTGGACAACTAATTATTCCTATAGAATCATAGAAGTTTACAACATGGAAACAGGCCCTTCGGCCCAACATGTCCGTGTTGCCCAGTTTATACCACTAAGCTAGTCCCAATTGCCTGCACTTGGCCCATATCCCTCTATACCCATCTTACCCATGTAACTGTCCAAATGCTTTTTAAAAGACAAAATTGTACCCGACTCTACTACTGCCTCTGGCAGCTCGTTCCAGACACTCACCACCCTTTGAGTGAAAAAATTGCCCCTCTGGACCCTTTTGTATCTCTCCCCTCTCACCTTAAATCTATGCCCCCTCGTTATAGACTCCCCTACCTTTGGGAAAAGATTTTGACTATCTACCTTATCTATGCCCCTCATTACTTTATAGACATCTATAAGATCACCCCTAAACCTCCTACTCTCCAGGGAAAAAAGTCTCAGTCTATCCAACCTCTCCCTATAAGTCAAACCATCAAGTCCCGGTAGCATCCTAGTAAATCTTTTCTGCACTCTTTCTAGTTTAATAATATCCTTTCTATAATAGGGTGACCAGAACTGTACACAGTATTCCAAGTGTGGCCTTACTAATGTCTTGTACAACTTCAACAAGACATCCCAACTCCTGTATTCAATGTTCTGACCAATGAAACCAAGCATGCTGAATGCTGCCTTCACCACCACCCTATCCACCTGTGACTCCACTTTCAAGGAGCTATGAACCTGTACTCCTAGATCTCTGTTCTATAACTCTCCCCAACGCCCTACCATTAACGGAGTAAGTCCTGGCCCGATTCGATCTACAAAAATGCATCACCTCACATTTATCTAAATTAAACTCCATCTGCCATTCATCGGCCCACTGGCCCAATTTATCAAGATCCCGTTGCAATCCTAGATAACCTTCTTCACTGTCCACAATGCCACCAATCTTGGTGTCATCTGCAAACTTACTAACCACGCCTCCTAAATTCTCATCCAAATCATTAATATAAATAACAAATAACAGCGGACCCAGCACCGATCCCTGAGGCACACCGCTGGTCACGGCCCTCCAGTTTGAAAAACAACCCATATTCAAAAAGAACAAATCCATGGAACTATAGACCAGTTAGCTTAATGTCAGTGGTAGGAAAGCTATTGGAATCTTTACTCATATGTAATAGAAAAACATATGAGTAATGAAAAATATAATAGAGAATAGCCAGCAACAATTTCATAACTGAAGGCCATGCTTGACCAACCTTATTGAATTATTTGAAGAAGTAACAAAAAGTAGACATACATGGACTTTCAAAAGGCCTTTGATAAGATACCACATAGTAGACTCATGACTAAAGTCAGAGCATGTGGAGTCAAAGGACAAGTACCAGAGTGGCTAGAAACGAGAAAGGGTTTACGGTAGTTACTCAGACTGGCAAAAGGTGGGAAATGGTGTTCCACAGGGATCGGCGCTGGGACCGCTGTTAAGTAGAATGGGGCCTATACTCTCGAGTTTAGAAGAATGAGAGGTGATCTAATTGAAACACAAGATTATGAGGGGGCTTGACAGGGTAGATGCTGAGAATTTGTTTCCCAGGGCTGGAAAGTCTAGAACTAGGGGCATAGTCGCAGGATAAGGGATCGACCATTTAAGACTGAGATGAGGAGAAATTTCTTCACTGAGGGTTGTGAATCTTTGGAATTCTATACCCGAGGGCTATGGATTCTAAGTCATTGAATATATTCAAGGCTGAGAGAGACAGTTTCTGAACCCAAGGGGAATCGAGGGATAGTGGAGTTGAGGTCAAAGATCAATCATGATCTGATTGAATGGCAGAGTAGGCTTGAGGGGCCGTATGGCCTACTGCTGCTCCTATTTCTTATGTTCTTACGTTCACTATTTATTTATGTAAACGATTTGGACTCGGAAATCTGATGTACAATTTCAAAATTTGCAGATGACACCAAGTTGGGGGTGGGGGTATAATTAATACTGAGGCAGACTGTGACAAAATACAAGATGTTAACAAACTTGCAGAATGGGCATGTAAATGGCAAATGAATTTCAATATGGATAAGCGTGAGGTGTTGCATTTTGGCAGGAGGAGTAAGGACGCCACGTATTCCTTGGAAAATAAGAGTCTAAATGTGATAAAGGCACAAAGGGATCTAGGGGTACAGATTCACAAATCATGAAAAGTAGCAACGCAGGTTAACAATAACTTGCATTTAGATAGCACCTTTTAATGTAGTTAAACGCCCCAAGGCGCTTCACAGGAGTGTTAACAAACCAAATTTGACACCGAGCCGCATATTAGGACAAGTAAAAGAGGCAGGTTTTAAAGAGCGTCTTAAAGGAGAGGGGGGTTTGGAGAGGGAATTCCAGAGCCTAGGGCCTAGGCACCTGAAGGCATGGCCGCCAGTTGCTGAGCGATGAAAACCAGGGTTGAGCAAGAGGCCAGAATTGGAGAATGGTAGTGGTCTCTGAGGGTTGTAAGGCTGGAGGTGGTTACAGAGATGGGGAGGGGCGAGGCCATAGAGGGATTTGAAAACAAGGATGAGAATTTTTATATTGAGGCGTTGCCAGACCGGAAGCCAGTGCAGGTCAGTGAGCACAGTGGTGATGGGTGCACGGAACTTGATGCGAGTTTTGGGTGAGCTTAAGTTTAGAGGGTGCAAAGTGGGAGTTGAGTCCATAGGTAACAGACGTGGATGTGGGTTTCAGCAGCAAATGAGCTGAGGCCAGGATGAGACAGGCAATGTTAAAAAGTGCAAACAAAGCACTGGGGTTTATCTCTGCTTTTGAATTCTATTCCTCAAGAAAAGTTATGTTAAACTTGCATAGATCCTTGGTTAGACCACATTTGCACAGTGGTGGTCTCCATATTATAGAAAGTGCAAAAAAGATTTACAAGGATGATACCAGAACCCCTCAAAATACTGATCAGGCTGGGGCTCTTCAGAAAAGAGAAGATGGAAAAGTGACCTGATTTAAAATTATGAAGAGGTTCGATAGATGTAGAGAGGATGTTTCCATATGTGGAGATTCCAAAACTAGGGAAGATAAATACAAGATGGCCATTAATAAATCCAATAAGGAATTTGGGAGAAACTTTGTTACTCAGAGTGAGAATGTGGAACTTGCTATCACATGGAATGGTTGAGGCAAATAGCATAGATGCATTTAAAGGGAAGCTGGATGAGTACACGAGGGAGAAAGGAATTGAAGCATGTGTTGATGGGGTGAGATGAAGTAAGGTAAGAGGAGGTTCATGTGGAGCATAGATCTGTTGGGCCGAATGGCCTGTTTCTGTGCTGTACATTCTATGTAAGCAGTCTGACTGCACAGAGACCTGTTTCTGTGCTGTAAAATTCTATGTAGACAATGCTGGCAAATTGTGCTTTTCTCCCTCTGTCGTTGAACATAAAAACATAAGAAATAGGAGCAGGAGGAGGCCATATTGATTGGCTGAGCAGGCTCAGGGGGCCATAAGATCATTGCTGATCTTTGACCCCAATCTCCATATCCCTTGATTCCCTTAGAGTCCACAGGTCTTATCTATCTCAGTCTTGAATGTACTCAACGACTGAGCATCCACATCCCTCTGGGGTAGAGAATTCCAAATATTCACGACCCTCTGAGTGAAGAAATTCCTCCTTATCTCAGTCCTAAATGTCCGACACCTTATCCTGAGACAATGTCCCCTAGTTCTAGACTCTCCAGCCAAGGGAAACAGCCTCTCAGCATCTACCCTGTCAAGCTCTCTTAGAATCTTATATGTTTCAATGAGATCACCTCTCATTCTTCTAAAACTCCAGAGAATGTAGGCCCATTCTACCCAATCTCTCCTCGCAGGACAACCCTCTCATCCCAGAAATCAATCTAGTGAACCTTTGTTGCACTGCCTATAAGGCAAGTATGCCTATCCTTGGGTAAGGAGACCAAAACTGCACACAGTGCTCCAGGTGTGGTCTCACCAAAGCCCTGTACAATTGCAGCAAGACTTCCATACTCTTGTACTGCAACCCCCTTGCAATAAAGGCCAACATACTATTTGCCTTTCTAATTGCTTGCTGTACCTGCATGTTAACTTTGTGTTTCGCGTACAAGGACACCCAAATCCCTCAACACCAATATTTAATAGTTTCTTACCATTTAAAAAAAAATCTTTTTCTGGTCTTCCTACCAAAGTGAATAACCTCACATTTCCCACATTATACTCCATCTGCCACCTTGCCCACTCACTTAACTTGTCAATATTCTTTTGCAGACTCTTTGCATCCTCTTCATAGCTTACTTTCCCACCTAGCTTTGTATCATCACCAAACTTAGATGAAGGGACCGAGTGTAATATATCCAAGTCATTTAATATAGATTGTAAATAGCTGAGGCCCAAGCACCGATCCGTGCAGCACCCCACTACTTACAACCAGCCAACCTGAAAATGACCTGTTCATTCCTACTCTGCTTTCTTTCCGTTAACCAACCAATCCTCAATCCATGCTAATATATTACCCCCAATCCCATGAGCCCTAATCTTGTGTAACAACCTCTTATGTAGCACCTCATCGAATGCCTTTTGAAAATCCAAATATATTACATCCACTGGTTCCCCATTATCTACCCTCAAAGAGCTCTAATAGATTTGTCAAACACAATTTCCCTTTCATAAAATCGTGTTGACTCTGCCCAATCATATTATGATTTTCTAAGTGCCCTGTTACCAAGTCCTTAGTAATAGATTCCAGCATTTTCCCGACTACTGATGTCAGGCTAACTGGCCTATAGTTCCCTGCTTTCTCTCTCCCTCCTTTCTTGAATAGCGGGGTTACATTTGCTACCTTCCAATCCACGGGGACCGTTCTAGAATTTAGGGAATTCTGGAAGACCAAAATCAATGCAGCCACCTCTTTTAAAACCCTAGGATGTAGGCCATCAGGTCCAGGGGATTTGTTGGCTTTTAGTCCCATTAATTTCTCCAGTACTTTTTCTTTACTAATCTTAATTACTTTTAAGTTCTTCCCTCTCATTAGACCCTTGGTCCCCCACTATTTCCTGTGTGTTTTTTGTGTCTTCTACTGTGAAGACAGATTTAAAATATTTGTTTAACGTGTCTGCCATTTCCTTATTCCCCATTATAATTTCTCCGGTCTCTGCCTCTAAGGGACCCACGTTTACTTTCACTAATCTCTACATTT
This sequence comes from Heptranchias perlo, assembly GCF_035084215.1. Lineage (NCBI taxonomy): Eukaryota > Metazoa > Chordata > Chondrichthyes > Hexanchiformes > Hexanchidae > Heptranchias > Heptranchias perlo. The sequence continues at coordinate 16,434,058 of NC_090364.1, read as the reverse complement.
TTATATACTTGTCGAAGCTCTTATCTGTTTTCATATTTTTTTGCTAGTTTAATCTCATTCAATTTTCTCTCATCATTGTCTTGGTTATCCTTTGCTGATAGCTAAAACCCTCCCAATCCTCTGGCTTACTACTCTTTTTGGCAACATTGTAAGCCTCTTTCAATTTAATACTAGATCCTTAACTTCTCTAGTTAGCCATGATTGGATCACTTTTCCTGTAGAGTCTTTATTCCTCAAAGGTATGTGCAGTCACTGGGAATTATGAATTATTTCTTTAAATGCTTGCCATTGCTTATCCACAGTCATATCTTTTAATCCAATTTCCCAATCTACCATAGCCAACTCGCCCCTCATACTTACATAATTGACCTTTTTTTAAATTTAAGACCCTAGTTTTGGACTTAACTACATTACTCTCAAACTCCATCTGAAATTCATCATATTATGATCACTCTTCCTCAGAGGAAACTTTATTATAGGATTATTAATTAATCCTGTCTCATAATGAGCCAAATCTTTACTTTGCCTGATATCCACATGTACTTTCCAGTGTGAGTTACTGAATCGAGTGAGAATCCTGGCTGCTCCTCCCCTTTTCAACTTGGCAACGGAGGCGAATTTCTGATCTTCACACTGCTGTGGTTGGCATTGGCTAAATATGGACCAGGGACCAAAGCTGGGACCTTTCAGCTCTGTATAACTTTGTACCACCATGCATAGTATATTTATGCAGTGAGCGTCAGGGGAGCCTCATTCAAAATGTTTTGTATAGGGAATCTATGCAGAACATTTGGTCATGACAACTTGTCCTATCTAATAAAGTCCATTAGTAAAATGGAACAAAGTGACTTTGTTATTTGAATGACTTGTGAATTTCTTTCCTTTATCTGGGTTAGCTGGAGTGGGACATCTTGTCTGTCAATGCACCACATATTTGTGTGAAAATAGGGTCCTTCTGTAGGTGAGTGACTTCAATAATTTGAATTTCTTGTAATATTGACATCAAGGCAGCATCTGGTTGAGTATAGCATCAAGAATCCTAGCAAAACTGGGTAAATGGGGGGACATAGGGCAAACCCTCCAGTGGCTCGAGTTGTACCTGACACGAAGGATGATGGTTGTGGTTGTCAGAGGATGGTTCATAGCCATAGGATATCACTCTCTAGGAGTTCCTCAGGGAAGCATCACAGGCCCAACTATCTTCAGCTGTTTCATCATTGACCATTCCTCTGTCATAAAGTCAGGAATGGGGATGTTTGCTGATGGTTCCAGTGTCCAGCTCCATTCACAACTCTGCTAATAATGAAGTAGGCCACGTCATCCTACAGCCAGAGCTGGATAACATCCAGATTTGAGTTGATAAGTGGTAAGTAACATTTACACCACACCTGCTGGATTATGATCATCTTGAACAAGAGAAAGCCCACCCATCTCCTCTTGGCCTTCAATGGCACCAACATCAACATCTTGATTGTGGGGATGGGCACTATTTACCAGAAGCTTAACTGGATCAGCTATATCAACACCGTGATATAGGGCGGCAGCTACGTATACTGATGAGTGGCTATATCATCATGGGATGCGGGCATGGCTGGTGAGGTGAGAGTGACTGCCCTTGACATTAAGGCAGCATTTGACCGAGTGTGGCACCAAGGAGCCCTAGTAAAATTGAAGTCAATGGGAATCGGGGAAAACTGTCCAGTGGCTGGAGTCATACCTAGCACAAAGGAAGATGGTAGTGGTTGTTGGAGGCCAATCATCTCAGCCCCAGGGCATTGCTGCAGGAGTTCCTCAGGGCAGTGTCCTAGGCCCAACCATCTTCAGCTGCTTCATCAATGACCTTCCCTCCATCATAAGGTCAGAAATGGGATGCTCGCTGATGATTGCACAGTGTTCAGTTCCATTCGCAACTCCTCAGCAAGACCTGGTCAACATCCAGGCTTGGGCTCATAAGTGGCAAGTAACATTCTTGGCAGACAAGTGCCAGGCAATGACTATCTCCAACAAGAGAGAGTCTAACCCCCCCCCCCCCCTCCCCCCCCCCTTGACATTCAACTGTATTACCGTCGCCGAATCCCCCACCATCAACATCCTGGGAGTCACCATTGACCAGAAACTTAACTGGACCAGCCATATAAATACTGTTGCTACAAGAGCAGGTCAGAGGCTGGGTGTTCTGTGGCGAGTGACTCACCTCCTGACTCACCTCCGCCTTTCCACCATCGACAAGGCACAAGTCAGGAGTATGATTGAATACTCCACTTGCTTGGATGAGTGCAGCTCCAACAACGATCAAGAAGCTCGACACCATCCAGGACAGAGCAGCCTGCTTGATTGGCACCCCATCCACCACCCTAAACATTCACTCCCTTCACCACAGGCGCACTGTGGCTGCAGTGTGTACCATCCACAGGATGCACTGCAGCAACTCGCCAAGGCTTCTTCGACAGCTCCTCCCAAACCTGCGACCTCTACCACCTAGAAGGACAAGGGCAGCAGGCACATGGGAACAACACCACCTGCACGTTCCCCTCCAAGGCACACACCATCCCGACTTGGAAATACATCGTCGATCCTTCATCGTCGCTGGGTCAAAATCCTGGAACTCCCTTTCTAACAGCACTGTGGGAGAACCGTCACCACACGGACTGCAGCGGTTCAAGAAGGCGGCTCACCACCACCTTCTCAAGGGCAATTAGGGATGGGCAATAAATGCCGGCCTCGCCAGCGACCCCCACATCCCATGAACGAATATTAAAAAAAAACCCTGACCCTTCAAAGCCTATCCACGATCTATAAGGCACAAGTCAGAAGTGTAATAGAATACCTAATCAATTGGATGCGTGCAGCAGGAATGATGCTCAGGAAGCACAATGCATCTGGGACAGAGCAGTTCGCTTGATCGGTTCTCCTGGCACTGGATTCATTGTCCACCCCCTTCATTAATGCACTGTGACTATTAATGTAGAGGATGCACTGTGGGAACTGACAGGTTACTTCGACAACACCTCCCTCCCCTGTGACCTCTACCATCCAGAGCAATTACGTCTTAGAAATGCCATCAGCTCCAGTTACACAACATCGTGACTTGATGTGTTGCTGTTCCTTCGTCACTGGGTTGCATCCTGGAATTCCCTACCCATCAGCATTGGAGAGCACCATCACAAGGTTCAAATAGAAGTTGGCCCACTACTACTACTACTGCCACCACCCACCACCACATCAGGGCAACTAAGGATGGGCAGTAAATGTGGTCTTGTTGCTGTTGCCCACATTGAGAATAAATATTATAATTCCTTTTAAAATGAGTTGCAAGAACAGATTTCAGAAGTTTGCTAGACTTGCAGTGGTGTGACTGCACCACTGCAAGTCACACCACTTGTTGTCGTTATTGGCTCAGTTGGTAGAACACTCTTCTGCGTCAGAAGGTTGTGGGTTCAAGCCCCATTACAGGCTTAAGCACGCAATCTAGGCTGACGCTTAAATACGGGAGTGCTGTATTGTTTGAGATCTGCCTTTTTGATTGAGCATGAAACAGGGGACCTGTCCATCTGCTCAGATGGGTGCAAAAGATCCATGGTGTTATTTGAGGGAGTTCTCCCAGTGCTTTGTCAGTTCTGCCTCAACCAACACCACCAAAAACACATTATCTGGTCATTCATTTGGTTTTTGTTGGTTCTTGCTGTATGCAAATTGGTTGCCACATAACTGCACTTCAAAAAATAATCTTTTGGTTATGAAGCATTTTGGGATGCCCTGAGGATGTTGTAAGGCACTATATAAATGCAAGTTTGTTTATTTTTCTTTATAGTCAGGAACTTCATTTGATGTAAATGCAGCCCTTGAAAATTTTTGATCAATGCCAGTTGTCCAGGTTTTAAAGTGACCATATTGCTGACTCCTTTGTGCCTACACAACTAGATTTTTTTTTTGAGATTGGCTGCAGGGAATGCAAGCAGAAGAGACCAGAATGAGAGAATAGAGATCTTTAGTGGCTTAAGGAAATTGAATGCAGTTTTGCTTTTTGAGGGGAAGTATGCTCCATGCAAAGCAATAATTGAAGTGATGTTTTTAAAATGAGCTTAGTTTAGATGCAGCAAATTTGTGTGTTCCACTGCTGTTTTGTTTAGAATTTTTTGACAGAACCTGGAGTGCTGCATGCATAATTTAATATTGGGTTTGTTTCCCCCTCATTTCCCTGTGTGCTTTTCACATTGTGATGAATGTGCAATGTCCTGTGCTTCTGTTGCAGTTTCCACCTATTTGTTTTCCTCTTCACTTATAATTCAGGAGAGAAGTTAGGAAATACTTCACACAAAAGGTGAAACACTCCCACAACAAGCAGCTGCTAGCTCATTTAATCATTTTAAATCTGAGATCGATAGATTTTTGCTAGCCCAGAGTATTAAGGGATATGGAGTTCGGGTACAGATCAGTCATGATCCCATTGAATGACTGAACGGGCTCGAGAGATTGAATGGCCTACTCTTGTTCCTATGCGATTGGTCACAGTTTTAGGTTAGTGCTTAAAGGAATTACAGCTCTCTGACCTAGTATATAAAGATACTAAGTAAGCCGTACAGACCAAAAGATCTCTGGTTTAATTTCTGGACTGTGCTGAGTAAGATGATAACTTCAGGAACAGCAGTTGAGATGCTACAAATGGTTTCAGTGCCCCTGAGTTAGGACGGTCAAAAACCTGCTTTGGATTGCTAACTAGTGACCTCGACAGTAGGGTGCACGTGCTAGAGGATTGTCACTACCCTCCATTGTTGAAACAAAATGCTGGTACTCACTGTCTGGAGTTGCATATGAAGAATGCTCAAGTGGAGAAAGTACTGGATGGCTGATACTCTGCAACTGTGCAATGGCAAGAATCTGACCCTTCGAATGTTGCGTTGATATTCCTGCATGCTATAGCAAAACGGTAGGCTAGGTTTGTTCTAATTAATCTCTATGTGGTAGGCACCTGATAACAATGTGCATTTATTTAGTGCCTTAAATGTGGAAAATTGTTCCAAGGCGCTTCAGAGATGTAATCAAAAAAAGTACCGAATGTAGGTCAGGTACCTTTCCACATAGGGCGGGGAAAATCTGATGGGTTTATTGTGGCTTACTTCACTTTATAGGGCTACATTTTTTTTTAAAAGAAAAGGCCCGGGAACATCAAGGTTGCCAAATAAGCGTATAAGCGCATGCTTGGTTTCATTGGTCAGAACATTGAATACAGGAGTTGGGATGTCTTGTTGAAGTTGTATAAGACATTAGTTAGGCCACACTTGGAATACTGTGTACAGTTCTGGTCACCCTATTATAGAAAGGATATTATTAAACTAGAAAGAGTGCAGAGGAGATTTACTAGGATGCTACCGGGACTTGATGGTTTGACTTATAGGGAGAGGTTGGACAGGCTGAGACTTTTTACCCTGGAGAGTAGGAGGTTTAGGGGTGATCTTTTGGAAGTCTATAAAATAATGAGGGGCATAGATAAGGTCGATAGTCAAAATCTTTTCCCAAAGGTAGGGGAGTCTATAACGAGGGGGCATAGATATAAGGTGAGGGGAGAGATACAAAAGGGTCCAGAGGGGCAATTTTTTCACTCAAAGGGTGGTGAGTGTCTGGAACGAGCTGCCAGAGGCAGTAGTAGAGGCGGGTACAATTTTGTCTTTTAAAAAGCATTTGGACAGTTACATGGGTAAGATGGGTATAGAGGGATATGGGCCAAGTGCAGGCAACTGGGACTAGTTTAGTGGTATAAACTGGGCGACATGGACATGTTGGGCCGAAGGGCCTGTTTCCATGTTGTAAACTTCTATGATTCTAAAGCTATTTACAGTGTACTGTAATTGAAAGTCATTTGCTGAAAAAAAATTATCCAGTAGTTTAAATTAAGCTTTTTAAGTAAAAGGATGCAAGAGGTTTTTTTTTTGCACAGTTCTAATTTGAATTAAATAAATTTGAATTGTGGGAGTAAATTTTTTTTTCTTTTCTTTTCTAGCACTGGCTCAGGTGTTCATTATTCACTTGTAAGTCTAGACAGTGAGTATCATTATATTTGACTGCAGTGAGCGTCTCAGACCAAACCATTTTGTGTTCACTTTTTTTTCTCCCCTCATTCTCTTCCCCTCTGTAACATGTTGGGTCTAATTTTAGTGTCCCCAACTGCCACCTGAACTGAACTAACTTAGTGCAGACAGGTGATAGGATTTATTTTCAATTTAAATATTCCCATACTACTGTAGATGTTTGCTTGATAGTTTCTGAGAGATCAGCAACTGTTTTTAAAAAGTTGCAAATTTTTAGATTGCAGCATTCCACAGCATTGAAAGTAACTGAGATTGGTACAAGTTTTTTCTTATTTTAAAAAAAAAAGTTCAAGTGACTGACACAATTGATCTGTTCTGCCTTGTGTTAGCCTTTCAGGGGTTCATTTTAATTGTCACTTTTATATAAGGAGTTTTAAAAAAAATAATTTTGCCTCATGCTTAACTCGATACAAATGTTGCAAGTTTTGTCAGATGTCTATAAAGCCTGAGGGAGGAGTCAAGCTACATTTGAACGAACAGACAGCTAATTTCAAATGTGGTTGACAGTTATTTGAATCCAGGAAGTCCCTGTAACGGTGTTGGAGGATGTTTAACATGTTGTGACGTTTAGAATCTGGGCAAGTTAATTTGCAACTTACAAGAGATATAGATCAGTCAGCACAGACCTGCATATATAAAAGTTCCCTGCAAAAGAATAGCTTAACTTTTAGATGGCAAAAGTTTGTTTTCCTTTTGATGTATTAAATTAATTGAAGCAGTTGTAGACTAACTGGACCAGCCATATCAACACCGTGGTTGCAAGAGCAGGGCAAAGGTTGGGTACTCTGATGAGTGACTCACTTGACCCTTCAAAGACTATCCACCATCTACAAGGCACAAATCAGGAGTATGATGGAATGCTTGCCATTCAGTTGAATTGGTGCAGCAGCAACACTCAGGAAGCTTGACACCATTTGGGATAGACCAGTCTGCTTGATTGGTTCCCCTGCCACTGTCCTGGATATCCACCCCCTCCGCCACTGACACACACTATGGCTGCAGTATATCCAATCTACAGATTGCAAAGGTTATTTCGACAGTCCCCACCCCCGCCTCCGTGACCTCTACCAGAGAAGGACTAGAGCAGCAATATCATGGGAACTCCCATCACCTTCAAGTCTCTCCCCATCCTGATTTGACAAGTATTGCTGTTCTTTCATCATTGCTGGGTCAGTATTTTGGAGTTTCCTGCCCTGCTATTGTGGGAGCACCATCACCACAAGGGTTGCAGTGGTTCAAAGAGAAGGCAAACCACTACCATCTCTGGGCAGTACATGTGGACTTGCCAACATTGTCCACATCCTGAGAAACAATAAAAGGCTAGTTTAGATCCACCCCCCCCAACCTCATGAAGGCATAACATTACGTGATTTGGCTAATAGAAGTATAACCTTTAATTTAGCTGAAGATCCAGTGTGGTTGCATTTGATAGATTTAAAATTGGGTGGCTTAGTTGGGGACCAAGTCTCTGTTACAATTACTGGACCCCAAAGGACTATTGTGAAATTTTTTTTTTTGTTGGTTTCTTTTTCGTAGCTTAGAATGGAACTGAGAAGGGCCTGAGCAGAGTCATGTCATGGCTTTTTTTTAATAGAATATACCACTTGCCTTATGAAAAATGAGTGACTTCCTACTAGAGGAATCTATTTGAAAGGGTTGGAATGATCAGTGCCAAGTTTTAATGAAGCATTCATGCTGCACTTGTTGATCAAGGTTCACATTTCCTTGTTACTGCAATCTTGACATTAATTACTCACTTCCCCCTCCAGCTGCACAGGCAAATAGTTGTGAACACTTCTAAGGTCCATGCTCGTTAAGACAGGATGATCAGATTCTAACATTACAGCTATCTTGCACCTCATTTATAGTTATTTTGGTGACTGAAGAATTGGTAGAATCCCAGTCTCTGCTGATAGTGCTGTTCTCTTAATTACTAGAGTCTTTTACCTGCCTGGGTCAGCAGAAGGTAGCTGGAGTGCATGAAGATGCGAATACCAAAGGCCCATCTCCCACTGTTATCTCGCAATATGCTCTCAACTGCTTTATCTGCCTGCCTGGCTGTAGGGGAAGTCAGCAGTATTGAATGTTGAAGAAAAAATGCAAATTTTGGTGGAAACTCTGACAGTTGAAGGATTAGCCGGAAACTACTCCTGCAAGCAATTACACCTAGTTCAAATTGCCATTTTTTCCAAATAAAGTTTTTATTATTCGTTCATGGGATGTGGGTGTCCCTGGCAAGGCCAGCATTTATTGCCCATTGTTAATTGCCCTTGAGAAGGTGGTGGTGAGCCGCCGCCTTGAACTGCTGCAGTCCGTGTGGTGAAGGTTCTCCCGCAGTGCTGTTGGGTAGGGAGTCCGAGGATTTTGACCCAGCGACGATGAAAGAACGGCGATATATTTCCAAGTCAGGATGGTAAACATAAAGTTGGTTCCTATGGGCTATATTTTGCTGGAACGGGGCATCTCACGGTATGCCCGTTAAATTTACAATTGCATATTTTAGGTTTTAAAATTTTTTTGCCCACTGTTATTGGAAGTGTGAGCAGATAAATGTGCAGCGAGAGCATCTGGGACCTTGGTGAACAATGGGACAAACAATGTATCTCCTTAACTAATGAGATTAAAGGATTGAGAAATAAACAGAGGAAGGACTGAGAAGGAGGTTGAATTCAATGTCAGAACAGGTACAGAAAGAAAGATTGGATTGAGAGGAAAAAAAAGGCAAAGGAAAAGTAAGAATTTTTTTTAAATTGACATTTTTAAAATCTAAAACAATTCACAGCCTGAAGGAATGAAACTCCACACTTATAACTGTTTGCCAATCAACCTCTTGCCTAGAAAGTAGTCATTAGCAATTATCATGTTAAAAAGGTACTTGTGCTGATTTAGACCTGTGGCGAGTTTAATGGGCGATTAATATGCAAATGCAGCAACTTCAGGAAAAGTTATGAAGTTTAAGGGGCGGTTAAGTGGAAGATGCCATTTTTGCGAAGCCAACGGCGGAGCAGCACAAATTAGCCAGCAATTTGTGGCGATTCACAATTCGCAAGTTATCTCTTCCTCGTTACAAGTTGCTGGCCGGTTCGTGCATTAATAACAGCACACTTCATTCACTCGCTGTTTTTTTCAGCAAAGTCTGGCCCTATAAATTATATAGTGAAAGTGTTCTTGGGGATGGGGGGCAAGGAAAGAAGAAAAATTCCACAGTTTATACTCAGTGCTGTATTAATATATCGATGTTTGTTCTTTGGGACAGGAAGGGAATGGAGAGAGTTGGGATGCTTTCTCATGAAATTTCCTGTCTATTGTGCAGTTAGGATTGTGATATTGACAGTGTGTCCAGATATTGTGATTTAGGGGGGGAATGTTCAATGTATGGAGGAGAATGATTGAGTAGGAAATGAACAGTTTCATTCTCAACAGTTTGGAGTGGAGCATAGAAAATGTGAGCTTTTGTTGTTTGTACATGTGGACTAAATTAACAATTGGAATTTTGTTTTGCAATAACAAAACTGTTCATTGAGCAACATTTTAAAGGAGTTTAACACTTTCAGAAGTGGGTTTGTTTTAAAACAAAATGAAAATTCTATCTTTTGGTTCTCCAGTTGCTCAGCATTTAACTTGCTCCTATATGGTTCCTCTGGTGTCTTCACCTCTCTGTACCTTGCCCAAGTGTCATTGTTCATGTATAAGTCTGAACTGAGTGAGTGATTGTGGGAATCACAGCTGAGATGTATACTTTCCAGCAGTGGTCTCTGGATGGTGATCAGAGTGGGACAATTGCCAGTCTTTATTCCCCCTTCCAGTTTAGGGGCACTGTATAGTACCTGCACCCTCTGAGATCAGCTGACTAAGCACAGGTTAGCGAATGTCCAGGAAAGTCCCAGGTTCAATTCCTAGGCTGCTGAGTTTGATGATCTCAGCCATGGTGAGGGAAATACACTGAACCTGGGCATTACCCTCGTCTTTGGCTAAGATCATCAAACTCAGCACAGCCTAGGAATTGTACCTGTGACTTTACTGGATATTGTTAACCCTGTAATAAAAACAGAAAATGCTGAAGCTCAGCAAGTCAGGCAGCATCTGTGGAGAAAGAAACAGTTAATGTTTTGGGGTGAAGACCTTTCATTAGAACTGGAAGATGTTAAGAGTTAAAGCTTATAAGCAAGTTCAGAGCCAGAGGAGGAAAGAACAAACAGGAAGGTCTGAGATGGGATAGAGGGCAAGAGTGATTAAATGGCAAGAGATGATGGTGTAAGGTAATGGGATAGGTTAAGAAACAAAACATTGATCAGGAGTAGCTGTAAATGGCAGCAGCAGAACCATTACTAGCACTAGCTGACTGAAAAAATAGAAGTAGTGCTTATGATCTGAAGTCATTGAAATCAATGTTGAGTCCAGAAGGCTTTAAAGTGGTTAAACGAAAGACGAGGTGCTATTTCTTGAGCTTACATTGCGCTTCATTGGAACAGTGTAAAAGGTAGAGGACAGAGTGGGAGTGGGACGGGGAATTAAAATGGCAGTCGACTGGTGGGTCAGTGTCATGCTTGCGGACAGTGGGTGTTCAGCAAAGCGGTCACCCAGTCTACGTTTGGTCTCCCCAATATAGAGGACTCCGCATTGTGTGCAGCGGATACAGTATACTAAATTGAAAGAAGTACAAGTAAACCGTTTTCACCTGAAAGGAATGTTGGGACCCTGGATGGTGGGAAGGGAGGAGGTGAAGGGCAGGTATTGTCTCCTGTTCTCCCATGGGAAGGTGCCATGTGGAGGAGTGTGGGTGTTGGGGGTGATGGAAGAGTGGACGAGGGTGTGACGGAGGGAGTGGTCCCTTTTGGAATGCTGAAAGGGGAGGGAAGATGTGTTTGGTGGTGGGATCGCGCTGGAGATGGCGGAGAGATACATTGAATGTGGAAGCTGGTGGGGTGGAAGGTGAGGACAAGGGGGTACCTGTTGTGGTTCGGGGGAGGGCAGAAGTGGGGAAATAGGACGGACACGGTTGAGGGCCCTGTCAACTACAAGTGGAGGGGAATCCTCAGTTGAGGAAAAAGGAAGACATATTGGAAGCACTGGTGCGGAAGGTGATATCGTCAGAACAGATGAGATGGAGAAGGGAATAGATTCCTACAGGAAGCGGGTTGTGAGGAAATGTAATCGGGGTAGCTGTGGGAGTCGGTGGGCTTATAATAGATATTGGTTGACAGCCTATCCCCAGAAATGGAGATAGAGAAGTCGAGGAAGGGAAGTGTCTGAGATGGACCATGTGAAGGCGAGGGAAGGGTAGAAATTGGAAGCAACGTTGAGAAATTTTCCAGTTCGGGGTGAGAGCAGGAAACGGCACCGATTTCAGTCATCAATATACCAAAAAAGAGGTGAGGGAGGGGACCTGAGTAGGACTGGAACAAGGAATGTTCCACGTATCCCACAAAAAGGCAGGCATAGCTGGGACCCATACGGGTTCCCATAGCGCCACCTTTTATTTGAAGGAAGTGAGTGGAGTCAAAGGAGAAATTGTTCAACGTAAGAACATGTTCAGCCGGGCGGAGGAGGGGTCTGGTTGGGCCTCCGTTCAAGGAAGAAGTGGAGGGCCCGCAGGCCGCCCTGGGGCATCAGAAGAGTCGCGGATGTAGGTTGGAAGAGACTGGACAAGGGGAAAAAATAGTCAAGATAGGTTGAAAATATGTTCCGTGGGGCAAGAACAGGCTGAAAAGATGGGTCTCCCAGGGCAGCCCGCTTCTACCTCCTTCCCAAGATCCATAAACAGGACTGCCATGGGAGACCCATCGTTTCAGCCTGTTCTTGCCCCATGGAACTTATTTCCTCTCACTTTCTCCAACTCTTCCCTTCCCCGATTTCTCTCTCTCCATTTCTGGGGATAGGCTGTCGACCAATATCTGTTATAAGCTCACCGGCTCCCGTAGCTACCTTGTTTACACTTCCTCCCACCCCGCTTCCTGTAAGGACTCTATTCCCGTCTCACAGTTTCTCCATCTCCGTCGCATCTGTTCTGATGGAAGCACTGGTGCGGCAGAGGTACCAATATGTCTTCCTTTTTCCTCAACCAAGGTCTCCCCTCCACTGTAGTTGACAGGGCCCTCAATCGTATCTGTTCTATTTCCCGTACTTCTGCCCTCACCCCTTCCCTCCCAGAATCATGATAGGGTCCCCCTTGTCCTCACCTTCCACCCCACCAGCCTCCACATTCAACATATCATTCTCTGCCATTTCTGCTACCTCCAGCGTGATCCCACCACCAAACACATCTTCCCTTCCCCTTTCAGCATTCCGAAGGGATTACTCCCTCCGCGACATTCTAGTCCACTCTTCCATCACCCCCAACACCTGCTCTCCTCCCCACGGCACCTTCCCATGCGAGCGCAGGAGATGCAACACCTGCCCCTTCATCGCCTCCCTTCCCACCATTCAGGGCCCCAAACACTCCTTTCAGGTGAAACAGCGGTTTACTTCTTTCAATTTAGTAAAATGTATCTGCTGCACACATAAGAACATAAGAAATTGGAGCAGGAGTAGGCCAATCGGCCCCTCGAGCCTGCTCCGCCATTCAATAAGATCATGGCTGATCTGATCCCAACCACAAATCTAAAGAACACAAGAAGTCGGAGCAGGACCCGGCCACATAGCCCCTGGGCCCTCTCCGCCACCCACAGGGCATTGACCGATCCGAACTCAGCTTCATGTCCAATTTCCTGCCCGCTCCCCATAACCCCTAATTCCCTTTACTTCTAGGAAACTGTCTATTTCTGTTTTAAATTTATCTAATGATGTAGCTTCCACAGCTTCCTGGGGCAGCAAATTCCACAGACCTACCACCCTCTGAGTGAAGAAGTTTCTCCTCATCTCAGTTTTGAAAGAGCAGCCCCTTATTCTAAGATTATGCCCCCTAGTTCTAGTTTCACCCATCTTTGGGAACATCCTTACTGCATCCACCCGATCAAGACCCTTCACAATCTTATATGTTTCAATAAGATCGCCTCTCATTCTTCTGAACTCCAATGAGTAGAGTCCCAATCTACTCAACCTCTCCTCATATGTCCGCCCCCTCATCCCCGGGATTAACCGAGTGAACCTTCTTTGTACTGCCTCGAGAGCAAGTATGTCTTTTCTTAAGTATGGACACCAAAACTGTATGCAGTATTCCAGGTGCGGTCTCACCAATACCTTATATAACTGCAGCAATACCTCCTTGTTTTTATATTCTATCCCCCTAGCAATAAAAGCCAACATTCCGTTGGCTTTCTTGATCACCTGCTGCACCTGCATACCAACTTTTTGATTTTCTTGCACTAGGACCCCCAGATCCCTTTGTACTGCAGTACTTTCCAGTCTCTCGCCATTAAGAAAATAACTTGCTCTGATTTTTTCCTGCCAAAGTGCATAACCTCACATTTTCCAATATTATATTGCATCTGCCAAATCTCCGCCCACTCACCCAGCCTGTCTATATCCCCTTGCAGGTTTTTTATGTCCTCCTCACTCTCTACTTTCCCTCCCATCTTTGTATCATCTGCAAATTTTGATATGTTGCACTCGGTCCCCTCCTCCAAATCGTTAATATAGATTGTAAAGAGTTGGGGACCCAGCACCGACCCCTGTGGAACACCACTGGTTACTGGTTGCCAGTCCGAAAATGAACCATTTATCCCAACTCTCTGCTTCCTGTTCGATAACCAATCCTCCACCCATGCCAGAATATTACCCCCAATCCCGTGATTTTTTATCTTAAGTAATAATCTTTTATGTGGCACCTTGTCGAATGCCTTCTGGAAGTCTAAATACACTATGTCCACTGGTTCCCCTTTATCCACCCTATACGTTATATCCTCGAAGAACTCAAGCAAATTTGTCAGACATGACTTCCCCTTCATAAAGCCATGCTGACTTTGTCCTATTAGATTATGCTTATCTAAATGTTCCGTTACTGTCTCCTTAATAATAGACTCCAAAATTTTACCCACCACAGATGTTAAGCTAACTGGCCTATAATTTCCAGCCTTCTGCCGACTACCCTTTTTAAATAACGGTGTTACATTAGCAGTTTTCCAATCTGCCGGGACCTCTCCTGAGTCCAGGGAATTTTGGAAAACTATCACCAAAGCATCCACAATCCCTACTGCCACTTCCCTCAAGACCCTAGGATGGAAGCCATCAGGTCCAGGGGATTTATCCGCCTTGAGTCCCATTATTTTACTGAGTACCATCTCCTGAGTGATTTTAATCGTATTTAGCTCCTCCCCCCCGAGAGTCCCCTGTTTGTCCAGTGTTGGGATATTCTTAGTGTCCTCTACTGTAAAGACTGAAACAAAATATTTGTTCAGCATTTTTGCCATCTCCATGTTTCCCACCATTAATTTCCCGGTCTCATCCTCTAAGGGACCTATGTTTGCCTTAGCCACCCTTTTTCTTTTTATATAACTATAGAAACTCTTGCTATCTGTTTTTATATTTTTTGCTAATTTCTTTTCATAATCTAACTTCCCTTTCTTAATCAATCCTTTAGTTACTTTTTGCTGTCTTTTGAAGAATTCCCAATCTTCTATCCTCCCACTAAGTTTGGCTACCTTATATGTCCTTGTTTTTAGTCGGATACTATCCTTGATTTCTTTACTTAGCCACGGATGGCTGTCATTTCTTTTACACCCTTTTTTCCTCAGTGGAATATATTTATTTTGAAAGTTGTAAAATAACTCCCTAAATGAACACCACTGCTCATGTACCGTCTTACCCTTTAATCTATTTTCCCAGTCCACTTTAATCAATTCCGCTCTCATACCATCATAGTCTCCTTTATTCAAGCTCAGTACGCTTGTTTGAGAATCAACCTTCTCACCCTCTAATTGGATATGGAATTCAACCATGTTGTGGTCGCTCGTTCCAAGGGGATCCTTAACTAGGACATTATTAATTAATCCTGACTCATTACACAGGACCAGGTCCAAGGTTGCCTGCCCCCTTGTAGGATCAGTTACATACTGCTCAAGAAATCCATCCCTGATGCACTCAATGAACTCGTCCTCAAGGCTGCTCTGCCCAATTTGATTTGTCCAGTTAATATGATAATTAAAATCCCCCATAATTATGGCTGTTCCCTTATTACATGCCCCGACTATTTCCTGATTAATACTTCTTCCAGCAGAGTTGCAACTATTAGGAGGCCTATATACTACGCCCACTAATGTTTTTTTTCCCTATTATTCCTTATCTCCACCCAAACTGTTTCATTATCTTGATGCTTTGTCCCAATATCATTTCTCTGTATTACAGTGATTCCTTCCTTTATTAACATAGCCACCCCACCTCCCCTTCCTTCCTGCCTGTCCTTCCTGATTGTTAAATACCCTGGCATATTTAATTCCCAGTCGTTGTCACCCTGCAGCCATGTTTCTGTAATGGCCACAAGATCATACCCATACGTAGTTATTTGTGCCGTTAACTCGTCCATTTTATTACGAATGCTACGTGCATTCAGATAAAGAACTTTCAAATCTGTTTTGTGACGCTTAGTTCCTGCTTTTTCCTTTTTTAACACTTTACCTATTACTCCATACCTTCTGTCCCTTCCTGTTACGCTTTCCTCTCTCTCCCTGCTCAGGTTCCCAACCCCCTGCCACTTTAGTTTAAACCCTCCCCAACAGCACTAGCAAACACTCCTCCTAGGACAGCGGTCCCGGCCCTGCCCAGGTGCAGACCATCCGGTTTGTACTGGTCCCACCTCCCCCAGAACCGTTTCCAGTGTCCCAGGAATTTGAATCCCTCCCCCTTGCACCATTCCTCTAGCCACGTATTCATTTGAAATATCCTCCTATTTCTACTCTGACTAGCACGTGGCACTGGCAGCAATCCTGAGATTACTACCTTTGAGATCCTATTTTTTAATTTACCTCCTAACTCCCTATATTCTGCTTTTAGGACCTCATCCCCTTTTTTACCTATATCGTTGGTGCCTATGTGCACCACGACAGCTGGCTGTTCGCCCTCCCCCTCCAAAATGTTCTGCAGTCTCCTCTACATTGGGGAGACCAAATGCAGACTGGGTGATCGCTTTGCTGGACACCTCCGCTCTGTCTGTCTGACCTGGTCGCATGCCATTTTAATTCCCCTTCCCACTTCTTCTCTGTCCTCGCCCTCTTACACTGTTCCAATGAAGCTCAACGGAAGCTTAAAGAACAGCAACTCGTCTCTCGTTTAGGCACTTTACAACCTTCCAGACTCGACGTTGATTTCAGTAACTTCAGATCATAACCACTGCTACCATTTTTTCTGTCAGCTAATGCTGATAATGGTTCTGCTGCTGCCATTTACAGCTACTCCTGATCAATCTTTTGTTTCTTAACCTGTCCCATTACCACCTTCCTTGCCTTGCACCCTCATCCCTTTTGTCATTTAATCACTCCTGCCCTCTACCCTATCGCAGATCTTCCCTTTTGTTATTTCCTCCCCTCCCTCCCCTTTCCCTGGCTCTGAACTTGCTCAAAAACTAACTCTTAACATCTTCCAGTTCTGATGAAAGATCTTCGACCTGAAACGTTAACTCTGTTTCTCTCCCCACGGACGCTGCCTGACCTGCTGAGTATTTCCAGCATTTTCTGTTTTTTTCAGATTTCCACCATCCACAGTATTTTGCTTTTGATAACCCTGTTTTACTCCCCTTGGTAAAATAGCATATTACCATTCACTCTAGATATTATAGCTTTTTTGAATTTGTTATTCACAATTAATTTTTTGGGATCTCTGGGCTAAAAAGGATCAGTCAGGTTTCCCTCTTGTTTAATGACTTCTGAGTGACAGTGCTTGTGTGTAATTCAGGTGTGGATAGAATTGGATTTGTAACCTCTTTTTTTTCCGCCCCCCCCCCCCCCCCCTCCAATACACAATGGGTCATCTTGACTGTTACATTGCCAGACTGATTGTAAATTCTTCAGTTTTTTTTCTAAGCTACAGCAAAACTTTAAGATTGAAAATTTTTTGCTGACTTGTACTCAAGGAAATAATGTTTACTGAATACAGATGTTGGTCTGAGCTTAACTGAAATGTACATAATTATAGTCTGTAGACTGAAATTAGAGCTGCTCCACCAAGATTCCCCAGATTCGTTTTTTCCATATTAAGGAGTTTAATTCATCACAGGACCTACATTTTATGCAGCTGCATTGAAGATATGAGAATTAGAAATCTTAATTAGCAACATTTTAGTAAGTAAACTTAAACAAAATAGCAATAGGGCAGGCTTAAAATGTGGCTCTTACACTGGCAAGATGCTACCTCTTGTCATCCCGCTCCTTTCTGCCATTGGGATGACTATTTTGTGCCCTGCTCCTCCAAGGAACTCATCAATGTTGATTTCACTTGGCCCACAGAAATTGAAATTGTGCTACCAGCGTTCATTCTACCAGAAATTTTTTTTTAAAGCTGACAAAACTGATTCATTGAGGACGGGTGACTTCAATTCTCCTTGCGTGCTCCCACTGTGCCGCAGCTGATTAAGACAGTGAGTAGCTGAATTGGCAGAGAGCTTCTAGATTTCTATCCTGGTTTATGTTGTTTGCTCATCTGCAGCAGTGATAGGAGTAGAACAATCAGGTTAATCATCCCCAGGTTAGAGGCAAGAAAATTGACCATAGTTGCCATCCTTGATCGCAGTTGCGTAATTCCTGCTGGAAGTGTGTGTTGCCCTGTATTTGAATAGTCTGCTCTGTGTAGGCTCATACATGAATGTCCATTTGGGTGAAGTACAAGAGTGCCTGCGGTTTTGAAACCATACCTCAGCAAGGAGTCAAGCTTTCAGGAGAAGGAAAGTGGAAAAAAATGGGGATAAAGGAAAGGGAGGAAAGGGACAAGTCTTTTTTTTGTTATCTTTTTAAAATTTGTAACTTGGATCAGAAGCATTTGCCTGTGGTGAGCCATTCAGACTCCATTGGCTAATTTTCAAGGACCCAAGTGGAAACCTGAAATAATTTGCAGGTCTTGTTTTAAAGAAAAAATTGAGATGGTACTTACAAAACAAAAGTGATAGTTGTGGGATCAGATTTTTTTTGATCAGTGATGCAACTTGGTTGTCAAAGATCCTTTCTGTACTGTAATTGAAAGATTAACAATCCATGGAATGGTTGGAATCAACAATCCATGGAACACGTTGTGTAATCTAATTGACTCAATGCTTTAACATTAAAGCAATTGGACTGGCAGTGTGTGCTTGAATTTGATGCTTGAGATTCTAGTTGTTAATGGAATATTGTTAATGAGGACTTCCATTCATCAGCATTATGCTGTATTTGTGTTGCAGCTACTCCAATAGGTAGTTGCAGTGTTGCTTCCAGCCAGGCACGACTGTTTCACATTGCCTAACTACAACTGTTGTTCTGACCAGAGAAAACTTTGTGCATTACATGAATGTGTGGAGCTCCCCTTTCCGTGGTTGTTAAATATTTAGTATAGCAGAAGGGAGAGGACGACAAGTTGGAAATGAGTCGGTCTCGTACTTTTATTGTATGGATGTGCTCATAAGTACACTGTGATCCATAATCAAACAACTGATGATGGTGTTCATCCTAAATGTATTCCTAGCTCTTCGACATCACAACTTAGACTTTTGCACAAAAACTACAGAAATATGCATTTGTCTAAGCAAAAACAAGTTATCTGACTATGTATGTAGTTTTACAAAAGCAATTCACAGTAAGCTTAATACCAGTAGAAATAAATTTTAATCTTTACATCTGCAGGGTTAAATGAGTTACAAACAGACTACATTAAATTCAATAACCTAAATTCCTGTTGTTTTGCATTGTGTAACTATTGCTCAATGTTCCAGCCAGATTAAATTGCTCTGTTGCCTATCCTTCTGGCTGCTTTGGTTCCACTTGCAAGTTCATTAATTTTGAAAAAACACTAATTCATTTCATGACAAATCAGATCATGTTGCAATTTAAATCCAAACTTAAAATTTATGCCCAGTTTGTGTCTGCTTCACATTTTACCCTGAAAAATCTTGATGTTGAGTATTGAGATATTTTGAATTTGAAAGCGTTTGAGACTGTGGTTGAGTGTACATTCACAATCATAGAATGGTTACAGCATGGAAGGAGGCCATTCGACCTGTCGAGTCCATGCTGGCGCTCTGCAAGAGCAATCCAGCTAGTCCAACTCCCCTGCCCTATCCCTGTAGCCCTGCACATTTTTTCCCCTTCAAGTACTTATCCAATTCCCTTTGGTTCTTTTGCCAATCCCTTAAATGTTTATCCTCTGATTCTTGACCCCTCTGCCAATGGGATCAGTTTCTCTCTATCTACTGTCTAAGGAGAACAACCCCAGCTTCTCCAGTCTATCCACGTAACCCTCATCCCTGGAATCATCTGATAAATTTCTTCTGTATTCTCTCCAAGGCCTTCACAACCTTCCTAAAGTACGGTGCTCAGAACTGGACACAATACTCCACTTGTGGCCGAACCAGTGTTTTATAAAGGTTCATCATAACCACTTTGCTTTTGTACTCTATGCCTTTATTTATAAAGCCTAGGATCCTGTATGCTTTCTTAACCGCTTTTTCAACCTGCCCTGCCGCCTTCAACAATTTGTGCACGTATGCCCCAGATCTCTCTGTTCCTGCACCCCTTTTAGAATTGTACTCTTCAGTTTATATTGCCTCTCTTCTTTCTTCTTATCAAAAATGTATCACTTCACACTTTTCTGCATTGAATTTCATCTGCCACGTGTCCGCCCATTCCACCAGCCTGTCCCCTTGAAGTCTATCACAATCCTCCTCACTGTTCACTACCCTTCTAAGTTTTGTCATCTGCAAATTTTGAAATTTTGCCCTGTACAACCAAGTCTAAGTCATTAATATATATCAAGAAAAGCACTGGTCCTGGATCTGACCCCTGGGGAACACCACTGTATCCCCACCTCCAGTCTGAAAAACAACCATTCACCACTACTGTTTCCTATTACTTAGCCAATTTTGTATCCCTGCTACCACTGCCCTGTTAATTCCATGGGCTTCAAATTTGATGACAAGCCTAATATGCAGCACTCTCAGTTGGCTTTTGGAAGTCCATATACACCTCATCGACCCTCTCTACCTAGTCAAAAAAAACTCAATCAAGGTGGTTAAACACGATTTAACTTTGTTAATGCCAGCATGGATTTATTAGTCACTTGGACAAGTGTGGATCAATTTTGTCCCGGATTATCGTTTCTAAAAGTTTCCCCACTACCGAGGTTAAACTAACTGGCCTGTCAGTTGCTGGGTTATCTTTACACCCTTTTTTGAACAAGAATGTAGAATTTGCAATTCTCCAGTCCACTGGCACCACCCCCGTATCTAAGGATGATTGGAAGATTATGGCCAGTACCTCTGCAGTTTCCACCCTTATTTCCCTCAGCAACCGAGGATGCATCCCTTCCAGACCAGGTGACTTATCTACTTTAAGTACAGTCAGCCTTTCTAGTACTACTTCCTTCATCAATTTTTAACCCATCCAGTATCTCAACTACCTCTTCACTTACTGTGATTTTGGTAGCATCTTCTTCCTTAGTAAAGACAGATGCAAAGTACTCATTTAGTACCTCGGCCATGCCCTCTGCCTCCATGCGTAGATCTCCTTTGGTCCCTAATTGGTCGGTTTCTCTTTCCCTTCCCCCCCCCCCCCCCCACCCACTACCCGTTTACTGTTTACATGCCAATAGAATACTTTTAGATTCCCTTTTATGTTAGCAGTCAGTCTATTCTCATACTCTCTCTTTGCACCTCATTTTCTTTTTCACCTCCCCTCTGAATTTTCTATATTCAGCCTGGTTCTCACTTGTATTATCAACCTGACATCTATCGTACGCCCCTTTTTTCTGCTTCATCTTACTCTCTACCTCTTTTGTCATCCAGGGAGCTCTGGTTTTAGTTGCCCTACCTTTCTCCCTCATGGGAATGTACCTAGACTTGTACTCGAACCATCTCCTCTTTTAAGGCCGCCCATTGTTTGTTTACAGTTTTACCTGCCAATCTTTGATTCCAATTTACCCGGACCAGATCAGTTCTCATCCCACTGAAATTGGCCCTCCCTCCAATTGAGTATTTTTACTTTAGAGTGGTCCATGTCCTTTTTCCATAGCTAATCTAAACCTTATGATACCATGATCACTGTTCCCTAAATGTTCACCCACTGACACTTGCTCCACTTGGCCCACCTCATTTCCCAGAACCAGATCCAGCAATGCCTCCTTCCTTATTGGGTCTGAGATGTACTGGTCGAGAAAGTTCTCCTGAACACACTTCAGAAATTCCTCCCCCTCTTTGCCCCTTAGATTATAACTATCCCAACCTATATTAGGATAGTTGAAGTCCCCCATTATTACTACTCTAGCCCACATTTACATCTATAGTACTTAAAGCTTTCTCATGTACCACACTAACATTTTTTTAAAAGTAGAAATGATCTGAACTAAAAATGCTTGTTGGCTGATAACATTGATATACTTTTTTTGGTCTGCCAAGATCACATGCATGGAAACCCATCATTGAGCTTGAATCTCCAAATCAAGCTAGTGAGAAAAATTAATGCGGAGTTTCTGTTTGAGGATTGTGTACTCCAGATTTTGCGAAGAGCATAGCTCAGTTGTAGCTTCTATTCGGTTGTATGTACAAGCCCACTCCAGAATTTGAGCACATAATCTAGGCTAAAACTTCAGTATAGTACTGAGGGAGTGCTGCATTATCGGAAGTGCCATCTTTTGGTAAGACTGATGCCATGGCACCATTCGAAGAGGGGGAAGGAATTCTGATGTCCTTGCCATCGTTCATCCCTCACTCAACTTCAGCAAAAACAGATTATCTGGTTGGTCATTCATTTGCAGTTTGTGGGATTCTGTTAGCAAATTAGCTGCCGCATTTGCCTACGTACGTGACTACATCAGAAGTAATTTAGTTGTGAAATGCTTTGGGACATCTGCAAGTTTGTTCATCCTTGTATGCCAACCTAGAAAATTGCAAAAGCAGGCTCAACTTTTTTTTTAAAAAGTCACACAGCCCCAGAAAAGCTGACAACTCAAATAGCCTAGAATATAAGTATTGGCATGTGAAAATGGGTACTGTAACTTGAGCTGTAGACAAACTGAACATTGCTTCATTCTTACTGGAAGAAATTAACCATAAATCAATTAAAGCTGGAAAGGGAATATAAATGTTGACGGTTGAAGATCTGTTTTCTACATGCGCCCTCAGAAAATGTATTTTTTAAACACTTTTATTTGGTGTATTTCTCAGTATTGTCTACACCAACAATTAATGTGGGAATTGCATTTCTAAAAAAAACATTTGCTCAATTTTATTGAAAACCATCCTTTATTTGCCATTTGGGAATTAATTATTTTTCTTAAAACTTTTTTCCTAGGAGTAAATTGTCTGTTATTGAAGGAGGGGAAAAAACAGGCAGCAAATTTAGAATTTTACACTCCTGCCAAATGTGCCCCTCCCCGTATCAACTAGTAGTGCAATTCTAGTCTGATCTGCAGGCATGCTTCCCTGCAAAATTTTGATTTTCTTTTTCTCCCCACATTAAATATAGTGCATTCTGGTTAATTTTAAACACTTGGGTGTCACAATTGATGAGGTGACTTTTTTA
This sequence comes from Heptranchias perlo, assembly GCF_035084215.1. Lineage (NCBI taxonomy): Eukaryota > Metazoa > Chordata > Chondrichthyes > Hexanchiformes > Hexanchidae > Heptranchias > Heptranchias perlo. The sequence goes on along the minus strand of NC_090364.1, from coordinate 16,411,341 downwards.
AAAGATCTAAACAGTCACTCTCTCCTCTCCAACCCTTCCTACTCCCAGTCCACAGGTACACCAACCCAGTTCAACCCTCCCAGGTTTTAAGGTTTTAAAATATCCATTATTGGGATATGGGCATCGCTAGCAAGGTCATTTATTGCCCATCCCTAGCTACCCTTGAGAAGGTGGTGATGGGTCACCTTCTTGAACCGCTGCAGTCCATGTGGTGAAGGTACTCCTATAGTGCTGTTGGGGGGTGGGGGGGAGAGAGTTTGAGGATTTTGACCCAGCAATAATGAAGGAATGGCGATTATATGTCCAAGCCTGGATCATGTGTGCCTTGGAGGTGATAGTGTTCCCATACACCTGCTGCCCTTGTCCTTCTAGGTGGTTGGTAGTCGCAGGTTTGGGAGGTGCTGTCGAAGAAGCCTTGGCGAGTTGTTGCAGTGTATCCTGTAGATGGTATATGCTGCAGCCATGGTGTGCTGGTGGTGGATAGGCTGCTGCTCCAGCGGACTGCTTTGTCCTGGGTGGTGGTTAGCTTCTTGAGCGTTGCAGCTGCACCCATCTAGGCAAGTGGAGAGTATTCCATCACACTCCTGACTTGTGCCTTGTAGGTGGTGGAGAGGTTTTGGGGAATCAGGAGGTAAGTCACTCGCTGCAGAGTACCCGGCCTCTGACCTACAACTGATACTTCTTGGCCTTGGAGAATCTGTTGTTTTTGTGTTGTGGCAACGCCTCTATTTTAAAAATTCTCACCCTTGTTTTCAAATCCCTCCATGGCCTCACCCCTCCCTATCCCTGTAACCTTCTCCAGCCCTACAACAAGCTGAGATCTCTGTGCTCCTCTAAATCTGGCCTCTTGCACATCTAGCTCTGGAATTCCCCCCCCCCCCCCCCCCCACCGGTAAGCCCCCCTCTCCTCCTTTTAAGATGCTCCTACCTCTTTGATCTTCTTTGGTCACCTGTCCAAATATCTCCTCATGTGATTCGGTGTCACATTTTGTTTGATAAACTCCTGTGCAGCCCCATGGGACGTTCTACTACGTTAAAGGTGCTATATAAATGCAAGTTGTTGGTTGCTTGAGACCTGCATGTTGGGAATCAGTGGCAGTATAGCAATGTAAAAGTTGGTTAAAATGCCTCTATTTCACTGGGTTCTTGCAACTGGCTGTAAACTGGGGCTTGCTAATTTTGGCTGCTTGGAAGACCCACTTAAAAATAGGTTTTTCCAACAGCTGGTCTTAAGTCACAACGGCTTTACATTTGGCTTGCAGACAGCATAAGACTTTCATTTCAGGAACCAGGTGACACTAATGTGGGTCTCATGCAAAGCAAAAGTACAAGAAATTGACTAATTTTTATTTAAAACAATTCATTGAAGTGTAAATGTGGTTCTGGCTTTCAAGTTGCCCTAGGCCATGATTGGTTGCAGCTTTACAAAAGGTGGTCAGTCGAGTTCCTCTTTGCTCATGCATTTTTTTCCTGCCCCCTCTCTCTCATTCTCCACTCCCCCCCCCCCCCCCCCCCCCCCCCGAATCTGTGAAAGAAGAAAAGAATATAACTTCCATTATTTAAATCTTAGTATATTCCTTTTTCAAAATTTATGGTGCTTTAACTCCCATTTTATTTGCATTTCAGTGGGACCGAGGATTGCACCCAACAATAAGTGAACTACGAGAGCTCAAGCTGTTGCTTTTGAAGCTCATGCTATTGTGGTAACATTTTAGTTTGAGGAGCCCTTAAGATAATGGAATTGGCAATGGGCTTGTGCCTTTTGCAAACTCAGCTTATTTGCTTATCCTCTTGCAAGCTACAGACCATGGGCTGTTTTCTTGGTTGCTGTTTTGTGGGCCTAGAGGCTTGAAAAGGGCCGTTAGTGCTGTTGTCTAATTGTTAGATGAATCCTAAATCCGAAAACTTGCAGCTTGAGATATACACAAACAAAAGGAATTTGATTTAAATGTTGTGTAATCTGAGAGGCTCCATGGTTATGCACCTCAGTGGTATATAGGCCATTTCTAGTGTACAGATCAGGGCTAGGTGCTCATCTATCCCCTATACAATTCACTTATGGTTTTTACTTCCAGTAACGTTACAGCAATGCTTGCAAGTCAAGCAATATGTAGTTTAACAAATGTATATGTAGCTCAACCAGTTAATGAAGACAGTTTTACTGTAAGTGTCATTGATGGCAGACTCTTGGTTCCCCAGCAGCCAACAGTCTTTGTAAGCATAGAGTGAGAGCTTCAAAGTTGCAATGACATTGGGTCTTACAAGTTATTGCCAGATTAGCTGGCCTTATGCTGTCCTAAATTCTCCAGGGCTGCTCTGCATCTTCAATACTTTAAAATACTCCAAGTTTTATTCTTGACTTCACTTTGCTCCAAGTTTTATTTTGATGTGGAATTTGTGTAAAATGAAGTAGTTGGTATATAGTGGAGTGTTACAGTGCTTCAAAAAGTTAATTATTCCCAGTGAGCAGCTCAGGCATATAGACCAGGAAGGTTCTAAGTTTGATCCTCTGTGCTGAGGCAGCTGATTTCTGCTCAGGCAGTGATAGTGCTACGGTTGTTCAGTTGGGATAACCAAGTGGGGGAAGGAAAAAGTTTATTTGAGTTTCGGCTCCTGATTGTTATTTGATGCCTGCTGGAAATGTGCATGTGTGGATGTCAGATGAGATCAGGATCAAAATTGGCTGTGATGCTTTACACTCTTTCTCTTCACACATGTATACTTTGATTAGAGAGCACTGGATAGCGGTCAGGAGGAGAAATCCTGTTGGACTTTACCTTGGACCATTTGTGCCCCATACTAGGTAGACTTTCAGTTTGATGGCCTACCCATTTTCGTTGTTCCTTGATCAGCATAGACTCCATACCATGAGCTTGTGCCTTAGTTTTTAAAGGATTTTTTGATATTTTATTTTCATGGCAGCATGAAGATGCTGTACATGGATCTTATCCAGTTCATAGATGTAGCATTGGTAACTGATTCACATTTCACAACCAAAAAGCAGAATGGAAATAACTGTTTTCAGCTTGATCTTTAAGTTGTCCTTGCCTTTGGTTCATGCCAGTGCCTATTCGCTTTTGTGTCTGCATCTTTTTGATGTGTCTTGGGGAGCACGCTACCAAGGTGTATGAATTGCTTCACTGGTTTCAGAATAGATCCTTCTATTGAGGTGTATGGTTGTTTATAAGACTTTAAAGATGCTGACTGAAATGTTTGTTTTGGGTGTAATTCCCTAACTTAGCACAGACCAAGGATTGGTCCTGGGACCTATGTGATTCAATTACTTGGAGTCTAAGCTTAGCTATGTTTTGTAAGTCACTGCTTTTGCAAAATACTTACCTGTAGCTTGTGCCATTATACCACATGATTAGATGATGGCTTGAGTTCCTGACTTTTATACCATTTTGTTGAGGTGGGGGGGGGAGAAATTATTTGAAGTAGCTATTATAGTCTAATCATTTATCATTGAATAAGCCTCTTTTTTATATAGAATTATTTGAGTACACTGTTTCACTGGTCTAATTTTGTACTGTTACATTCAATATGCTATGCTGCTGTTTGTTTATGATGTAATGATAGAAGTCCCAATTTCTGATCTGTCAAGGTTTACACAAGTTCACATTTACAGGTGCCTAGTAAGGGTGTGGTGCGAACTGAGTTATTGGCTGTTGGAAATGCCTGCCTACAGAATTTTACGGTTTACTGAGCAGCGCATATGCCCAGCTGGGTATGAATTAATATAGGTGTAAAGGCATTTTCCCTTATTAGCTTCATTTTCATAGAGGCTTGACAAGAAATAAAATAAACCTTTTCTATACAGACTGAATACTAATCCCAGAAACTTGTTTGAGACTTCCTTGTAATTTAAATAGGGTTCCATTTAGCTGTAAATGCCAAAAAGTATTCTAAAATAAATAGTTAAACTACACATTTATAATGTATAATTGTACTCATTTTAGTTGAGGCAACCAGCATAGATGCATTTAAGGGGAAGCTAGATGAACACGAGGGAGAAAGGAATAGAATCACATGCTGATGCGGTGAGATGAAGTGGGGAGGAAGGAGGCTCACGAGGAGCATAAAAACCAGCATGGACCTGTTGGGCCGAATGACCTGTTTCTGCGCTGTACATTCTATGAAATTCTAAGTATTATTGGAACAGAGAACACACTTCTCATGTTGCCTTGCAATACTGATGTGGTTTTTAAATTGCTTAAACCTACTGAAGCATTCTGCAATAGTGTCATAGGTGTTGCAAAAGGCATAAAACTTGAATTCAATGTATGTTTTAAATTAATACGTGAAGAGTGAACATTTTAACAGTTTGTGTCCCAAATTAAAGAATTGATATGTAAATATTTTGCTTGGAAATTTTGTGGGTCTTTAAAGTTTGTTGCCAGCCCTGAATTTAAGAGTTGAACTCAGCTCCAACTGTCTTGGCTCTAGGAAATTTACTGCTTCACATTCAATTTAACCCTTGAGCTCAAAGGATTTGTTTCAAGTATAAGGAGTTTATATTTGAGCTTAAAATAATTTTACAGGATAATCTAAGTTTGGCCACATGACTCCCTTTAAGAACATTTCTGTGCTTAGGTCTAGTCTATCTAAGTTACTTTGAATGAAATTATTGGATTGTAAGTCATGTTTTACAGATTCACTTTATTGATGGACGAGAGAAGTAGTTTCAGGGATTTGGAAGTACATGAATGAAGCTGTTGTGGGTTAGCTAAGAGTTTCTAGTCCATTCTCTTTGGACTTCAATGGGTTTGAAAGTTTTTCTTAAGCCTGTTTTATTTTGCTTCTGTCCACTGCCATCACAGCCGGGCTTAATCCAGTCTTTCCCTGACATGCATGTTCACATCAGCTGTGATCAGAAGAGTCCTAGCCTTTTTTACCCCCTTCTCCCTACTCTAGGGTGTTGAGGCTAGTTGTGGTGCCCTGTACAGTTGTCCCATCGAATAGCTAACTCAGTAGAGTGGGGATCAAATCTCGAATCTTTCTAGTATGCTTGACTCAGCAGCTCACCCCTGGGGTGGGGGAAGGCATGAGAGTTTTTTTTTTAATGTCAATTTGCCCTTGGGAACAATAGAACCAGTGGAGCAGGTTGCTGCTCCATCTCTGAGCATGGTGTGGAGAAACGATTATTGAGATACATTGACTGCCCAGATCTATAATGCTCTACTTAGTATTGCTTAAAAAAATAACTGGTGTGATGACTCATGGCTTTGCTGTGCATTGTTTACAAAGAACTACACAAACATCTACACTTGAAGCTATTTCATGCTAGTGTAATTTCAATGTGTAATATCAGGTTTTACAAAGATGCATTTTACTATTATGGCGGTTAAAATAAATGTTTATCTCATGTCTTGAATTTTTTGTAGATCTTACCCTTTTACAGTATTGCTGTCATTGCCAAAACTGTAGCTTCAACAGAATTTGGGTAACCTAAGTTTTTTTTTAAACTGTAGGTCTTCAGCTAGAAGACAATGGCTCAACGCGATGCAGAACGGTATCTCTATGTGGACAAAAATCTCATCAATAACCCATTGACACAGGCTGACTGGGCAGCAAAAAAACTGGTGTGGGTGCCCTCAGAACGTAATGGATTTGAGGCTGCCAGCCTCAAGGAGGAGATTGGTGATGAGGCATTACTTGAGTTGGTGGAGAATGGCAAGAAAGTCAAAGTCAACAAGGATGACATCCAGAAGATGAACCCGCCCAAGTTCTCCAAGGTGGAAGACATGGCAGAGCTGACTTGCCTGAATGAGGCTTCTGTATTGCACAATTTGAAAGAGCGTTACTACTCAGGGCTAATCTATGTAAGCTTTTATTGTACTAACTAGAGCTATTGATAAGTTGCTATCCAAATTCTGCTTAAATTTTCAGTGGTTGAATAGCCACTTAACACTTGGAATCATAGGTTACAGCATGGGAGGAGGCCATTCGGCCCATCGAGTCTGCGTCGGCTCTATGCAAGAGCAATCCAACTAATCCCACTCCCCTGCCCTATCCCCGTAGCCCTACAAATTTTTTCCTTTCAAGTACTTATCCAGTTCCCTTTTGAAAGCCATGATTGAATCTGCCTCCACCACCCCTTCGTGCAGTGCATTCCAGATCCTAACCACTCGCTGTGTTTATATTTTTTTTAAAAAGTTTTTTCTCATGTCACCTTTTTGGTTCTTTTGCCAATCACCTTAAATCTTATGTCCTCTGGTCCTTGACCCTTCTGCCATTGGGAACAGTTTCTCTCTATCTACTCTGTCTAGACCTTTCATGATTTTGAATACCTCTATCAAATCTCCTCGCAATCGTCTCTGTTCAAAGAACAACCCCAGCTTCTCGAGTCTATCCATGTAACTAAAGTCCCTTGTCCCTGGAATCATTCTAGTAAATTTCTTCTGCACGCTCTGAGGCTTTCACATCTTTCCTAAAGTGCGGTGCCCAGAACTGGGCACAATACTCCAGTTGTGGCCGCACCAGTGTTTTATAAAGGTTCATTATGACGTCCATACTTTTGTACTCTATGCCTTTATTTATAAAGCCCAGGATCCTGTATGCTTTTTTTAACTGCTTTCTCAACCTGCCCTGCCACCTTCAATGATTTGTGCACATATACCCAAGATCTTTCTGTTCCTGTACCCCTTTTAGAGTTGAGCCCTCTAGTTTATATTGCCTCTCCTCGTTCTTCCTACCGAAATGTATTACTTTGCATTTTTCTGCATTAAATTTCATTTGCCACATGTCTGCCCATTCCACCAGCCTGTCAATATCCTCCTCACTGCTTACTACCCTTCCCAGTTTTGTGTCATCTGCAAATTTTGAAATTGTGCCCTGTACACCCAAGCCATTAATATATATCAAGAAAAGCAGTGGTCCTAGCACCGACCCCTGGGGAACACCACTATACACCTCCCTCCAGTCCAAAAAACAACTGTTCACCACTACTGTTTCCTGTCATTTAGGCAATTCTACTGCCCCCCTTTATTCCATGGGCTGCAATCGTGATGATAAGCCTACCAGCGGCACTTTTTCAAACACCTTTTTGAAAGTCCGTAACAACCACTTAGTGTCAGAGCTCACACTTGGATAATGACAACTTGGGCAAGGTACTGGGGAATAACCAGTGAGAAACTGCATTCAGTGCTTTCAGGGGAAGGGATAAAGTTTATTTTTCTCCCCCCTCCCCCAATTGGATGCTGAGGCTAACCACAGACCCCATTTGCTGCTCTAGCTGGGAGCTAACTTAGTGCACACAGATCAGGGATTGAATCTCTGATCTTCCTGGTCTGAAAGGCTCAGTGCCACTCTAATGTATTTGTCAGCTAAGCCATCTAGAAGCTTTGATAATGCTACTCCATTAACCTAAAATCTGGGTGTTATTATAAGGTATTACTTTCAGTTCAGACGAATGCTCAGGAAAACAATCTATTTTATTGCAATTCAAGGTGGTTGAGCATCTCGATTAGATTGCTGCTTTTTAATAACTTTTGTTTTCTTGTTCTGCCGTCAATTGAAGAGAATAATTGGGCCTCAATTACAGCTGCATAACTAACTCTGACCTAAGTGGCTTATTTGCCAGCATTTTAAAAATAAATGTGTTCAGTTTGTTTTGAACTGGAAAAGTATCAGACACTGTTGAGTTCTTTACTGGCAGTTGATCCTTCAGCAATCCCTCTCTTTAGTTTGTCCTGTTCCTTTTTCCCCTTCCTACTTCAAAAGGAAATCCCTTCAGAGATTTGGCAGGTGACCACAGAGCTGTTTGCTAATATCTGGCTCTTGCAGCATCAGAAGGTATGACCTGCATCAGACATGGCCATTTTCCTTCCCTTTGCAATTGAAAGGTAGATATTGTGCCACTTTAGGTAATGCATATTGTTGTATCTTAAGATTTTTTCCCCCCCTTTTAGACATGCACACGTGTCCCCATGCAATGTCACTATAATAAGCCATGCATTAGTGAAAGCTGAGTGGAGGAAATAATCTTCTCACAGGAAGGGAAGAAAATCTGAGGCTGTGCCATTTATATTGTCATAGGTAAAGATTAGGAGAGGTATCTGGAAGTAAAATTGATAAATCGATTTCCCGTCCCCCAGGAATTGATAACCACCGTACTCTTCCAGCCTCTACACAGGTGGATTGATCAACCATCAACTTTTTCAGACAGTAACAATTTTCCTTGTGACTCCTGAATAGTTTATTTTCCCTCATAAGCTTGATATCCCTGTCCTTTCACTACTTTTTAAGGATCCTTTTTTAAAAATTATTCTTGACCAATTGATTTTAGCACATGTCTTTACACCATAACTACAAGGTTTCCAGGTGTAATTCACTGCTCAAGATCCAGTTTTCATATTGGTACAGTGCAGTTGACTACACACCACTCGAGCATTCTGTACAGTTTCTAATGGTTGCCCACAAATTCCTTCATGTTAAATGCCTCTTGACAATTGCTATCTTCCATTTATCTTCGTTACTTCAGCCATCTGATAGACTATCCAACGAAGAAGTTATCTGATGTATATGCATGTTACTCACTTGAATATCAATTTATGGGATGTTTTGCTTCTTTTTGTGATTAACTTTTATTGTCTAAGTATTCATTTTCCAATCCGTATTCCAAACTTCTGATTTAAGAGCCTACAAGACAGGAAAAGACCACTGGTCCATTGAGCTCATCTCATCCTCGCAATGGTGAAACATATGCACACCATCAAACCCAGACTGGACATGCAACCTCCTCGGAGAGGCAAAGAAAGAGGGGGATAAAAACCGACGTCCTATTTAGGAAAAAAAACCTCTGGGCAAATTTCTCTCCAACCCCAAATTTCCCTCTGACCCCTAAAGACAATCAAACAAACTCCATGGTGATTATGCTTTTATCAAAAAAGACATTTGTCACGCATGGAGCCCATTCTCCTTTGTATTTGCAGTCAATACTGTATCAATAGTGTATCTTTTAGGATACCAATTTTCATTGATCATGATTCCAATTTAGTCATGCAGACTGTCTCATGAATTTAGAATATCTGTTGCAAAAATTTTGCACTCCCATAATACAGTATACTTGTACTAAAATTCGGTTACTTCTGAATTAGAGTAAAACTACTGTAACCAGCTTCATTTAGGTTCATCCTTTCTCGGAGATATGATTTCAACATGTCTGTAAATTTGGGCTGTCACTTTCTTTGGTGCAGTGATCATAGTATGGATTCCTTCTGTGCTGTACCATTCGGCTCATTTTGCCTGTGCTGGCACTTCGACAGGGCTATCCAATTAGTCCCACTCCATGTCTTTTAAAAAGCATTTGGACAGTTACATGGGGAAGATGGGTATCGAGGGATATGGGCCAAGTGCAGGCAATTGGGACTAGCTTAGTGGTATAAACTGGGCGACATGGACATGTTGGGCCGAAGGGCCTGTTTCCATGTTGTAACTTCTATGATTCTATGATTCTATAGCCCTGTAAATGTTTTCCCTTCAAGCATTTATCCAATTCCCTTTTGGAAGTTACTGCTGAATCTGTTTCCACCACCCTTTCAGGGCGTGCATTCCAGATCATAGAAACATAGAAAATAGGAACAAGAGTAGGCCATTCAGCCCTTCGGGCCTGCTCCGCCATTCAAAACTATCATGGCTGATCGTCTAACTCCGTACTCTATTCCCGCTTTTTCCCCTTATCCCTTGATCCCTTCAGCATTAAGAAATATATCTATCTCCTTCTTGAATACATCTAATGATTTGGCCTCCACTGCCTTCTGTGGTAGAGAATTCCATAGGTTCACCACCCTCTGAGTGAAGAAATTTCTCATCTCAGTTCTAAATGGCATACCCCATATCCTGAGATTATGACCCCTGGTTTTGGACTCCCCAGCCATCGGGAACATCCTCCCTGCATCTAGTCTGTCTAGTCCTGTTAGAATTTTATGTTTCGATGAGATCACCTCTCATTCTTCTAAACTCTAATGAATATAGGCCGAGTCGACCCAATCTCTCATAGGTCAGTCCTGCTATCCTAGGAATCAGTCTGGTAAACCTTTGTTGCACTCCCTCCATGGCAAGGACATCCTTCCTCGGATAAGGAGACCAAAACTGCACACAATACTCCAGATGTGGTCTCACCAAGGCCTTGTATAACTGCAGTAAGACATCCCTGCTCCTGTACTCAAATCCTCTTGCAATGAAGACCAACATACCATTCTCCTTCCTAACTGCTTGCTGCACCTGAATGCTCGCTTTCAGCGACTAGTGTACAAGGACTCGTTGCACCTCCCCTTTTCCCAATTTATCACCATTCAGATAATCTGCCTTTGTTTTTACAACCAAAGTGGATAACCTCACATTTATCCACGTTATACTGCATCTGCCATGTTCTTGCCCACTCACCCAACTTGTCTAAATCACATTGGAGTCTCTTTGCATCCTCCTCACAGCTCACATTCCACCCCAGTTTTGTGTCTTCTGAAAACTGAGTGTACTGGATACAGCAAAGGCTATGGGCCCTGACAACATCCTGGCTGTAGTGCTGAAGACTTGTGCTCCAGAACTAGCTGCGCCTCGAGCCAAGCTGTTCGAGTACAGCTATAACACTGGCATCTACCCGACAATGTGGAAAATTGCCCAGGTATGTCCTGTCCACAAAAAGCAGGACAAATCCAATCTGGCCAATTACCGCCCCATCAGTCTACTCTCAATCATCAGCAAAGTGATGGAAGGTGTCGTCGACAGTGCTATCAAGCGGCACTTACTCACCAATAAGACTACTCACCGATGCTCAGTTTGGGTTCCGCCAGGACCACTCTGCTCCAGACCTCATTACAACCTTGGTCCAAACATGGACAAAAGAGCTGAATTCCAGAGGTGAGGTGAGCGTGACTGCCCTTGACATCAAGGCAGCATTTGACCGAGTGTGGCACCAAGGAGCCCTCGTAAAATTGAAATCAGTGGGAATCGGGGAAAACTGTCCAGTGGCTGGAGTCATACCTAGCACAAAGGAAGATGGTGGTGGTTGTTGGAGGCCAATCATCTCAGCCCCAGGACATTGCTGCAAGAGTTCCTCAGGGCAGTGTCCTAGGCCCAACCATCTTCAGCTGCTTCATCAATGACCTTCCCTCCATCATAAGGTCAGAAATGGAGATGTTCGCTGATGATTGCACAGTGTTCAGTTCCATTCGCAACCCCTCAAATAATGAAGCAGTCCGAGCCCGCATGCAGCAAGACCTGGACAACATCCATGCTTGGGCTGATAAGTGGCAAGTAACATTCGTGCCAGACAAGTGCCAGGCAATGACCATCTCCAACAAGAGAGTGTCTGACCACCTCCCCTTGACATTCAATGGCATTACCATCGCCGAATCCCCCACCATCAACATCCTGGGGGTCACCATTGACCAGAAACTTAACTGGACCAGCCATATAAATACTGTGGCTACAAGAGCAGGTCAGAGGCTGGGTATTCTGTGGCAAGTGACTCACCACCTGACTCCCCAAAGCCTTTCCACCATCTACAAGGCACAAGCCAGGAGTGTGATGGAATACTCTCCACTTGTCTGACTGAGTGCAGCTCCAACAACACTCAAGAAGTTCAACACCATCCAGGACAAAGCAGCTCGCTTGATTGGCATCCCATCCACCACCCTAAACATTCACTCCCTTCACCACCGGCGCACAGTGGCTGCAGTGTGTACCATCCACAGGATGCACTGCAGCAACTCGTCAAGGCTTCTTCGACAGCACCTCCCAAACCCGCGACCTCTACCACCTAGAAGGACAAGAGTATCAGGTACATGGGAACAACACCACCCTCACGTTCCCCTCCAAGTCTCATACCATCCCCACTTGGAAATATATCGCCGTTCCTTCATTGTCGCTGGGTCAAAATCCTGGAACTCCCTTCCTAACATCACTGTGGGAGAACCTTCACCACATGGACTGCAGCGGCTCAAGGCGGCGGCTCACCGCCACCTTCTCAAGGGCAATTAGGGATGGGCAATAAATGCCTGCCTCGCCAGCGACGCCCACATCCCATGAACGAATTTTTTAAAAAACTTGGAAATGTTACATTCCGTTCCCTCATCCAAATCATTGACATATATTGTGAATAGTTGGGGCCCAAGCACTGATCCCTGTGGTACCAAATTGGTCACAGCCTGCCACCCGAGAAAAAGACCCGTTTATTCCTACTCCCTGTTTCCTGTCTGTCAACCAATTCTCAATCCATGCCAGTATATTCCCCCCCAATCCCATGTGCTTTAATTTTGCACACTAACCTCTTGTGTGGGACCTTATCAAAAGCCTTCTGAAAATCCAAGTACACCACATCCACTGGTTTTCCCCTATCTATTCTACTAGTTACATGCTCAAAAAAAACTCCAGTAGATTTGTTAAGCATCGTTTCCCTTTCATAAACCCATGCTGACTTTGTCCGATCCCGTTAATGCCCTTCAAGTGTTCTGTTATCACATCTTTTATAATAGACTCTAGTATTTTCCCCACTACTGATTAGGCTAACTGGTCTGTAATTCCCTGTGTTTTCTCTCCCTTTTTTAAATAATGGGGTTACATTTGCCACCCTCAAGTGTAGGAACTGTTCCAGAGCCTAGAGAATTTTGGAAGATGATCACCAATGCATCCAGGGCCACTTCCTTTAGTACTCTGGGATGTAGATTATCAGGCCCTGGGGATTTGTCAGCCTTTAGCCCCATTAATTTCCCCAGCACTATTTTTTACTAATACTGGTTTCCTTCAGAGTCTCCCTCTCACTCGACCCTTGGTTCCCTAACATTTCTGGCAGGTTATTTGTGTCCTCCTTTGTGAAGACCGAACCAAAATATGTGTTTAATTGTTCTGCCGTTTCTTTGTTCCCTATTATAATTTCCCCCAAATGTAAGGGACCTACATTTGTCTTCACTAATCTTTTTCTCTCGACATATTTATAGAAGCTTTTAGTCAGTTTTTATGTTCCCTGCTAATTTACTGTCATACTCTATTTTTCCCCTCTTAACCAATCTCTGTCCTCCTTTGCTGAATTCTAAACTGCTCCCAATCCTCAGGCTTGCTGCTTTTTCTGGCAATTTTGTGTGTCTCCTCTTTGGATCTAATACTATCCATAATTTCTTTTGTGAGCCACCTTTCCTGTTTTATTTTTGCGCCAGACAGGAATGAATAATTGTTGTAATTCCTGCACATGTTCTTTAAATAATAGCCATTGCCTATCCACCGTCATCCCTTTTAGTAAAGTTTCCCAATCTATCATGGCCAACTCGCACCTCATACTTTCGTAATTTCCTTTATTTAGTTTAGGATTCAACTACTTCACTCCATCTTAATGAGGAATTCTATCATGTTATGGTCGCTCTTCCCTAAGGGACCTCGCACAACAAGATTATTAATTAATCCTTTCTCATTGCACAATACCCAGTCTAGGATCGCCTGTTCTTTAGTTGGTTCCTCAACGTATTGGTCTAGAAAACCATCATGTACACACTCCAGGAATTTCTCCCCCACAGTATTATTGCTAATTTGGTTTTCATCATAACTCGCTACATAAAAAAATGTTTCCTCACGTCGCCTCTGGTTCTTGTGCCAATTACCTTAAATCTGTGTCTCTGGTTACCGACCCTTCTGCCACTGGAAACAGTTTTTTGTTATTTATTCTACCAAAACTGTTAATGATTTTGAACACCTATCAAATCTCCCCATAACCGTCTCTGTTCTAAGAACAACCCCAGCTTCTCCAGTCTCTCCATATAACTGAAGTCCCTCATCCTTGGTACCATTCTAGTAAATCTCCTCTGCACCCTCTCTAAAGCCTTGACACCCTCCCTAAAGTGTGATGCCGGAAGTTGAACACACTACTCCAGCTGGGGCCTAACCAGTGTTTTATAAAGGTTTAGCGTAACTTCCTTGCTTTTGTACTCTGTCTCTATTTATAAAGCCATGGGTCCTGTATGTTTTAACGACCGTCTAAGCTTGTCCTGCCACCTTCAAAGATTTGTTTACATACATCACCAGCTCTGTTCCTGCACTCCTTTCAAAATTGTATAGTTTAGTTTATATTGCCTCTCCTTGTTCTTCCTACCAAAATGTATCACTTCACGCTTCTCTGCGTTAAATTTCATCTGCCGTGTGTCTGCCCACTTCACCAGTCTGACTGTCTGCCTGAAGTCTGTTACTTTCCTCTGCATTGTTTACTACATTTCCGAATTTCGTGTCATCTGCAAACTTTGAAATTATACCCTGTATACCCAAATCCAGGTCATTAATATATATCAAAAATGAAACATAATTTGGTATTGCACAAAAAAAAATGTATTTTAAGCTGAATGCAAAGAATGGATTAACAGTAAGTCTGAGCTCATTTTCATACCAGTCAGAACAGGGCCACACTGCACAATCTAGCTGTGGAGGGGGTTAATTGCTTATTCCTAGCTTATCAGATTCTGGGTGATGGGTGGTCTATAAATTTTTGCTACAGGAAGATGTGCTTTAGCAGCAACAAGCTGTTGGGCAGCTGTAAAGAAAAAAGGAAAAAACATTTCATAAACATACTGATTGCAGAACAGCTCAGTTTACATCCTGTTGACTCCAGCTGCTGGGGTATATTATGGGGACCAAATACTGTTTGTTTGAAAGAAATGAAACGAGGGATAATTGCATTATGAATTTGCCTGAATGGTTGCCAAAATTGGTGCAGTTTTCACAAATCGCCTTGCGGTATATTAAATGCTTTACCACAGCAATTTGCTGTTTCAGTAACTGTTTTGCAATTTTTTTGTTGTAGAGGCTACAATCTTTTGTAATTGGAAGAAACTAAATTGGGATAATGCCTTCCAAAGGCCTCCTTAACAATTTTGAGACCTGGGAGCAAGTCCTCTCCCCTTTGGCCCTCCATTTGAATCGTCCTGTGCTCTTTTGAAGGCAGTGGTTCATTCTTGGTTTCCTGGGTGCCTGCAGCAGTTAGTACTTTGCACAAGTTGTGTAAACCTAGATAGGTTTGGGGGGGCGGGGGGGGGGGGGGGGGGGGGGGAAGGAAGGAAGGAAGGAAGGAAGGAAGGAGAGAGGAGTGCATTAATCAAGCTGTGTACCATGTCCTTGCCTGATGTTTAAAGTTTGAATTTTTGGGCAGGGGTAGAAAGCCTTGTCTTCTTGCCCCTTTCCTTTTTTTCTTTCCTCTAGAATTCTGAAATTAATTGTACTCTATAGCATCCTGGCTGAGGTCTGTTAGTTCTGCACACACCATGGTTCAAACCTGTAAACCTCTGGATAAACAAGACTTACCGTGTGCTATGCTTGCCTTTGAACCTTCGGGGAGCTTCAGAGTACTCCTGACCAGGGCATGGAAGGTTTATATCTGAGACCAAGACTTGTGTCTATGCCAGCATTGTTTTGGTTTAAACTGGCTACTTTTGGTGTGTAAGTTCACTTTCCAATGGTAAGCATAAATGTAAGACCTGTAGTTCCCTACCTATGTAGTCCTTCGGTATTGACTATTGCAGGAACATGAAATAAACACAAAAGGCTAGAAATAAAAAGTGGTTCCTTTAGCATCTAAAAAAGATACGTTAACAATTTTGGATGTAGATCCTTCACCTGAACTGGAGATGGATCTTCACCCAAAGAGTTGATTTTTTTTTTCAGATACTGACTAAAAAGCTGTGTATTCCCACTGTTTTGTTATTCTAGATTTTAGGCATTTGCTTTTTCTCAGTTGCAGAAACACTTTGGCCCCACTTGTTTTAAAAAGCCATGCCAAGGTCAGGACATTTGAAATTTAAATTTTTTTTGGACCAGTGTTGTACAGAGTCCTTTTCAGATGACCTCTAGACTCCGCCTATTGAGGTTAGAAGAATGGGGAAAACAGCAGCTTCAACTTTTCAGTGCCAATTATAAGCTCAGAACAACTGCAGCAGAACATGATAGAATTTCAAAATTGACCAGCAGATCAAATTTCAACCATTTCTAATGATTAGCCTGTATCCCAAACACTACATATAATGTGATTTGTTAAAGTTCATCTAGGATGTCAGATGGATGTCTAAATAAATTTCCAGCACTATACTGAGGGAACAAAAGGTGCTGACTTTCATTAATTTAAGAGTTCTCTATACTTCAACCAAATTCTGAAGTCATTTTACTTATTTTCAAGTTCCAGTTGAGAATTAGAAAGTCATCTGAGCAAAAAGAAAAATATTCTTTAGAATGATAACAACTGGATACCTGTGGCAAGAAGCTTTTTTTAAAACATTCACCAGAGGCATCTAGGCACACAAGATCAAACTTTATGAGCAGTCGGCTGAATTTGAAATGGATTCTGCTTCTATTCCTCCTTTTGGTAGTAATCTATGTGCATGTGGACGGTGTTAAATGTTAAGTGAATAGCCCTGTCCAGCAATTAGACATGAATATCCTGGTGAGATACAAATAATTCAAAATAAGCAGCTGAGTGTATGTGTACTTGCTAAATATGTTCCACAACTAATGTTTTGGGAAACGTATGCAATAGTTGTGATTTCCTTGGCTTCCTGTCATCTGACCATACTGCCTTCCTTATGCTGCCCCTGTAGTAGAGTGAAGATTATGACTGCCTTATTCAGTTGCAGGAAGTCTCTCAAACTGGATACTGACAATATATTCCTAATTGTCCAGTTTTTGGTCTCTCCCTTCCTGCAGGCAGTGATTCTTGCATGGGCATAGCCTTACCTCATCTGAATAGCAGGTTTCCTGTGTAAGCCCAGACAAGTGCACTTTCTAGCAGGGTCATTGGATCCTGATGAGGAAAAGGAGACCTAGGTTTTTCCCCTTTCAATTGATATCAGTTGTCACCTGCTGCCTCACCTGACATCTGGGACATTTCTAGTTGTGTGGTTCAGTACACCACACGTTGTATTTATCCACTGAATCTAGCAATTTTAAATTTATTTTTTACATGTTTTGCACCATGTGCTGGCTTTAAAATCCTCCTTCATGGTCTCAAGTTTCCAGCTGAAGAGGATATCTAACTTGATGTTCCACTCAATATGACAAATCTTGGCCATACTGTTATATAAACTATAAATTACGTATAAATTTCAACATTTAGTTTTAGAACCATGTGTATTCCTCAATAAAATACCTCCAACTTGAGTAAAATTATTTTGTATTTGGCTTCCTTTCAGTGGCTTAGGGAGTAAACACACTGTCCAGTGTAGTTTTGGCCCATAAAAATTGGCAATTTTTTTTCCTATCTATTCCTGCCCTCTTGAAGGTGTTGACTGCTCAAGGCTACAGTTTCACAGTTGCTAAGTGCTCTCTAGTACTTCATATGATTGACTGTTGTCACTCATGTATTAGTCTTGGTGAGTGTTAATGGTGTATTCAGTGGGGTAGTTGTCACAGCCAGCCCCAATCCTGTCCAGTCGGAGCACTGGATCGTGATCACGAGAGGCACCTCCTGTTTTATTTTCATCACCTCCATTCCTTTAGCTCCCCTCCCCAAGGTGCTGAGGCTAATGGTATTGTCTCTAGCAGTCCCCCCTGGTGAGATCAGGTGAAGTAGTAGACTGGGGATTGAACCAAGGACCATCTTGTTATCTATGACTCAGCTAGTCACTGGATGCACTTCTTGAGTGAGCCAAAGTCTTCATTTAATTTCATCAGAGAATGCATCGCAATACAACGGACCTTACTGAAAGCAGTTGGATTAGAATGTGGTTAATTATTTTGAGATCAAACTTAGCCACTTTGAAATGTTTTGGATACAAAAACTACCTTGGTATGAGTTTTGCTGTGGATTGCAGTACTGTTACACAAGGCCACCTATTGCTTCACATAATCCTGCAAGCATTTAAATACATATCAAGTCTTGACGTGTGATGTAGTGAAATTGTGACTTAGTCAAGTGAGATAGGCTGCAGGCACTTGCACTAATAAAAAGCAAGAACAATCTTACATTTATATTGTGCCTTTTATGACCGAAAGACATCCCAAAGCACTTCACAGCCAATTAATTATTTTTGAAACGTAGTCACTTTTGTATTGAGTTAACAAATCTAGTTTAAGAACCCAGTGGTAGGCTCTTAAACACAGCAGCCATGGCTTCCCTTTTAAACATTCGAGTGCCTAAGCCAAGCTACAAATACATATAAAAAGATGTGTTTCTTACTTGAAACTAGATAAATCCTAGCATCTGTCACAATAGCTTGTAAATGTTGTTCATCAAGTGCTTCCAGGTTCCAAGAGAAGATTTCTTACCTACATGGGTCCAGATCTTAAAGTCTCAATTTGGAGGAGGGGGAAGTTCAATTCCAGCTCCAACTGACCATTAGGGCCATCCTAGTCTCCATTATAGGATTTAGAAACCCTGCTCATGTGAAATTGATCCATTTATATTGCTTTGACGATGGAATTGTTATTTAAAATATGAGCAGCATTATTAATGCATAAGACTTTTTATATTGTGCACATAAATTGATTGAATTTGGGCCTACATTTTAAATTTTCCGTTGGACTTTCTTTTATTTCCCCCTGACGGCATTGAATCCTTGACTGGCTGAGGTATCACTCATTCTCCAATACCTTGCTCAAGTAGCTATCATCAATGCATTAGCATTAGTGATAAATTTTGGCAAACTATTTAAGTGCAGGGGGTATTAGAGCTGAGCCCAATCCTGTCTTTACAGGGCATTCACAGATGCACACTTCTAGTAGTGGTTGCTAGACGGTGATAAGCAGTGGGAGCCGTGGTTGACATTTTTTTCTCCCTCACTAACCCAGGTTTTGCGAGGCCATTTGTCCTTACTACCGCCCCAGCTGAGATCATCTAACTCAGCATAGACAAGGGATTGAACCTGGGATATTTGTGTGGCTCAGCTACTCACTGGATAGACCAAGGGTCATCAGAGGAGACATGAACTTATCTTTATCATTCTTTAAGTTTAGCCTTTGCCTTTTGAATACTGCAAGGATGCTGATATTGATGTAATCTAGGTAAAAATGGTGTTCCCCCCCCCCCCCCCCAACCCCTGCAAACATGTATAACTTTGTGCCTTCTATTTTTTTTAGACTTACTCAGGTCTTTTCTGTGTGGTGATCAATCCGTACAAGAATCTGCCTATCTACATGGAGGAGATTGTTGAGATGTACAAGGGAAAAAAACGGCATGAGTTGCCACCCCACATCTATGCCATTGCAGACACTGCATACAGGAGCATGTTGCAAGGTAAGGGTTTTACATTAAGGTACTTCAGTAGCCAACAATTATTACGGTCTTATTACATCTACTATGATTACTTCATTAATATGCAAAGAATTTTTCTTCTGTTAACGCAGGGTAATCGCTGATTCACTAATTTAACACTGCTTGCTTACTGGTTTAATATTTTCTGGTTAAATTTTCTCCCCTCCCTTAGTTTCTTGAAGCTGGTGAATCCTTGCTGGTGTAGGGTCCCAAGGCACCAGTCATCAGGTATCCCTTCCAAAATGTCCCTAATCCATGCATGTACATGAACGGTGAGTGTCAGTAGGCTATTTGACCCAAGATCATAAGCATTTCCGTCTTGCATCATCTTGCAAGATCACTCTCTCCCTGTCCTGTTGTCCTCCAATGTCCATGCATGCACACTTCCAGCATGAGTTGTTGGATAGTGATCAGGAAAGGGACCTCTGGCCAACTTTTTTTTTCTTACTTCAACTTCTATGGAGAAACTAGAGAAGCTGGGATTGTTCTCAGAGCAGAGAAGGTTAAGGGGAGATTTAATAGAGGTGTTCAAAATTGAAGGGGTTTGATAGGGAGAAACTGTTTCCACTGGCAGGTGGGTCAGTAACTAGAAGACATAGATTTAAGATAATTGGCAAAAGAACCAGGGTGGAGGGAGAGATGACCTTTTTTACGTAGCAAGTTATGATCTGGAATGCACTGCCTGAAAGGATGGTGGAAGCAGATTCAATAGTACTTTTCAAAGGGGAATTGGATAGATACTTAAAAAGGAAAACATTGTAGGGCTTTGGGGAAAGAGCAGGGGAGTGGGACTAATTCTTTCAATGAGCCAGCATAGGCATGATGGGCTTCATGGCCTCCTGTGCTGTACGATTCTGAGCAAGGTAGCCATTCAAACTTTGAGATTGCATCGCTGCCTGCAGTTTTTTTTTAATATGATCTCAGCCAGTGCTGCAACACTTTAAATCCATTGTTGGGTGATATTGCAGAACTGCTTATTCTGAGGTCCTATGGTGAATTTCTTTTTATAATTCACCATTCTTCATATTACAATGAAAGGCTGACTTGGAACCTAAAGTGCATGTGCATTTCTTTTATCCTTCAATGTATTAAAAACAAAAACACAAAATGCTGGAAACACCCCAGGTCAGATAAATTCTGTTTTCTCCAGATACCAAGTTTCAGGTGTGGGCCCTTCATCAGAACCGTTCTGATAAAGGGTCCACACCTGAAACTTAGTATCTGTGGAGAAAACAGAATTTATCTGACCTGAGTGTTTCTAGCATTTTGTGTGTATGTTTCAGATTTCCAGTATCTTGCAATTTGTGCAGTGTATTAACTTGGAATGCTGACAATAGCTAGGATGATCTCATCCCTTGTATTCAGGTTTTTATTGGGTGTGGTAGTGCCCTTTGGCTTTATTACAGAGCAGCTTGGAAGCAACATAATGGATAATGGGAAGGAAAGGGAAACTTTCAAGTATATAATGGCTTTATAGTGATTAATACTTAAATGCTTATTCTGTTGGTATGTAGAAATGGTTGGTGTCTGAATTGGTTCCAAACACAATTTTAGATTTGCTTTTTGCCATTTTTAGTGGTAGCTTTCAAAACATATTTCCTGCCCCCCCCCCCCCCCCCACCTTTAGAGATGCTGACACATGATGGAGTATAGTTCCACCAGCACTGGGCACCACCTGGTATCGCACCCGAGTGTCTTCTTTTGTGAGCCTAGATAGGATGGTATACTTTCTATCATTGTTTCAAGAAACACTACCAAATATTTAAACAAACAGAAGTATCCATACGTTGTAGATTGGTGAGTGGTTACTTGCAATTGCTGTAAACTTGCGTGCGCCCTCAGTAACATCAATTATTTTCATTAATTAGTAGAATTCAACTTGCTGATGCCTGAATGGGATTTTTTTAGATTTCCAGCAGTTGTTAAACTTGTACGTTTTAACATTTTGTGCTGATTTCCTAATATAAATCCAATTTTAAGGGTGATTGCCTGTGTCTTAATATCTGAACTCCTCTGATGATGAACTTCCTTTTGACATCCTTCACACATCGATAGCTTTGCGAAAAGAGGCATGTTCTGCATAATTTTGACTGCTTTGAGGCTGTACTCATCTGCAATCACTGATGCAATAAATTGATGTTGAAGTATTGATATTTGCATAGTCAATGATGGGGAGGGAGGTGCAAGATATGAAGGGATAATCTTCCTTTGAAGTAGTGTGACCCATGTTGACCTTTGCTCCCAGGCAGTATAAAGGGTATACTGTAACCTCTGGACACTAGTTTCTCCCCTTTCTTTTCTTCATTCCCCATCCATGGTAGAAACATTACTTTATTGTTTCAACGTCATGTTTTGCTTTCAAATGACTTTTTGATCAGTTATTTTATTCAACAACCCTATTAGTTGAGTTAATTTAAACTTTCTTCATCAATGTTAAGAGTGTTATATTATTGACTGGTGGCTTGTGCAATGATTTCAGGAGGGGAGAGGGGAATAGTCACCTTCATGAGAGCTGGGTAGAAAAATTGAAAATAGGGACAATGCCCTAAACTCAATGTCAAACATCTTCTGTAGAGAAATTGCAGGATTCTGCTGCCTCTGATTTCCATGGAGGCATATGCGGGAGATAGCAGTTTGTCTAGGGGTCTTGCGGAGGCATGACAATTGATCACACAGTATGCAGAATTTAGTAGTGTTTAAAATTCCAGGCGTATAACAAGCAATGCAAAGAATACAGTGGCTTGTTGAGACAAGCTGGCTTTTAGCACCAAAATAGTTGCTGCAGAATAATGAATTTGGGGTTGATGAGCAGGCTGATGGCTCAAGCAAGTCTTGTATATTTTTTTTCCCTTATATGGTGAAGCTTGACAGACTTGCATCACATATGCAAATGTAGGTGAAGGATAAGGTTGGCAGTTGTGTGGAGGATGTGGTGTATGTGTTGGGGAGGGGGGGGAAGGCTCTATAGTATTATCCCTTAGTGCCTTCAGAACATATTGTAAAAACGTTATTGCATAGAATGCGTCAGCATTATTTTTTCTGCCCCACTATAGAACTGAAACGATGTCAATCAGTTACAAATAACATCCTCTGAGTATGATGCTGCACTGTTCTTCCTCTTCCTTCTTGACCTCTGCATCTTTGACAGTCAATCACACCATCATCCTTCAGTGCCTCTCCTCCATTGTCCAGCCCTCGCTTGGATCCACTCTTACCAATCCAACCACGGCCAGACCATCTTGAACAATGGCTTCTGTTCCTGCCTGCACACCGTTGCCTCTAGAGTCCCCCAAAGATTTATCATTGGCCCCCTCTTCCTTATCTACATGCTGCCCTTTGGTGACATCATCCAAAGACATGGGGTTGGGTACATGTATACTGATGACACCCAGTCTACCTCTCCACCACCTCTCTTGTCCCTTCCACTGCCTCTGGTGTTGTCAGACTGCTTGTCCGACATCCAGTCCTAGATGAGCTGCAATTTCCTCCAGTTAAACATTGAGAAGACCAAAATCATTGTTTTCAGCCCTTGCCATAAACTCTGTACCCGGTTCCAGTCCTGAGTTTTGAAATAGAAATGTGAAAACTCAACTGGAAGTTGCCAAGCAGTAACTGTTTTGCTTCTTTACCCCTTTTATTTCATTTGTCATTTGAATGCCTTAAATTGTAAGCTGAAATTTGTAAGTACGCTCTATCCCAAATACCAACATACGAATTAAGAGCAGGAGTAGGCCATTTGGCCCCTCGAGCCTGCTCTGCCATTTGATAAGATCATGGCTGATCTGATTGTGACCTCAACCCTACTTTCCCATCTACCTACTATAACTTTTTGACTCCCTTGTTAATCAGGAATCTATCAACCTTAAAAATATTCAATGACCCTGCCTCCACCGTTCTCTGGGGAAGGGAGTTCCTCAGAGAAAAAATTTATCATCTCCATCTTAAATGGGAGACCCCTTATTTTTAAACTGTGGCCCCTAGCTCTAGTCTCTCCCACAAGGGGAAACATCCTCTCAGCATCTACCCCTTCTAGTCCCCTCAGGATCTTATGTTTCAATAAGATCGCCCCTCATTCTTCTAAACTCCAGTGTACACGGGCCCAATTTTTCTAACCTTTCCTCAGAAGATAACCCCTCTCCTCCCAGGGATCAGTCAAGTGAACCTTCTCTGAACCGCCTCCAAAGCAATTATGTCCTTTCTTAAATAAGGAGACCAAAACTGCACACTGTATTCTAAATGTGGTCTCACCAATGCCCTGTACAACTGTAGCAAGACATCTCTACTAATATCTCTAAGAATGATTTCTTAGCTGCAGGGTGTTGGCCCAAATAGTTGAAGTTTTAGAAGAAATAAAAAAAAACACTAGAGAAACCAAAGACTAATTAAAGAGCAAGAGCCAAATATTTTTTAAAAATGAACTTGGCAGTGGTCAGTTTTGTTGGAATGTTGTGGAGATTGAAGGTCACTCTTTTTGTAGATTGACATATGGACAAAGTTTAAGCTGGGGAGCTGGGTAAGGATTTCAACATTGGAAATGAATAAAACAATCTTGAATTCCAAGATGAACTTATGGTTAAACTATTTATGTTAATAAAACTCAGCAATATTTTCTTTAGTCAAATCTTTCCTTTCTATACACAGATTTGAAATTAGTTAACTGTTTTCTTGGACCATCTAGCACTGACTCACTTTGGACTCCATTGGTTTCTAGGAAAACTAAATTGAATTTGGTAACATTGAGATATGAGCTCCAAAGCTGGCTAGTTTATACTGTGCCATAGAATTGAAATATTACCTAATATTGAGTATTGTACATCACTTCTATTACTGCAGGATTTTCAATAATCTGCTGGCATATAGTGAATAGCTAGTCTGACTAAAAGGATTCAGTAAATTTATTTTTTTTATTCATGGGATGTGGGCATTGCTGGCGAGGCCGGCATTTATTGCCCATCCCTAATTGCCCTTGAGAAGGTGGTGGTGAGCCGCCTTCTTGAACCGTTGCAGTCCATGTGGTGAAGGTTCTCCCACAGTGCTGTTAGGAAGGGAGTTCCAGGATTTTGACCCAGCGACGATGAAGGAACGGCAATATATTTCCAAGTCGGGATGGTGTGTGACTTGGAGGGGAACATGCAGGTGGTGGTGTTCCCATGTGCCTGCTGCCCTTGTCCTTCTAGGTGGGAGAGGTCACGGGTTTGGGAGGTGCTGTCGAAGAAGCCTTGGTGAGTTGCTGCAGTGCATCCTGTGGATGGTACACACTGCAGCCACAGTGCGCCGGTGGTGAAGGGAGTGAATGTTTAGGGTGGTGGATGGGGTGCCAATCAAGCGGACTGCTTTGTCCTGGATAGTGTTGAGCTTCTTGAGTGTTGTTGGAGCTGTACTCATCCAGGCAAGTGGAGAGTATTCCATCACACTCCTGACTTGTGCCTTGTAGATGGTGGAAAGGCTTTGGGGAGTCAGGAGGTGAGTCACTCGCCGTAGAATACCCTGCCTCTGACCTGCTCTTATAGCCACAGTATTTATATGGCTGGTCCAGTTAAGTTTCTGGTCAATGGTGACCCCCAGGATGTTGATAGTGAGGGATTCGGCGATGGTAATGCCATTGAATGTCATGGGGAGGTGGTTAGTCTCTCTCTTGTTGGAGATGGCCATTGCCTGGCACTTGTCTGGCGTGAATGTTACATGCCACTTATGAGCCCAAGCCTGGATGTTGTCCAGGTCTTGCTGCATGTGGGCTCGGACTGCTTCATTATTTGAGGGGTTGCGAATGGAACTGAACACTGTACAATCATCAGCGAACATCCCCATTTCTGACCTTATGATTGAGGGAAGGTCATTGATGAAGCAGCTGAAGATGGTTGGGCCTAGGACACTGCCCTGAGGAATTCCTGCAGCAATGCCCTGGGGCTGAGATGATTGGCCTCCAACAACCACTACCATCTTCCTTTGTGCTAGGTATGACTCCAGCCACTGAGAGTTTTCCCCCTGATCTCCATTGACTTCAATTTTACTAGGGCTCCTTGGTGCCACACTCTATCAAATGCTGCCTTGATGTCAAGGGCAGTCACGCTCACCTCACCTCTGGAATTCAGCTCTTTTGTCCATGTTTGGACCAAGGCTGTAATGAGGTCTGGAGCCGAGTGGTCCTGGCGGAACCCAAACTTAGCATCGGTGAGCAGGTTAGTGGTGAGTAAGTGCCGCTTGATAGCACTGTCGACGACACCTTCCATCACTTTGCTGATCATTGAGAGTAGACTGATGGAGCGGTAATTGAATTAACTGAATTTATTGACTGAAACAAACAAGGTTTCCCTTTTGCTACAAGGACAGTAGTTTTCCTGCATCTTGTTGGCAAGTGAGCAATGCTAATAAGGTTGAAGATTTGTGTGAATAGTTCAGGGGCTTGTTTATTGCATTATTTTATATTTTGCAGCCTTGGTTCAGTGGTAGCACTCTTGCCTCCGAGTCAGAAGGTAATAGGAACACAATCCAGCTGATACTTCAGAGCAGCACTGGGAGTGTTGCACTGTCGGAGGTGCTGTCTTTCAGATGAGATGTTATACCCTGTCAGGTGGATGTAAAAGATCCTGGCCAATATTTATTCCTTAAATCAACATCACAAATAATTATCTGTTCTTCCTGTTTGTGTGACCTTGCTGTGCGTTAAATGGCTGCAGTGTTTCCCTACATTAAAACAGTGAGTACACTTCAAAAATACTTCATGGGCTGTAAAGTGCTTTGGAACATCTGGAGGTCATGAAAGCCGTTATTTAAATGCAAATCCTTTCCTTTCTATTTGTTGTTCCTCCGATATGGGGATGATTCGTAAATAACTATGTACAACACAATTCCCAAAACCCACTTCTAATACTTAGCTATAGTCACTTAGGGAGAGGGTTTTTAATTGAAGCTTTACTGATCAAAGAATGATTACAGCACAGAAGATGGTCATTCAGCCCATTGAACCCGTGATCTGTTAAGTTTATTTTTTTGTACAAATGTGTCTTCTAGCACAACTGAGATGAACTTTGCTTTAACTGCTCTTCAACCTGTAAGTGGGCATTTAATTAGCAGTTTGTTAAAATGGCTTTCAAAATGAGTGTTAGCTTGACGCAAGAGTGAGCACATACTTTATTTCGTAAGGCCCAAGTAATGATTTGGGGAAGGAAAGATTAGGGCACACAGATTAAAAGGGTAAAAGGAAATTACAAAATGAACTGCAGAACTGGCAAATGAAAGATTACACTCAAAACATGAACATAATCTAAAGCTGCATTTATATTGCAAAGCTGCCAGCTCCCTGCACGTGTGTCTTGTGCAGCCTGCGACAACACCAACGTAAAGTTACCAGTTTCATTAAGGCTGGCAACCACTAAGAACCAGCTTTTTGCCAATCTTATACGTTTGCTTTGGTGTTCCCTCTTACTGGGTCGGGAGATAACAGCACGTGGACAATACAATCTTTTTTTCAAATGCCACTCAATCTGTTGTGTGCTTCTAATGCTTTCTGTGCTTCTTTTAGATTTCAAAAATGTTTAACAGATGGTGGAGGCAAAATCCTTGGAATCATTTGATACTTGGCTGCACTAATGCAGGAGAGGGTAGTTGGGGAGGGGCAGTGGCTATAGGTTTTTTGGGTGAATGAGCTGAGATGGTTTTTCCTTATCCATATTTATCGTGTCCCTTTTGAATTGAAGTACTGAAGATGTGTATTTTTTGTTTGAAAAACCAGGGAATGTTCTCTTTCTTCACCCCCCGCTGGGTGTTAGGAGTTGCCCAAGAACAGTCTGTGGGGACTCCCTTTCTCCCTACAGTGAATAGTCCTCCTTTGGTACGTACTTCATGGTACAATGGAAGCTGAGCTTCACTATATGGAAATTGCAGGCAGTAATCTGTATCTTGCTACTGACTTCTGTCTGAGAACTGGCTCTTGTCCTTGATGCTGTTCCAGTTGTTTTAATTTTGGGGGTGGGAGGCACTACACGGCTTGTTTAATTTCCCACGACTTCTATTGTAAGCTTCCAGGAGGACAGCTGCTTAACTTAACAAAAGCTTGGTGTACTTTCTAGTTAGTGAGAGCAGGATGCTTCATCCCGTTTTTGTTTAGTTTGTAATGAAAATCTGTTTTCACTGTGCTGAGTTGTAAAGGAAAAATCGGAGAGCAAGTTATTATCTCAATGGCGAGAAACTGGAAAGTACTGCAGTACAAAGGGATCTGGGGGTCCAAGTGCAAGAAAATCAAAAGGTTAGTATGCAGGTGCAGCAGGTGATCAAGAAGGCCAACGGAATGTTGGCTTTTATTGCTTGGGGGATAGAATATAAAAACAGGGAGGTATTGCTGCAGTTATATAAGGTATTAGTGAGACCGCACCTGGAATACTGCATACAGTTTTGGTGTCCATACTTAAGAAAAGAAATACTTGCTCTCGAGGCAGTACAAAGAAGGTTCACTCGGTTAATCCCGGGGATGAGGGGGTGGACATTTGAGGAGAGGTTGAGTAGATTGGGACTCTACTCATTGGAGTTCAGAAGAATGAGAGGCGATCTTATTGAAACATATAAGATTGTGAAGGGGCTTGATCGGGTGGATGCGGTAAGGATGTTCCCAAGGATGGGTGAAACTAGAACGAGGGGCATAATCTTAGGATAAGGGGCTGCTCTTTGAAAACTGAGATGAGGAGAAACTTCTTCACTCAGAGGGTGGTAGGTCTGTGGAATTTGCTGCCCCAGGAAGCTACATCATTAAATAAATTTAAAACAGAAATAGACAGTTTCCTAGAAGTAAAGGGAATTAGGGGTTACGGGGAGCGGGCAGGAAATTGGACATGATTTTAGATTTGAGGTTAGGACCAGATCAGCCATGATCTTATTGAATGGCGGAGCAGGCTCGAGGGGCCGATTGGCCTACTCCTGCTCCTATTTCTTATGTTCTTATAAAGGAAAATCTTACTTTCAGAACTCTTGTTTACCATCACAGACCAAGTCATTAGTTCTAATCTAAACTTGATGAGTGGTGCAGTCTAACTCTGGGAAGGAAGATTTGAGGAAATGGGCATATCTGGCACTCTTTCTTAAATAGTATGGTGTGGAACCACAGAGCACACTGTTTAACTGATTCAGCTCCTTGAGTAGGTCAGTTAGTGCCTTGACAAAATTAATAGTCATAAAATACAAACAAAATGCTGGAAAAGCTCAGCAAATGAGGCAGCGTCTGTGGAGAAAGATAAAAGTTAATGTATCACGTCAAAGACCTTTTGTCAGAATTGGAAGATGTTAGCATTTTTAAAAAAAAGCCATAATGTTAATAGCAATGTTGCTATCCATAGCACAAGAGACTAGATCCCCACAACCAATAGAGAGCCATGGGCCTACTTCAGAGCATCCCCATCAAACTATGGGGTGGGGGGGGCGCGGTGCAGGGAGGAGGAGGAGAAGAAAATAATGGTGACATTGTTCAAAGGTATATTGGACCAAAACTCCAAATACATATGTGTTTAATACGAGAATTGACTGAAGCCCCCATCTGCTGGTTGCACAAAGTGGAACCCTTGCTCTGAATCTCGTACACTAAATTAGGCGGTTTTTAAAGGGAATTCTTGCGCGCACATCCCAATGGGCGACAGTGACAAACTTTTGGCTAGTGAATGCAAATTGTTAGCATAGAATCTAAAATTAAAATAGACTGAGCAAACCCCTTTGGCAAAAAATCTTAATTATCTGTGCATTCATATTCAAATTGTGCAAAAAAAAGTAGACTCCTGAGCAGTTTTATTAAAATTGCTTAATTTATGCTACTGAATAGTTTGAATTTTCTTAAAACAAAAATGACTTGAATCAACATGTATAGACTCTAATTAGTGGCTGTCCCTTTAAATCTAGTCATTGTACATAAACAGTTTAAAAGAAACTGCACTTCAGATCCTGTAAAAAGCTTATTTTGATGCATATGTTGCGTACTTGGTTCAAACTGGCTTTTGAACGATAGGCTTGGGGGAGGAACCAAGTTAACTTTGTTCATCCGTGAACATAGAAAGATAACGTGATATGTTCAGTTAGACTCCTGACAATTATTTTGAATGTCACTGTCAGTTATGAAAAATCCCAACGAGCCATAGCAACTGGTGAAAACGTATGTAAGTGGTTGGATCTGTTCTTTCAAGCTGAATTGAGTTATCAGAATATTGGGAACTTGACCAGAAAAAGGATGGTAGACCATACTCCTGTAGTTGGATAAAGTTGCAAGAAAACAAAGGACTATGTTTATAGAAGAATAGTTTAGTACTGGATTGAGACCCTTATCTAAATCCAAGTAGACCAACTAGGACTTTATTGTAAAAATAACTATCATTGTTGGATTATTCACTTGTTTTAATAAAATTGCTTGATACTTTCATCTTGCACAAGGTCTGGTGTGATGCTCTACCACTTACAAAGAGAGATCTTATCGAGGCATAAAATTGTTCAGTATCTAAAAGCAATTACCAAATAGAGTCCGCTGTTTGTTTCCCAAGTGCATTACTGAAAGATAACCTAGATCTGTAGGTTAGGGCAGACATTCTCGAAGGCATGGGGCATTGGGACTTACCCATGAACGTGATTGAAGATACGAGTGCAAATAATCTAGGGGATGGAGGTTCAGAGTCCCAAAAATGTAAGTGGTGGCAGTGTATTGGATTTATAGTACTCGAGTCCTAAAACAAAATTTAAAACATGCCAAATATTGACAGTTCTGCAGTAGAGAAAAAATAGAAAGAAGACCTCAGGTGAAGGTAACCTCCAAAGAGAAAGCAGAAGAATGAGTATTGCAACTAAAAGAATGAGAGTTTCAACTAGAAGTTGCCCAGATGTGAAGGAGTGGGTGATTTTGGATGCGAGTTTGAGGCCAACGAGCAGGAGAAACAACATTTTGGCACTCGAACTGGCAGAGGAACATAAAACGACAGCAAATTTGGTACATGAGAGCAGAGATCTTTAAAATTTGAAATTAAATTTAACTAATTTAATCCCAGCGGAATTGGGGAAAAAAGACATCAATACTTTCAGATTATGAACACCACTATAAGCAGAGCAAAGATGTCTGGGTAACACCAGAAAACTCAAGTGCTGTAATTGTAACAGAATGGGGCACAGTACAAATGATTGGTTCGAATGTGGGTCTTGATACCAATTGAAGACCAAACCCAGGTATAAGACATGAGACAGCAGAGTGCTCATGCCACCCAGTGCAAGGATTATTGCCACATTCCTGTGCCTTGTCTTAGTAAACGAATGATCTACTGCAGGATTACATGATGCCAACCTTCAACTTGGCTCGTTGGTAGCACACTCACTTCAGAGTCGGAAGGTCACGAGTTCAAACTCTACTATACACTTGAGCACATAATCTAGACTGACACTTCAGTGCAGTAGTGAGGGATTGCTGCATTTTCAGAGATACTATCTCTTGGATGAGATGTTAAACTGAGACCTATTCAGGTAGACATGAGATCCTGTGGCACTATTTTGAAGAGCATGGGAGTTCTCTATGTCCTGGTCAACATTCCTCCCTCAAGCAACACTACCAAAACAGATTAGGTGGTCATTATCTCATTTGCTGTTAGGCAATGCCGTGTGCAAATTGGTTGTTGCCTTTGCCTACCAAAGAACTGTGACTAGACTTTAAAAGTAACTTGTTGGCTGTGAACCACTTTGGGGTGCCCTGAGGATGTGAAAGGCACTGTAAATAGTTTTTTTAACTGGGTATACCCTAACATTGGCAACACCACATCTAGTGTTGCTACAGTCCTTTATTGTCCTAGTATCTTTTTGTAATGTGTGACCAATTTCAGATATGGGTAAACTGGAGAGTGCAACAAAGTTCCAATATTAATGACATTTTCAAGTGTGACCATAGCTATCATAGGTCCCATGTCTAACAGGAATCTGTCAGGAAAACAGTATGTATCAATCATGGTAGACTATGCATCGAGGTATCCAGATGCGGTAGCTCGCATATCTGTTGACTTGGACATCATGGCTGACACTGACAGAAATTTTTACAGTATTTGAGTTCCAGAAGAGATTTTGTCCTATCAGGAGACTCATACTTTATGCCTATTAATCTCATAGTTAAGCCAACAGTGCCAATAAACCAATTTTGATACGCTCCATATCCTCCTCCAAATATGGTGGTAGAGAGATCTAATGGCACATTAACTAGTATGCTATACTTGTACTTGGATAAAATATTGCTCTATTTCTTTACAGGGATGATGTGGAGATGCCGGTGATGGACTGGGGTGGACAAATGTAAGGAATCTTACAACACCAGGTTATAGTCCAACAATTTTATTTTAAAATCACAAGCTTTCGGAGATTATCCCCTTCGTCAGGTGAATGAGTGAAAGGTTCTCAAATCGCATATCTTATATTAGGCTGGGACACCATCACACCAATCAAAAGGTGTCGTTGGTGTTGAAACAGGCCAGTCACGGCGAACAGTACGTCCCAGTACACTGAATATACATTGTGTCAATTACACAGACAGAGAGAAAGAGACCCAAATGGCAATTTGGGTAAGCGTTCTCTAAGGCGGCCTTCGAGACACATGACAACGCAAAATCGTCGAGCAGAAGTTGATAGCCAAGTTCCGCACCCATGAGGACGGCCTCAACCAGGATCTTGGGTTCACGTAACCCCACCAGCAAAAGGGGAAAAAAGTTATCTGTTTTTAATACTCTCTCTCTCCCTCCCTCCCTCTGTGTAATTGACACAATATATATTCAGTGTACTGGGACGTACTGTTCTCCGTGACTGGCCTGTTTGAACACCAATGACACCTTTTGATTGGTGTGATGGTGTCCCAGCCTAATATAAGATATGCGATTTGAGAACCTTCCACTCATTCACCTGACGAAGGGGATAATCTCCAAAAGCTTGTGATTTTAAAATAAAATTGTTGGACTATAACCTGGTGTTGTAAGATTCTTTACAGGGAGACAGCCCAAGAATCTACAAGGTTTTCACTTTTTGAATTACCATACAGATATGAGGTCTATTAACAGTAATCAGGGAGGCATTGTTGGAGAAGACCTGACCAGTTGGATCTTGCCATAGATACTTAATGTCACGTAGCTAATTAAACAGCAGCAAACTGGCTCCTTTCTCTGAACAATCTTCCATTCCCTTCAAGGCAGACACTAGGGGGGATTTGCACTTGGAGCTGCTTTACCAAGCTTCAGTATTTAAGCAAACCTCTGAATCTGTATTCCCATTACAATGTCTGTTTATGCAGATTGTGACAATCCCTTGTTTAAGGGGTGGCATTTTGGAGCTGACAGACATGTCAAAACAACTGACTTTCCCGTAGCTGTTTGCATAGACTGGATGCAGGAAGGATGTTTCCCCTGGCTGGAGGGGTCACAGTCTCAGGATACGGGATAGGACATTTAGGACTGAGATGAGAAATTTCTTCACTGAGGGTGGTGAACCTGTGGAATTCTCCACCACAGAAGGCTGTGGAGGCCAAGTCACTGAATATTTAAGAAGGAGCTAGATAGATTCTAGACACAAAAGGCATCAAGGGGTATGGGGAGAGAGCGGGAATATGGTATTGAATGGCGGAGCAGACTCGAAGGGCCAAATGGCCTACTCCTGCTCCCATTTTCTAGTTTCCTCATTAGTTTGGCTTCTACTTGGGGGAGCATCTGAAGAAATCTTGGTTAAGATTAAAAGTAACTGTACATAGAATCATAGAAGTTTACAACATGGAAACAGGCCCTTCGGCCCAACATGTCCATGTCGCCCAGTTTATACCACTAAGCCAGTCCCAGTTGCCTGCACTTGGCCCATATCCCTCTATACCCATCTTACGCATGTAACTGTCGAAATGCTTTTTAAAAGACAAAATTGTACCCGCCTCTACTACTGCCTCTGGCAGCTCGTTCCAGACACTCTCCACCCTTTGAGTGAAAATATTGCCCCTCTGGACCCTTTTGTATCTCTCCCCTCACCTTAAATCTATGCCCCCTCGTTATAAACTCCCCTACCTTTGGGAAAAGATTTTGATTATCTACCTTATCTATTCCCCTCATTATTTTATAGACTTCTATAAGATCACCCCTAAACCTCCTACTCTCCAGGGAAAAAAGTCCCAGTCTATCCAACCTCTCCCTATAAGTCAAACCATCAAGTCCCGGTAGCATCCTAGTAAATCTTTTCTGCACTCTTTCTAGTTTAATAATATCCTTTCTATAATAGGGTGACCAGAACTGTACACAATATTCCAAGTGTGGCCTTACTAATGTCTTGTACAACTTCAACAAGACATCCCAACTCCTGTATTCAATGTTCTGACCAATGAAACCAAGCATGCTGAATGCCTTCTTCACCACCCTATCCACCTGTGACTCCACTTTCAAGGAGCTATGAACCTGTACTCCTAGATCTCTTTGTTCTATAACTCTCCCCAACACCCTACCATTAACGGAGTAAGTCCTGGCCCGATTCGATCTACCAAAATGCATCACCTCACATTTATCTAAATTAAACTCCATCTGCCATTCATCGGCCCACTGGCCCAATTTATCAAGATCCCGTTGCAATCCTAAATAACCTTCTTCACTGTCCACAATGCCACCAATCTTGGTGTCATCTGCAAACTTACTAACCATGCCTCCTAAATTCTCATCCAAATCATTAATATAAATAACAAATAACAGTGGACCCAGCACCGATCCGCTGGTCACAGGCCTCCAATTTGAAAAACAACCCTCTACAACCACCCTCTGTCTTCTGTCGTCAATCCAATTTTGTATCCAATTGGCTACCTCACCTTGGATCCCGTGAGATCTAACCTTATGTAACAACCTACCATGTGGTACCTTGTCAAAGGCTTTGCTAAAGTCCATGTAGACCACGTCTACTGCACAGCCCTCATCTATCATCTTGGTTACCCCTTCAAAAAACTCAATCAAATTTGTGAGACATGATTTTCCTCTCAAAACCGTGCTGACTGTTCCTAATCAGTCCCTGCCTCTCCAAATGCCTGTAGATCCTGTCTCTCAGAATACCCTCTAACAACTTACACACTACAGATGTCAGGCTCACCGGTCTGTAGTTCCCAGGCTTTTCCCTGCCACCCTTCTTAAACAAAGGCACAACATTTGCTACCCTCCAATCTTCAGGCACCTCACCTGTAGCTGTCGATGATTCAAATATCTCTGCTAGGGGACCCGCAATTTCCTCCCTAACCTCCCATAACGTCCTGGGATACATTTCATCAGGTCCCGGAGATTTATCTACCTTGATGCACGTTAAGACTTCCAGCACCTCCCTCTCTGTAATATGTACACTCCTCAAGACATCACTATTTATTTCCCCAAGTTCCCTAACATCCATGCCTTTCTCAACCGTAAATACCGATGTGAAATATTCATTTAGGATCTCACCCATCTCTTGTGGTTCCGCACATAGATGACCTTGTTGATCCTTAAGAGGCCCTACTCTCTCCCTAGTTACTCTTTTGCCCTTTATGTATTTATAGAAGCTCTTTGGATTCACCGTTGCCTTGTCTGCCAAAGCAATCTCATGTCCCCTTTTTGCCCTCCTGATTTCTCTCTTAACTCTACTCCGGCAATCTCTACTTTTCAAGGGATCCACTTGATCCCAGCTGCCTATGCATGTCATATGCCTCCTTCTTCTTTCTGACTAGTTTCATTGGTCAGAACATTGAATACAGGAGTTGGGATATCTTGTTGAAGTACATGATTATGAACTAATGGTAGTACAGTATAACTTAAGGCATCTGTTTTCTCTTGGCTAATTTGGCTGGTGATCAGAATGGAAAAGCTTGCTTAATGTGCATCAAGCTTGTGATTAACCACCTAATATATTCCTCTACATAATCATAGAATCGTAGAATGGTTACAGCACAGAAGGAGGCCATTCGGCGCATCGAGCCCTTGCTGGCTCTTTGTAAGAGCAATCTAGTTAGTCCCATTACCCTGCTGTTAACCCCGTGGCTCTGCAAATTTTTTCCCTTCAAGTATTTATCCAAATCCTTTTTGAAATCCACGATTGAATCCGCTTCAGGCAGCACATTCCAGATCCATGAGTACTTGCTACATAAAGTTTTTCCTCATGTTGCCTGTGGTTCTTTTGCCAATCACCTTAAATCTGTGACCTCTGGTACTCGACCCATCCGCCAATGGGAAAAGTTTCTCTTTATTTACTTTATCTAAACTTTTCGTGATTTTGAACACTTCTATCAAATCTCTTAACCTTCACTGCTCGAAGGAGAACAACCCCAGCTTCTCAAGTCTATTCAACTAACTAAAGTCCCTCATCCCTGGAACCATTCTAGTAAATCTTTTCTGCATCCTCTCTAAGGCCTTCATAAAGTGTGGTGCCCATAATTGGACAGAATGCTCCAGTTGTGGCCGAACCAGTTTATATAAAGTTTCAACATAACTTCCTTGCTTTTGTACTCTATGCCTCTATTTATAAAGCCCAGGATCCTGTATGCTTTTCTAACCACTTTCTCAACCTGTCCTGCAACCTTCAAAGATTTGTGCAAATATACCCCCAGGTCTCTGTTCCTGCATCCCATTTAGAATTGTACCATTTGGTTTATATTGTCTCTCCTCATTCTTCCTGCCAAAATGTATCACTTCACACTTTCTGTGTTAAATTCCATCTGCCATGTGTCTGCCCATTCCACCAGCC
Source organism: Heptranchias perlo (assembly GCF_035084215.1). NCBI lineage: Eukaryota > Metazoa > Chordata > Chondrichthyes > Hexanchiformes > Hexanchidae > Heptranchias > Heptranchias perlo. The sequence continues at coordinate 16,375,421 of NC_090364.1, read as the reverse complement.
TGTCTATGTCCTCTTGAAGTCTATTACTATGCTCCCCACTGCTTACTACCCTTCCAAGTTTTGTGTCATGTGCAAATTTTGAAATTGTGCTCTGTACACCCAGGTCCAAGTCATTTAATATATATCAAAAAAAAAAGCAGCGGTCCTAGTACTGACCCCTGGGGAACACCACTGTATACGTTCCTCCAGTCCGAAAAACAACCGTTCGCCACTACTCTCTATTTTCTGTCACTTAGCCAAATTTCGTATCCATGCTGCCACAGCCCCTTTTATTCCAGGGCTTCAGTTTTGCTGACGAGCCTATTTATGTGGCACTTTATCAGATGCCTTTTGAAAGTCCATATACACACTATCAACCACATTGCCCTCCTCAACCCTCTCTGTTACTTAATCAAAAAGCTCAATTAAGTTGGTTAAACACGATGTGCCTTTAACAAATCCATACTGGCTTTCCTTTATTAATCCCCGCTTGTCCAAGTGACTCTTAACCTGGAACAAAATTAACGTTTCTAAAAGCTTCCCCACCACCGAGGTTAAACTGACTGACCTGTAGTTGCCAGGTTTATCCTTAGACCCTTTTTTGAACAAGGGTGTACTATCCACAGGATGCACTACAGCAACTTGCCAAGGCTTCTTCGATAGCACCTCCCAAATCTGTGACCTCTACCACCTAGAAGGACAAGAGCAGCAGGTACATGGGAACAACACCACCTGCACATTCCCCTCCAAGTTAAAAACCATCCCGACTTGGAAATATATCGCCGTTCCTCCTTCATCACTGGGTCAAAATCCTGGAACTCCCTACCTAACAGCACTGTGGGAGAACCTTCACCACACGGACTGCAGTGGTTCAAGGCGGCGGCTCACCACCACCTTCTCAAGGGCAATTAGGGATGGGCAATAAATGCTAGCCTTGCCACTGACGCCCGCATCCCATGAACGAATATAAAAAAAAATTTGCAATTCTCCAGTCCTCTGGCACCACCCCTGTATCTAAGGAGGATTGGAAGATTGTGGCCAGCTCTGCAATTTCCACCCTTGCTTCCCTCAGCAACTAAGATGCATCCCATCCGTATTGGGCGACTTACCCCTATTTCAAATACAGCCAGCCTTTCTAGTACTACCTTTATCAATTTTTAGCCCATCCAGTATCTCAACCATCTCCTATTTTACTGTGATTTTACTTCATTTCCACATCGTTCACCTGAGGAAGGAGGTAGCCTCCGAAAGCTTGTGAATTTAAAATAAAATTGCTGGACTATAACTTGGTGTTGTAAAATTGTTTACTATTTTACTGTGACAGCATTTTCCTTGGTAAAGACAGACGCAAAGTACTCAGTACCTCAGCCATGCCCTTTGCCTCCAGGGGTAGATCTCCTTTTTGGTCCCGAATCGGTGCCACCCCTCCTCTTACTACCCGTTTACTATTTATATGCCTATAGAAGACTTTTAGATTCCCTTTTGAAATCTGTTGCTAGGTCTTGCATTTTATGTAGTGATTGAATTGAGGCCTTTATAGAATTTTTTTTTTACCCAAAGGTAACATTAAGTATAAATTTACTGCCAGTCTCTACCCCTGGCTCCATCCTTTCCTCCAAAAGAGCTTGAGGAATGAAGATTTTTTTAAAGAGTAACTTGTATGAGCCTGTAGACATAGCTCAAGGTGCAATAGGAATTAATTACTCCGAGATCCTCCAAGCAAAGCGGTCATCTCAAAACCTCAGTGAACACTAATAACACAACTGTTCAAGCAAATGCATTTGCAAACTAGTTTTAAAAACAGCTTTTGGACATGAAGGTGCCATGCTAGGTGGTTTTAAATCTGTTACTATAATACGTCAGACTCCGTATATGGTACGCATTGAAAAAAAACCCTAAGGGTTCTTTTTACGCTTGCCTCAATTCAGCTGGGTTATACTCTTAGAAGATGGATTATACCCAACTCTGAAGCTGATCTTATCTCCAAAGCATAATAAAATTAGGATAAAATAACTTGGCAGAATTGCTTTTTATTTGTGTCTGAGCCATGTATAGGTGATAGTTGAAGAATTGTATGCTAATTTTGTAAATCATGATATCAAAAAATGTGCTTTTTTAAGACATTCTGGGCTTGTGCAAGGAAATAGATGTGTACTGTGGGATCTGATGCAGAAGTTTCAGAAGGTAGCATACATAAACCAAATGTAGACTACTGTTTTATTGGTACACCCCAAATATTTCTTGCTGAAAATTAATTTCATTTTTTTTGTGAACTGCTTTAAAACCACATGTCCTGTCAGTATAATTGGTTGGTATAGTTCAACCATGCACTAGAAAAGCAATACTTTTGGAATGCAGACATTTTATGCAATGTGGACAAGATACAGCAGCAGAATTTTACTTAAGCTGGAGTTTATGGAGGATGCAAGCCGGCTATGGGAGGACATATGGTTGGCCACTCGCTCCAGGTTGAACAGCACTTCGAGGTTGTGAACAGCCTGAGACAGTGACTGGGGAGGGGGATAGAGTGGGTGGTGAGGGTACGGGATTTGAGGTGGGGTGCGAAGCCAATGGCTTCGGTCTTCCCAGTGTTTAGCTGGAGGTGGTTGTAACTTATCCAAGACTGGATGTCAGGCAATATATTTGGATTTTCAAACGACCTTCGATAAGGAACCACTTAGTAGATTCATGACAAAGGTCAGAGCATGTGGAGTCGGGACAAGTAGCAGAATGGATAGCAAGCTGTTTTCTGTTTTGTAGCCAAAGTAGGGATTAAAGGTAGGAAGTGATATTCCACCAGGATCATTGGTGGGACCACTGTTCACCATTTATATAAACGATTTGGACTCTGGAATTGTAAGTACAATTTCAAAATTTGTGGATGATTCCAAATTGGGGGGGTATAGTTAATACCAAGGAGGACTGCGACAAAATACAGGAAGACATTAATAAACTTGCAGAATGGGCATGTAATTGGCAAATGAATTTCAGTATAGATAAGTGTGAGATATTACATTTTGGTAGGACGAATAAGGGAGCCACATGCTGCTTGGATAATAGTCTAAATGGGGTGTAGGAGCAGAGGGATCTCTGGATACAGATACACAAATAGCTAAAAGTAGTGAGGCAGGTTAATAAGGCCATAAAAAGCAAACCAAGCACTGCTGTTCATTTCTAGAGGGATAGAATTGAAAAGCAGAGAAGTTATGTTAAACTTGTATAGAACCTTGGTTTGACCACGCTTGAAGTACTGTGAACAGCTCCGGTCTCCATATTATAAAAAGGATATAGAGGCACTGGAAAAGGTGCAAAAAAGATTTACAAGGATACCACCAGAACTGAGAGGTTATACCTATCAGGAAAGATTGAGCAGGCTCTGGCTCATTTCTTTAGAAAAGAGAAGACTGAGGTGTGACCTGATAGAGGTCTTTAAGATTATAGAAGGGTTTGATAGGGTAGATGTAGAGATGTTGTTTCCACTTGGAGACTAGAACTAGGGGCCATAAATATAAGATAGTCACTAATAAATCCAGTAGAGAATTCAGGAGAAACTTCTTTATCCAGAGAGTGATTAGAATGTGGAACGCGCTACCATAAGGAGTGGTTGAGGCGACTAGCATAGATGCATCAAAGGGGAAGCTAGATAAAACACATGAAGGAGAAAGGCTCAGTACTAGGTCCCTTGCTTTTTGTGGTATATATCAATGATTTAGACTTAAATGTAGGGGGCATGATTAAGAAGTTTGCGGATGATATAAAAATTGGCTGTGTGGTTGTTTGTGAGGAGGAAAGCTGTAGACTGCAGAAAGATATCAACGGACTGGTCAGGTGGGCAGATAACCGGCAAATGGAATTCAGTCCGGAGAAGCCTGAGGTAATGCATTTGGGGAGGGCAAACAAGGCAAGGGCGTACACAATAAATGGGAGGATATTGAGAGGTGTAGAGGAAGTGAGGGACCTTGGAGTGCATGTCCACAGATCCCTGAAGGTAGCAGGACAGGTAGATGGTTAAGAAGGCATACAGGATACTTCCCTTAGCTGAGGCATAGAATATATGAGCAACATGCTATAGACAGAGCTAAGCGATTCCACAACCAACGGATCAGATCAAAGCTCTGCAGTCCTGCCACATCCAGTTGTGAATGGTGGTGGACAAATAAACAACTAACGGGAGGAGGAGGCTTTGCAAACATCCCCGTCCTCAATGATGGCGGAGTCCAGCACGTGAGTACAAAAGACCAGGCTGAAGTGCCGAATGGATGATCCATCTCAGCCTCCGCCCGATGTCCCCACCATCACGGAAGCCAGTCTTCAGCCAATTCGATTCACTCCACGTGATATCAAGAAACGGCTGAGTGCACTGGATACAGCAAAGGCTATGGGCCCCGACAACATCCCAGCTGCAGTGCTGAAGACTTGTGCTCCAGAACTAGCTGCGCCTCTAGCCAAACTGTTCCAGTACAGCTACAACACTGGCATCTACCCGACAATGTGGAAAATTGCCCAGGTATGTTCTGTCCACAAAAAGCAGGACAAATCCAATCCGGCCAATTACCGCCCCATCAGTCTACTCTCAATCATCAGCAAAGTGATGGAAGGTGTCGTCGACAGTGCTATCAAGCGGCACTTACTCACCGATGCTCAGTTTGGGTTCCGCCAGGTCCACTCTGCTCCAGACCTCATTACAGCCTTGGTCCAAACATGGACAAAAGAGCTGAATTCCAGAGGTGAGGTGAGAGTGACTGCCCTTGACATCAAGGCAGCATTTGACCGAGTGTGGCACCAAGGAGCCCTAGTAAAATTGAAGTCAATGGGAATCGGGGAAAACTGTCCAGTGGCTGGAGTCATACCAAGCACAAAGGAAGATGGTAGTGGTTGTTGGAGGCCAATCATCTCAGCCCCAGGACATTGCTTCAGGAGTTCCTCAGGGCAGTGTCCTAGGCCCAACCATCTTCAGCTCCTTCATCAATGACCTTCCCTCCATCATAAGGTCAGAAATGGGGATGTTCGCTGATGATTGCACAGTGTTCAGTTCCATTCGCAACCCCTCAAATAATGAAGCAGTCCGAGCCCGCATGCAGCAAGACCTGGACAACATCCAGGCTTGGGCTGATAAGTGGCAAGTAACATTCGCGCCAGATAAGTGCCAGGCAATGACCATCTCCATCTCCAACAAGAGAGTGTCTAACCACCTCCCCATGACATTCAACGGCATTACCATCGCCGAATCCCCCACCATCAACATCCTGGGGGTCACCATTGACCAGAAACTTAACTGGACCAGCCATATAAATACTGTGGCTACGAGAGCAGGTCAGAGGCTGGGTATTCTGCAGCGAGTGACTCGCCTCCTGACTCCCTAAAGCCTTTCCACCATCTACAAGGCACAAGTCAGGAGTGTGATGGAATACTCTCCACTTGCTTGGATGAGTGCAGCTCCAACAACACTCAAGAAGCTCGACACTATCCAAGATAAAGCAGCCCGCTTGATTGGCACCCCATCCACCACCCTAAACATTCACTCCCTTCACCACCGGCGCACTGTGGCTGCATTGTGTACCATCTACAGGATGCACTGCAGCAACTTGCCAAGGCTTCTTCGACAGCACCTCCCAAACCAGCGACCTCTACCACCTAGAAGGACAAGAGCAGCAGGCACATGGGAACAGCACCACCTGCACGTTCCCCTCCAAGGCACACACCATCCCGACTTGGAAATACATCGTCGATCCTTCATCGTCGCTGGGTCAAAATCCTGGAACTCCCTTTCTAACAGCACTGTGGGAGAACCGTCACCACACGGACTGCAGCGGTTCAAGAAGGCGGCTCACCGCCACCTTCTCGAGGGCAATTAGGGATGGGCAATAAATGCTGGCCTCGCCAGCGACCCCCACATCCCGTGAACTAATAAAAAAAAAAGGGAGGCTAGAACTGCATAAAACACTAGTTAAGCCACAGCTAGAATAATGTATACAGTTCTGGTCACCACATTACAGGAAAGATGTGATTGCATTAGAGAGAGTACAGAGGAGATTTATGAGGATGTTGGCAGGACTGGAGAATTTTAGCTATGAGGAAAGATTGGATAGGCTGGGGTTGTTTTCTTTGAAACAGGAGGCTGAGGAGAGATTTAATTGAGGTGTAGAAAATTGAGGGACCTAGTTCTCTAAGAGGGGTCAGTAACCAGGGGCATAGATTTAAAGTAATTGTTAGAAGGATTAGAGGGGAGCTGAGGGAAAAAAAAATTTCACCGAGGGTGATGGGGGTCTGGAACTCTCTGCCTGGGAGGCTGGTGGAGGCAGAAATCCTCATTGCATTTAAAAGGTGTTTGGATGTGCAATTGAAGTGCCATAACCTACAAGGCTACAGACCAAGAGCTGGAAAGTGGGATTCAGTGGATGGCTCTTTTTTGGCCGGCGCAGACATGATGGGCCGAATGGCCTCCGTCTGTGCCGTAAATTTTTATGATTCTATTCTGTGAATAGGAGAATTTGAAGTAGGGAGGAGTCTCGTGAGGAGCATAAACACCGGCATAGTCCTGTTGGGCGGAATGGCCTGTTGCTGTGCTGTACATTCTATGTAAGCAGTCTGATCTCAGGCATTGGAGGGGTCTAATGAGGTGAGGAGGATGTAGTGCTGGATGTCACTGGCATACATGTGGAAGCTGACCCAGTGGCTTTGATGTCACCAAGGGCGAGCATGTAGATGAGAAAGAAGATGGATCATTGGGGGACTCTGGAGGTGGTGGTATGAGGATGGGAAGAGAACTCATTGATAGAGATGCTCTGGCTGTGATCAGATAGATAAGACTGAATCAAGCAAGGACACATGGTAATGTAGCAGTTGAGCTGCTTTCATACTTCTGTTCCAGATGATTTTGTAGACTGTCAGAATGAGCTGTCAACCTGAGTCTTAATTTTTTGCCAGATCTTGTATTCATTGATGAAACCATCTTTGCACAAACAAATAGTACGTTGTGAGCCGTGAGGTGCTGGGAAAATTGAGTGTGTTGAAGCATGTAACCTCACCCATTTGGATTTTCCTGGTGCCACCTTGAACTTCGCAGTTTGATACAAATCATTGGATCACAGTAAGTACTGGGTAAGATGCTAGCATCGTAACCCTGATGTTGTGGCATTGGGTTATTTCACCCTCCTGATGCAAGCAGCTTCATCGACTAGCTGTTTCTGATGTATTTGTTACTGTTTTGGTACTTTGCCATAATTGTTTTTCTTTAGTCCTGACTGTGGTGTGATCATTTGGCATTAATCAGTATTTCTTCTCCTATGTAGATTACTTCAACCCAGATTAGGAATGTTTTCTCTTAATGCGCTCTTTTTTAGTGGTGAATTTTTGCACTGCCGCACATTAATGCATTGACAGCCTTAACTTGTGAAACTTAGGAATGTTTTCTGTCTTTATAAATGCCTCCTGCCCTTATTTAATATTTGGCACAGAAAATGATATCTGGCGACTAATCCATCCTTCAATGCTCTTTATATTCCACTATATCCATTCAGTGGGAACAGTACCAGGTTTATAAACGTGACCCAGTCTTTCATATCCTAATTTACTAATAGCAAAAGGGGAACTGAAATTTATTTATTAGCTGCTTGGTTGATTTAACATTTAGGGCATTAATTTTTGTTAGAATTCTTTGTCTGCTATCTTATTGAACATGCACTTGAGCAGAAAATGGTATCATGCTAAGTAATATTCATAGAATAATACAGAACAGAAGGAGACCATTTGGCCCATTGTGCCTGTGCCGGCTCTCTGAAAGAGCTATCAATTAATTCCACTCCTGAGCTCTTTCCCCATAGTCCTAAATTTTTCCTTTTTAAGTACATATCCAGTTTCCTTTTGAAAGTTACTATTAAATCTGCTTTCACCACCATTTCAGGCAATGCATTCCAGATCATCAGAACTCGGTCAGTAAAAAATAAATTGTCCTTATCTCCCCCTGGTTATTTTGCCAATTATCTTAAAATATCACTGAACATTGTGTTGAAAATGGCCCAGTGTATTCCTATGTTTAAACTTATCTGTTGCAAAATTTGTTTAATTGCCTTATCTTGGCACATCAGTTTTCTGTTGTGGTGACAGGCTGTGTCTCCTGACATGTTTTGAATTTTAGTAAGTTTGATGAAAAGCAATGGTGAAAGCATTTGACTAAACTGAAACTATTGCCCTTTTGAAAGGGAAAGGAATGTTGCTGAATGTTTGTCCGAACTGATCCGGAAACATCCCTGAATTACTTAAAACACAAACTGATATAAAATACTTGTACAAAACATTGTCAAGGTGTGAAAATCTTAACCACAGTTGATGTACCGTAATAGTTGTGCTTTTCAAAATGAATTTTGAGAAATGAGAAGTTAGGAAATGCTTCTTCACGCAAAGGGTGATGGAGTTGTGGAGGTCTCCCACAAAGCAGTGGATGCTAGCTCAATTAATAATTATAAATCTGAGATCGATAGATTTTTGCTAGCTACGGGCATTCGTAGAATCAGAGGTTACAGCATGGAAGGAGGCCATTCGGCCCATCGAGTCTGTGATGGCTCTATGCAAAAGCAATCCAGCTTGTCCCGCTCCCCTGCTCTATCCCCGTAGCCCTGCAATTTTTTTCCTTTTCAAGTATTTATCCAGTTCCCTTTTGAAAGCCACGATTGAATCTGCCTCCACCACCCCACCTGGCAGTGCATTCCAGATCCTAACCACTCGCTGCGTAAAAAAGTTTTTCCTCATGTCACCTTTGATTCTTTTGCCAATCACCTTAAATCTATGTCCTCTGGTTCTTAACCCTTCTGCCAATGGGAACAGTTTCTCTCTATATCTATTCTGTCTAAACCCTTCGTGATTTTAAATACCTCTATCAAATCTCCTTTCAATCTTCTCTGTTCCAAGGAGAATAACCCCAGCTTCTCCAGTCTATCCATGTAACTAAAGTCCTTCATCCCTGGAATCATTCTAGTAGATCTTTTCTGCACCCTCTTTAAGGCCTTCACATCCTTCCTAAAGTGCGGTGCCCAGAATTGGACACAATATTCCAGTTGTGATCAAACCAGTGTTTTATAAAGGCTCATCATGACTTCCTTGCTTTTGTACTCTATGCCTCCATTTATAAAGCCCAGGATCCTATATGCATTTTTTAAACCACCTTTTCAACCTGCCCTGCCACCTTCAACGATTTGCAAAATATACCCCCAGATCTCTTCTTGTACCCCTTTTAGAATTGTGCCCTGTAGTTTATATTGCCTCTCCTCATTCTTTCTACCAAAATGTATCACTTCACATTTTTCTGTGTTTAAATTTCATCTGCCATGTGTCTGCCCGTTCCACCAGCCTGTCTGTATCTTCTTGAAGTCTATCACTATCCTCCTCACAGTTCCAAATTTTGGTCATCTGCAAATGTTGAAATTGTTCCCTGTACATCCAAGTCATTAATATATATCAAGAAAAGCAGTGTTCCTAGTACCGACCCCTGGGGAACACCACTAAACACCTCCCTCCAATCAGAAAAACAACCGTTCACCACTACTGTTCCCTGTTACTTAGCCAATATCCATGCTGCTTCTTCCCCCTTTATTCCAAGGGCTTCAACCTTGATAAGCCTATTATGCGGCACTTTATCAAACGCCTTTTGAAAGTCCGTATACTCCACATCAACTGCATTGTCCTCATCGACCCTCTGTTACCTGATCAAAAAACTCAATTATGTTAGTCTCTAACAAGATTTGCCTGTAACAAATTCGTGCTGGCTTTCCCTCAATCACACTTGTCCAAGTGACTGCTAATTCTGTCCTGGATTATCGTTTCTAAAAGTTTCCCCACTACTGAGGTTAAACTGACTGGCCTATAGTTGCTGGGTTTATCCTTACACCCTTTTTTGAACAAGGGTGTAACATTTACAATTCTCCAGTCCTCTGGCAGCACCCCTGTATCTAAGGATGATTGGAAGGTTATGGCTAGCACCTCTGCAATTTCTACCCTTACTTCCCTCAGCAACCTAGGATGCATCCCATCCGGACCAGGTGACTTATCTACTTTAAGTACAATTCGCCTTTCTAGAACTTTATCAATTAATAGGCCATCCAGTATCTCAACTATATCTTCCTTTACTGAGACTCTGGCAGCATCTTCTTTCTTTAGCATAAGGGATATGGAACCAAGGCGGGTAATTGGAGTTAGGATACTGATCAGCCATGATCTCATTGAATGGCGGAACAGGCTCAAGGCCTCATGTTCCTATTTTGTGTTTCGCACAAGCTCCATCTGTCTTGGTCTTGAGAATTTCATAAGATTGACCCCCCAACATCCACGGCCTTTTCGGTGGGGGTAGTGTTCCAGATTTCCGCTACCTTTTGAGTGAACAAATATAATCATGGAGGGCTATGAGGAAAGAGCAGGGGAATGGGACTAATTGGATAGCTTTGAAAGTGCCGGCACAGGCATGATTGGCCGAATTGCTGCCTCTTGTGCTGTACCTACTATGATTTACTGCATTTAAAAAAACACAGCCCGTACGATACAAAAGGGAGGTTTCGTGCATAGGATTTTTCAAGTAGTCTAATGTTAAGGTACTGTAAACTGTACAAGTGTAAAATATTTAAATTTCAGTAAAGGCTCGGCATTCAGGAAGTGCGCTGTAGTACAGGCAAGTGTAAAGTTGAAATCTACACTTCTATACGTTCTGTGCAGTACTGCAAAGTTCTGCCATTTAAGCAATACCAGAATGTCCAAGTACTAAAAAAAATTGTTCTGTTGTTTGAAGGCACTGAACTATTTGTTTATATGATTCCTCAGTTGTCAGCAAAAAGAACCTGAGCTAGTTTTATGTCCACTTTCTAATCACCTTGAGGGTTAGTGTTGTATGTTGTATGGCTGATGTCACTTGCTCTATGACCTTCATACTCGCCTTGTAATCCAAAACAGAAGTCTGTTAGTGGAAAGTTCCTCATCCATTGACAGTTGGTCTCCAGGATTGTTACATGCCTGTCTGTATTCACCTACTTGGGGCAGGATTGTCACTAGAATTTTTGTAAAACAGATTTGGCATTGCCACTTGGAATACCCCAGAGTATATTGCTTCAACAATTGGTGTAGCAGCATGAATGTTTTTCTTTCTTGGAGAATTTGGCTGACATAAGCAAATTTAAGGGTTATACAGGTAAAATGCTATATTCTATCAATCAGGAATACTGTAGTGTTATGCCAGGATGCTATACCAATCTGTGATTGTCATCTTTCAGCACATTCAATTAGCTTTATCCACATAACAAATGTAAAATTGGCCTTTGTTACGTTCAGTCAGGATAGATACGATCAATCAGACCTTTTTAAGGCAATTGCAAAGATGAATGTCAACCTGGTTTGTTAGTCTAAGTTCGTTGTGCTCGGAAACCCAATAACTGCAGCATCTTTGGCCTAATGAAACAATAAATGGATTCTATTCCAAACACAAGTTCCTATGTAAGCTGTTTGTTGGTATTTACAAACTGCTTCAAAGATTCAGAAGTACATTTTGGTTTTTGTGTGCTGACAGGCCAGTACTTCTTTAAACTAGGGACCAGTGATGTCTCAAAGACAAATCAGTCCTTTAGGCACACAGTATGTTTTAAAAGCTCTCTTCTAAACATTTATTTTTTTGCAAGAACCAATTTCAGTGAGTTTTTTTGAAGTTAACTTGTGGCAGTGTTCAGCCTTGTTCTGGAACCTTTGTCAGTAACTGTCTTTGAACATAGTATGAACTGGTCAACCTTTAAGTTTGCACTTGAGTGAAGTACTATGTAACAAATCTGCATGCAAGTTCAGAGTATTATACCCTGATCGGGTACAGTAGCATAGTGGTTATGTTACTGGACTAGTAATACAGAGGCCTGGACTAATAAATTAATCAATTAATTAAATAAAAAATCTGGAATATAAAAAAAACAAGTATCAGTAATGGTGGCCGTGAAACTACTGGATTGTCGTAAAAACCCATCTGGTTCACTAATGTCCTTTAGGGAAGGAAACCTGCCGTCCTTACCTGGGCTGGCCTATATGTGACTCCAGACCCACAGCAATGTGGTTGATTCATAATCGCCCTCTAAAATGGCCTAGCAAGCCACTCAGTTGTACAATCTCGCTACAGAAAGTCACAAGAATAAAACCGATGGACCACCTGGCATCAGATCACTAGGCACCGGACATGACAAAGGCAAACCAAGCCCAGTCGACCCTGAAAAGTCCTCCTCACTAACATCTGGGGACTTGTGCCAAAATTGGGAGAGGTGTCCCATAGACTAGTCAAGCAACAGCATGACATAGCCATACTCTGAATCAGACCTTTCAGCCAACGTCCCAGACTTTTCCATCACCACCCCTGGGTAAGTCCTGTCCCACCGCCGGAGTGGCCCTGGGAGTCCTCAACATTGACTCCGGACCCCATGAAATCTCATGGCATCAGGTCAAACATGGGCAAGGAAACCTCCTGCTGATTACCACCTACCACCCTCCCTCTGCTGATGAATCAGTCCTCCTCCATGTTGAGCACCACTTGGAGGAAGCACTGAGGGTAGCAAGGGCACAGAATGCACTCTTGGTGGGGTACTTCCATGTCTATCACCAAGAGTGGCTCGGTAGCACCACTACTGACCGAGCTGGCCGAGTCCTGAAGGACATAGCTGCCAGACTGGGCCTGCGGCAGGTGGTGAGCGAACCAACACGAGGGAAAAAACCTACTTGACCTCGTCCTCGCTAATCTACCTGTCGCAAATGCATCTGTCCATGACAGTATTGGTAGGAGTGACCACTTCATAGTCCTTGTGGAGACGAAGTCCCGTCTTCACATTGAGGACATCATCCAACGTGTTGTGTGGCACTGCCACCGTGCTAAATGGGATAGATTCAGAACAGATCTAGCAGCTCAAAACTGGGCATCCATGAGGCGCTGTGGGCCATCAGCAGCAGCAGATTTGTATTCCAGCACAATCTGTCACCTCGTGGTCCGGCATATTCCTCACTCTACCATTACCAACAAGCCAGGGTATCAACCCTGGTTCAATGAGGAATGTAGAAGAGCAGCACCAGGCCTACCTAAAAATGAGGTGCCAACCTGGTGAAGCTATAACATAGGACTACATGCGTGCTGAACAGCAGAAGCAGTGTCCAGAACGTGAGTGCAAAAGATGAGGCTGAAGCGTTTGCAACCATCTTCAGCCAGAAGTGCCGAGTGGATGATCCATCTTGGCCTCCTCCCGATATCCCCACCATCACAGAAGCCAGTCTTCAGCCAATTCAATTCACTCCACGTGATATCAAAAAACAGCTGAGTGCACTGGATACAACAAAGGCTATGGGCCCCGACAATATCCCAGCTGTAGTGCTGAAAACTTGTGCTCCAGAACTAGTTGCGCCTCTAGCCAAATGTTCCAGTACAGCTACAACACTGGCATCTTCCCGACGATGTGGAAAATTGCCCAAGTATGTCCTGTCCACAAAAAGCAAGACAAATCCAATCCGGCCAATGACCGCCCATTCAGTCTACTCTCAATGATCAGCAAAGTGATGGAAGGTGTCGTCGACAGTGCTATCAAGCAGCACGTACTCACCAATAACCTGCCCACCGATGCTCAGTTTGGATTCTGCCAGGACCATTCGGCTCCAGACCTCGTTACATGGACAAAAGAGCTGAATTCCAGAGGTGAGGTGAGAGTAACTGCCCTTGACATCAAGGCAGCATTTGACCGAGTGTGGCACCAAGGAGCCCTCATAAAATTGAAGTTAATGGTAATGAGGGGGAAAACTGTCCAGTGGCTGAAGTCATACCTCGCACAAAGGAAGATGGTAGTGGTTGTTGGAGGCCAATCATCTCAGCCCCAGGATATTGCTGCAGGAGTTCCTCAGGGCAGTGTCCTTGGCCCAACCATCTTCAGCTGCTTCATCAATGACCTTCCCTCCATCATAAGGTCTGAAATGGAGATGTTCGCTGATGATTGCACAGTGTTCAGTTCCATTAACAACCCCTCAGATAATGAAGTGGTCCGTGCCCACATGCAGCAAGACCTGGACAACATCCAGGCTTGGGCTGATTTCTGGCGCGAATGTTACTCACTACTTAAGTGCCAGGCAATGACCATCTCCAACAAGAGAGAATCTGACCACCTCCCCTTGACGTACAACGGCATTAGCATCACTGAATCCCCCACCATCAACATCCTGGGGTTCACCATTGACTAGAAACATATCTGGACCAGCCACATAAATACTGTGGCTACAAGAGCAGGTCAGAGGCTGGGTATTCTGCGGCGAGTGACTCACCACCTGACTCCCCAAAGCCTTTCCACCAGCTACAAGGCACAAGTCAGGAGTGTGATGGAATAATCTCCACTTGCCTGGATGAGTGCAGCCTCAACAACACTCAAGAAGCTCGACACCATCCAGGACAAAGCAGTCCGCTTGATTGGCACCCCATCCACCAACCTAAACATTCACTCCCTCTACCGTGGCTGCAGTGTGTACCATCCACAGGATGCACTGCAGCAACTCGCCAAGGCTTCTTCGAGAGTACCTCCCAAACCCGCGACCTCTACCACCTAGAAGGACAAGGGCAGCAGGCACATGGGAACAACACCACCTGCATGTTCCCCTCCTAGTCGCACACCATCCCGACTTGGAAATATATCGCTGTTTCTTCATCGTCGCTGGGTCAAAATCCTGGAACTCCCTTCCTAACCGCACTGTGGGAGAACCTTCACCACACGGACTGCAGCGGTTCAAGGCGGCGGCTCATCACCACCTCAATGGCAATTAGGGATGGGCAATAAATGCTGACCTTGCCAGCGACGCCCACATCCCATGAACCAATTTTGATAAAAACATAGAATTACATAGGATTTTACAGCATAGAAACAGGCCTTTGGGCCCAACAGGTCTATGCCAGTGTTCATGCTTCACACGAGCCTCCTCAGCCTACTTCATCTAACGCTATCAACATACCCTTCTATCCCTTTCTTCCTCGTACTTATCTAGCTTTCCCTTAAATGCACCTATGCTATTCACATCAAACACTCCATGTGGTAGCAAGTTCCACATTCTCACTACTTTCTGGATTAAAAAAAAAAGCTCGGAGGATGGATTCGAATCCAGATGAACATAGCACAATGGATTAATAATCCATCACTGAATCACTTGGCCACCTCTTCTCCTCCAGTAAATGGTCTGGAATTTGTCTCCCATGATGCATTGAAATCCGAATAAAACATAAGGTTGCTGGGCATTGCCTTTTACCCTTGTAATGAATTAACAGAATACTTTGCAGTATGAGATGTATTGTTGAGTACATCTTTTAATGGTAACTTTTTCGGCAAGTTTTAAAACTGCTATTTTAGAATTAGTGTGAAATACACTCCAGGTGACTGTGTAAAAGGTATTTTTGTGAAACTTTCTAGTTGGTTTTCTTTATCCACCCAGCAATACGCATATGGAAAACTTGCTAGGACACTATGACCCATTGCTGCGGTCCAGGGATGTCAAATATATATCGTTGGTCAGTAACTTCAAAAAGATCTTGCCTGGATTAAAAGTTTTGAACTTGTTTTCTCTTGGTTATCTATGGAACTGTATTGTTGAAATCTTGCATGAAGAATTTAATATTCCACTAAATGAGTTTTTTTGGCAGTGGAGGGGAGGGGTGGAGTTGCCATTGGAATTGTCTGGACCAGTATAATATTTTAAATTGCCATACATCACAAGAAAATGCTGGCAATGTGGTATTGATATTCCTTGATGTGGAGATGCCGGTGATGGACTGGGGTTGACAAATGTAAGGAATCTTACAACACCAGGTTATAGTCCAACTGTTTTATTTGAAAATCACAAGCTTTCTCCTTCGTCAGGTGAGCAAGTGTGGGATTCCATGGAAAGTTACCGCATTTATATTCAGAGAACAATACCTGGTGATTACAGATAATCTTTCCAACTGCCCGTTGTCAAGGCAATCGAAGTGTTCAGACAGTGTGATGTTACCTACAGGACCACCGAATACACAAATGGCCATAACAAAAGACAGACAGACAGAGAGAGAGAGAGAGAGAAACATCCGAAAGGAAGAGAAAGACAGAGAATGACCCGTTGTGTTAAAAACAGATAACTTTTTTTCGCTGGTGGGGTTACGTGTAGCGTGACATGCACCCAAGATCCCGGTTGAGGCCGTCCTCATGGGTGCGGAACTTGGCTATCAACTTCTGCTCGACGATTTTGCGTTGTCGTGTGTCTCGAAGGCCGCCTTGGAGAACGCTTACCCGAAGATCGGTGGCTGAATGTCCTTGACTGCTGAAGTGTTCCCCGACTGGGAGGGAACCCTCCTGTCTGGCGATTGTTGCGCGGTGTCCGTTCATCCGTTGTCGCAGTGTCTGCATGGTCTCGCCAATGTACCATGCTCCGGGGCATCCTTTCCTGCAACGTATGAGGTAGACAACGTTGGCCGAGTCACAGGAGTATGAACCATGTACCTGGTGGGTGGTGTCTGTCTGTCGATGATCTGGCATGTCTTTCTCTTGCAGTGTTATGAGCGTGGCTCGAACAATACTTTCTCCTTGTACAGAAGTGTCTAATTTCCACTGATGGCTTTATCAATGGTCTGGAATGAAATGGATCCAACACTTCATCGTTTCACAGGCCATTAAAAGGATGCTGTAATTCAGCTATGCTAAACCTGCCACACCTGGCTGTGACAGGCACACGCTCATGACACTGCAAGAGAAAGCACAGCAAGTAGAAGCTAAGCACTTCCAAGCAGAAAAAAAACCCATATAAGCCAATAATTTTATTTTAATTTGCACGTATCTGGAGATAACACTGCCTCCCTAATAGCATTCTCTTGTCATTCTTACAAACAAATGTAGGGGAAAATAGCAACTGAATTGCAGTTCAGTCAATATACATTGCCAGGTAGACTCTGAATGAAGCAAGTTTGCCGAGGTGTATAGGTTAAAAAGGACATGTTAACAGTCAGTGGGTGACATAAATACGACAGGTGTAATGGAGTTGTTTCTTTTTTTAAAAAATCTTCGGCCGTGAAATGGACTTTTTGGAATGGACCGAGTTTTTAAAATTTAGGCAAATGTAATTTTTAAAGTAAGTTTCTACCGCATACTTACAATCTAGGTAACTTGGTCATTTGTTCTCTGGCTTGATTGTGTCTACTGAAAAAGTTAAATGTCAAACAGTTTCAGTGAATTCCAGGTGAGAATTATAGAAAGTTCAGAGAAGTGTATTGTTTTCTATTTTTTTTTTTAGTGTTATAAAACTTCTTAACTTGTTTGGCTCATTTTACTTTCTGCTAGCTTAAAAAATATCAGTTTGAAAATCTTAATCCAACTTCTTGCACTCCTAACCAAATGTATTCAGTGATTTAAATATTATAGAATGAACTGAGATGGTGTGCAAATAGGGTCTGTTTCACCAAGCAGTGAGATGCTCAGATATTTGAGCAAGAATCAGATTATGGATCTGCCTTATTGCATTTGATTTCTAGAACATAAAATCGATCATCAGTGTTGGAAACTGAGATGCATTTTACAAACAACTTGTTTTAAAGCTGTCAGAACCTTCATTTTGAAAAGGTTAAAAATAGAGTTAAACAGGGACGAAATCTCTTGTACAAGAGAGCCCAATGCATGTTAAAACCTGTGCTCACTAAATCAAGAATGTGCTGCTTCCATGTGTCAGCTTTGTCAGGGCTTGTATTAAGTGAGCTATGTTTACTAATACTGGATCGTTTTACAGTGTAGTAACAATCTTCTAGAGACTTTTTGAGGATCACTTTTAAGGTATTTTCGCACCAGAAGAATGCAGCTGACAGCAGATTCGTGTTTCTCCCTCCATTAGCTCCGTTCCTAGATGTAAATGCCCCAACTTGCAAAGAATCAATAGTTTTATACACTCAATTGTGGATCTATAAGGTGACCATTAAGGTCTCTCTTTTCCAACAAAGTAAACACTGTTTTCTAGTCTTTAATTGTATAATATGTTAAATCAATAAATCTTAATGAATTTACACACAAAATAACTATGATCCAGGACCCCAGCTTGCCGCTCAAGCAGAGAGTTCAGGAATAGCCAGATCCAAATTTGAGTCTTCTGCTAACCTTCACATTTCAGCAGTTTTTTTTAAGGTTGATAAATCTGTTAGCAAGTACTAAAAATGATGGAGCTTTTGTTAAAAGTTTCACCTCCGTGTTCCACAATGTACATTTGGGTGAAATTGTTCCTAGTTGCAGGGGTGAGAGGTGGGGGGGTCTCAGCAGGGCCTTACTACCTGCCTTATGGAGCAATTTGAGTGCAGCTCTTCAAAGACAGGGAGTTAATATAAATACATCTTCATAGCAAGAAAATTCCAAATTGCCAAGTCAACTTTCTTAACTTTACACTTCTGAAATGAAAGCTAACTTATTCGTGAAATTGTTAGTCCTTTTGAAAGGGAAGAAGGCAGCTCTCCAGTGCGCTGATTCCATTGACTATAGCTACTGCAGTAGAGAGAACTTTCTGTAAAACACAAATTGCAAGTGCAAGTCAGAGCACTTAATTGGAGTTGTAGGCGGATGAAGGCTGAATTTTGCCGAGTGTCTTGACAGGTTGCATAGCTCTTGAAACAATTCCAAAGCTGTGGTTGGAAAGAAGCTGCTGAAATTGTTGAGGTGGTTGGAGCAGGTGGGGGGAGAAAGTATGATTTTGTTTGTTTTCAGGCACTCCTACAAAGTCTTTTGCTTGAAATAGCCCCTGGATATGGGTCCTGTGGCTCAATAGCGCACGGGTTAAAACGGCTTTTATATTAGGCTCAGTGGGTCTTGTGCAGCTGCCAAGCCCAGTATTAAATTAGCTTTAACCAGCTGTCATTGGGTTACAAGTCAGAGGACAGTTTTCTACCTGGTGACCAATCTTGTTGAATCCAGCAAGTTTACCTTAGGATTGCTGCTGGCTGTGCAAGAACTGTACATTGGGAGCTGGCAGTCACAGAACTCCACTAGTCCAGGGATGTTGCTACAAGATCTGGTAATGGTGTGGTGATCTTGTTCTAAAGATGTCATTAACTCCTCCACTTTACCCGGAAATGTAGCTTTCTTTTCCCGTAGAAAGGCCTGTGTTGGTCTTCAGTCAGAACACAATTCTAAAGTAACTACAACAGGAGAACTGTTTTCTGTTTTTATTTCACAATAGGAGAACTTTTGTTTTGGATATTGTGATTTTATGTCGTTTTTTAATAAGTCACACTATCTTATTTTAAACTGATGGCCAGGTGTTAAAATGATGTGCTGTGCTATAGATTCTTGGACACAAGCAGCCATGCTTGCAGATTTGACTCTGGTTTAATCTGCATTATGCTAATTATTTTGAGGCCAGAAAGTTGAAAGATATAATTCCATGAGAGTGATTTCTTGCTATAAAAAGCAGAATGTGAATGATATGTAATCTGAGCTGCGGTATATGGCAATGCCGTTAACAAAAGGGGCACTCTTTGAGCAATTGATCAGTTTTTTGAGTACTTAACTGATTAAGACTGCAGTGTGCCTTGTGACAAATACGGTGCTAAAAGTTGTAATAACTTTCTTTTCACTATTGCAAAAATACCAGTCAGTCGATAATAACCTGGAACGGATGACCCGAGGTGTTTCATGTATTGTGAAGACAGTTTTAATAATGTAGGTGCTCAAATTGTTAAAGTACGCATTTTGATTGTAAAATGATTTCTGTGCCATGGTAGCTGTCTCTGATGCAGTGCTGTAGCAGACACTATACAAGTGCAACAATGGATTACTAGTAGGTTCCCACATACAACGACAGTCGATATCTTAGGAACTTCAACATAAAAACCTACTCTGGAAATTAATTGTAGCCCAATGAATTCTGTGTTGCTTCAGTGGCTAATGCTGTATCATTAGTCACCAGAGAAGCATCTTGCTGAAACTTGCTGCCCTGCTGTGGTGACATGGCCAAGATGAGAAACTTGTGTGAAACTGGTACATGCACCTTGTAGCAATACATTGGAGCACCAATATGCTGCTCATTGGTTAAGGGTTTCAATTACTGTGTAACACACTGAGCCATGCCAAAATGAAAATGGAGCCAAGTATCAATTAAAAAGAAATGACATCTCCGCTGTTCATGTTTAGCAGTGCTAACCTGCCTGTACAGCAGTTTTCCTCTATTCGCCTTGACTGCTGTTCCACTGGCTGATTAAACAAGTGGGGATGAAATGAGTAATTGTTGCTTTTATACGTGCATTTTTTTTCTGCAATACTTCATAAGGTAGGCTGGGTAAACTGGTCAGTGGAAGCATTTGGTGCACAGTAGTGGATGTTGTTTTCCATGTTAGCTAGTAAAATTATTGGTGGTTTAAAGTGGTTTTGAGAGCTATTGGGCCAGTTGATAGATATTCTCCCATTCTGTCTGATGGGGTCTCCTGTCAAATTGACAGATGAGTCTCAGTTGTTGGGAGGAGAGTCCAATTTTGGACGCACATATCGCATTGAAAACCAGATCAGGCACTTGGCAGCCGGATCTCACAGCCTCAAGTTCATTCAAATCGGCCTAGCTGATGTGACACCATTGTGATCTGTCAGTAGCAGAGTCTTACCAGATGTCGAGGTTAATATTGCAAGACCTTAAGGTGGCCATTAATGTGCCTTTTAAAGCATTTCATCTGCCCACCTCTGTTGCAATATGCAGACTGCAGCTGGCTGTTACAGGGAGCGGGCAGGAAAGTGGAAATAAATTTAGATTTGAGGTTAGGATCAGATCAGCCATGATCTTATTAAATGGCGGAGCAGGCTCGAAGGGCCGATTGGCCTACTCCTGCTCCTATTTCTTATGTTCTTATGTTAGGCGGCTTTGGGAATTCTATAATCAGGCATGTGAATGATGTGTCCAGACTAACGCAACTGGATCTTTTTGATCGTGGCCTCCATTCCAGTTATACTGCAGCGCTCGAGGACAGCAGTGTTAGGCCCCCTGCCACTTCATGCCCGTGACAGTGTAAGTGGAAATGGTTAAGTCGCTTGATGTGATGGCGGCAGCAGATCCATGACTCCGGTTCATATCATATGGCTTTGAGGACAGCAACTTGGTATATAGCAACTTTTGTTGGCAGACTAACCCCTCATTCCCGTGAGTCTCCACTTGACCAGCTCCGCCTTTGGCAAACTCCTGGCAAGCTGGTGAACGATGTCGTAGTTGATTGTGCTGTTCTGCGAGAGAACACTACCGAGGTAGTTTCAGTGATGGCGAGTGGTAAACTATTGATTGTAACCACAAGGGATGTGTCTGAATGACCAGGTCTGGGCAGGACTATAACTTCTTTTAAGTTGATCAAAAGGCCAAAACACTGTGCTGCCCAAGCCAAGCAGTTGGATAGCAATTGGACACCCTTGAGATGTGGGCAAGTAATGCACAGTCATTGGCAAATGGTCGCGAACATGTCATGAATGGTTATTTTACTTTCACTTTAGCATGCAGCTGATGAATTGGGAGTTAGTGAATGTTAAAGCTATTTTGCTCTGATCAGAAGTTTAATCTCACTTGAAGTGCATGAAAGAGGGAGGATGAAGTCTCTACAAGGAAGTAAACTTTCTCTTAAACAATACAAATGAGGGGGGGCGAAGTCTGTAAATACAAGGAATACACAGCATCCCAATCAGCATCTGTAAAGAAATTACAGGGTAACTTCTTGGATCTATACCCTAAATCTTCAGTTCTGATGAAACCTGGCACATTAACCGGTCTTTTCTTCTTGCATATGGTGACTGCCTGTTTTCCATTTGTTAAGTATAATCTGATGCAGGATTGATTATAAAACCCTACTCATTTGTGTCAACACTGCTCAGTAGTTCAGTAAGTCATTGGTTCAATTTTTGTATAATTGCAATTTTTGTTTCAAGACTGAGATTGATAGATTTTTGTTGGGTGAGGGTATCAAGGGAAATGGAACAAAGGCGGGGAAATGGAGTAGAGATACAGAACAGCGATGATCTAATTGAATGGTGGAATATGCTCAAGGGGCTGAATGGCCTACTTGTGTTCCTCTGTCCCCCTCACCAAAAGGAACATAGGGAGAAAATAAGATACTGCTGTGCATAGTCTATATAAAATGAAAGCTTTTGTATCTCGCATAATATCTGGTTAATTATAATGGGTGTTTAATACTCAAATTAACTGATCAATCTGACTTGGATTTGAATGAGTCAGACATCCGTGACTATCTTGCTTTCAGTATTTGTTCAAGTAATGTCATCAGTTTCCACAGGAGTGACATAATTGTCACCTTCCTCCTTCCTTTTAAGAAAACAAAAAAGTGGACTGAGTTTCCTTTGTCAGTCTGCAGTAAAATCAGGTTTAAATATTAATTTCCTGTCCCCTCCCTGATTGCTCTATTTTTATTAAATAGCAGCGCCAAAAATCTTGCATCAGTTTCAGATACTTTTCACATTGCTTTCTTTGGGTAGCTTGATAACATTGTTTTAAGCAATGTATTTTTCTTAAAGTTGTTTAATCCAGATGCTTCTGTCATTTTTTGTTCCACTGTGTTCCAAAACTATGTTCTTACTAGTCTGGAGTACTCTGCATAGTTTTTGTTTGCTATTCTTCTTTAATTCTCACCAATTTTCTGCTATCCCCAACTACCAACTACCAACCCCTCCTGAAAATGTTGTCTTGTTGTTAGATTATGTTCACACACAGACTGCACACTAGCAAGGATTGTTGGATAGCAATCAGGAATGGGCACTTTTGATTTTCCTCCCCCACCCAGGGATACTAAGGCCAGTTTTAGTGACCTGACAGTTATGTTTTATCAAAACTTTTTTCTCCCAACCTTCATTTCACTTTGAGATTGAGCTCTTGATGCTCCTTTTCACCTTCGCTTCCAATTTTTATTAAAGGGAGGTGGGTGGGGAAGACAGAATACTTCTATTTTGTACCTTTGATCCTGACATGAGACTTTGACGTATTGAAGTCCAGGACTAGCAGTCAGAAGAATGAATGTCAACTAGCAAAAGATTTGTCAACTGAACTGCAGGCGACCCAACATGGTGGGTCTCCTGAGGCCGTCATTGGTTCTGCACATGTTGAAACATTCTCTTGGGAGGTGAGCAAAGAGGAACTGTTTACATTTGAAAGTATTTTTCTTTCCCTCAAGTGACTGGAAGTTCCCTATTAAGATGTTTGTTTTTATTTTCGGCTATTCCCCTGTTAAGCAGGCTACCTACTTCTATTCCTCTGTCAATATAGCTCTGAAACATGCTTTTTGGAGGTGGTCTTGGATGACTTCTGTATTCCTCTTGGCTGTACCCCCTCTCCTCCCCAATGGGGAAGCATGTGAAAGCATGAGTTCTTCAATTATGGATGTGGCCTTTCTCCCATTGTTAAATCTCTTTTGTCATGTAACTTCTGGAAAATAGTTTGTAGATTGTCGGCATTAAAATTTTATACAACTTTATATTTTAACATTGGGGAGGGTGAAAGGAATGAATGGATCAGAGTTTAAATACAGAGCTGTACAAATTGACTTCAGAAAAGCTGATATCTTATACCTTAACTATGTTAATTGTTAAGAATTATAAGTGTTAGTTTCTGAGGTGTTGAATAAAGTTTCAAAGCTATCTGATGCTTTGGTTGAATAGGAGGTATTAATGTGAATGAAGCGTATAACTAGTTTGTCAGCTATATAATAGGTCAGGATGTTTAAACCTATTGGCGATGCCTGTACCTCTGGTTAATCAAACCACTGTTACAATTGAATCTAAGTTATGCTTAAAAGAGCAGTTACTAAAATTGTAGGCACCTGATGCTCAAGTCCTAATTATGCACATTTTATGCCTGACTGGGGAAAGAAGGGAAGTAGTTTTAAATTCTGTGCTTAGCTCAGATGAACTTGGGAGTCAACTTGTACCACCTTGTGATACACAACTTTGTGGTGAACTACAAGCACATCTGCAAGTGAAGTTACATTTTAAAAAGTGGTTTGGACATCCATTTTAAAATTAATTAATCATTCATAGAGTGCAATCTTAACAGACCCAGGTTGTAATCCAAACTTGCCACCTTTTTCTGTTGAGTTCGTGTGGCGGGGATAGGAGTTGGCCAGCGTGACTGAGGTAGGAAGTGGGGGAACACTTGTTTGGGTGAAAAGTTTTTTCATGCATTGCTTCAAGATGCCTTCTGGTGATTCAGCCTTGTGTACCAATGGCATCCATGGACAGATCTGTGTACTTTATACATGACTTTTTACATTGTAGGCTGTTCTCCTAAGACCTGTAAAGTGATGGTGACAAATTGCCCATGGTGAGGTGTAATTGCATCATTACATCATCACTTAGTGACATTATTATGTACAAAACTTGTACAGGATGGGATTTTAGAAGTCATGGCATCATCAAAAAGGGCATGCCAGAATCGTGCTGCCAGTATGCTTTTTTTACTAGGCGAAGTTAGATTGGCGGTAGGCTCTGTGTACCCAGAGAAAAGTTAGTCTTTCTGGCTTCCAATCAAACAAAATCCATAGGTTTTAGCTTCCTCTGGTTGCGTGAAACCTAGGCTATTAGGGCCAGAGGACGTGGAGCATTTAAAAATGGCTATTCGTCCATGGGTGTTTTTTTTTTTAAAGAGATGGTGAGAATCAAAATACAAAAATACTTGGGGAATGACTAAACTGGGATCTAAAGTGTTGGGAATGGAAGTTCATGTAATGGGAAATGAATTGGTGTGGATACATATAGGCTTGTGTTTTTAGGTCTTTACAGAACTCATGAACACATTAAACTTGGTAACTTTGGGCTTCAGAACTGTGGGCTCCACTATCACCTTTTTTGCTGTCAACCACACTGCAATCATAATTTATTGTTAACCGTATATGTCAGCTTAATTGATGCCACAAAATTTCAAGTTGCCAAATGACTTCTATTGTAGTTGAAAAAGATAGTTCTTGCAGAAAACATTAGTCAGATCAAGAGCATATTTCTTTATTGATGTTGTCATAGCTGCTGGGCATGACAAATGTATTTATTGCCTCATAAGGCTGAGTAGATCATGTGCTACCTGTTGCTGCTTGTTGACAAATTCATGTGAAGTGTGTAAATTGATTGGTAGAACATAGTGCCAGTAGCGACAATTGGTATGTTACCTATACTTCAGTGATAGGAAATCTGGACCCTCATGGGACTATAAAGCACTGAAGGTCAACTGAACTCTGCATTGCTGTCCAGTGGAAAGGTAAATTATTGATACATGCAGATATAGAATTTGTGGTTATGCTAATAGTATAAGAATGTATTTAAAAGAATTTTTAAAATCAAAATTTGGCTTCTGTGGTTCAGGTAAATTAACTTGCATCAAAACGAGTATAACCATGCATGTTTCATAATTATAGGAAGGCTGACTTTTAAGACTTCATGTTTCCTTGATAAGATTTCTGCATTCCTGGTTATAAAGTACCTGGCTGTGCAATTTCAAAATCTATGCTTGGTATCCCACCACCTGGTTACTTTATGCCTGAATCTTATTAACACTAAGGTGGGGGATGAAGATCATTTTGTATTACAGTGGAGTTTTCTGTGACTGCTTTTTCCCTAAGCATGATAACGACTCTCTGGCAATTCTGAGTCGGTTTAGAATTTCAAAAGATTGAATGCAGTGACTCTGTATATCCTAGTAGTAATATTCCAATGTAGGACTGTATTAACACAATAGCTAGGGCCAGAATGATAATTGTGTTCAGATTAGTGCAGGTTTAAACACAGTCTATAACCACAGACTGGACTGTGAATGATTGCAAGCCGTTGAAGTACACCTGTGAAGTTGTGTTTTTTTCCTCTGATGTAGAATTATTAGATTCGTCTGAGCAGACAAACTGCAGATTATTGTCTAAAGCTTCAGACGAGCTCAAACTCTGGAAGAAGTAATGTGCACCGCCTCATTAGCATCATAGAGAGCAATGTGATTCCAGAAGCCATGTCATAGAAAATTTAATCTTTATTTCTATCGATACAGGTTTTTTTAAATGCCCAAACTAATGTTCCTTCTCATTACTGGCAAAACGAGCAGTGCTTTTAATGTTTGGTTTGGGCAATGCTGTTTTAGTCTGATTTACCAATTGCCTGGACAAACTGTCCGTTGTAAGGTCTACTCCTGATGATTCAAGGAGGGTGGTAATGGGACAAGCAAAGAAACAAAATATGGGTCTAGAGCTGGAAATGGCAACTGCAGAACCATTACCAGCACCTGCTCGCCAAAAAAATGGGAGAAGTGGTTACGATACAAAGTTATTGAAATCGGTGTTGAGTCCGGAAGGTTGTAAAGTGTCTAATCGAAAGATAAGGTGCCGTTTCTCGAGCTTCTGTTGAGCTTCAATGGAACTGTGTAGGAGGCAGAGGTCCGAGTTGGAGTAGGACAGAGAATTAAAATGGCAAGCGACCGGAAGGTCAGGGTCATGCTTGCGGACTGAGCGGAGGTGTTCAGCAAAACGATTACTTTTAACATATCCTGCTATCCTTAGTGGTAATCTGCAGGTTTTGGTTTTTTTAATGTGTAATTTTCAGCCATTAACTTTCTTTTATATGTATATTTTGGAAGAGAAGTTGAGTAGGAAATGGCAGTTGATTAATGAAGATGGGAAACTAGACTCATCCCATTTTCTTCTGAAAAGTATTTAAGGGCTCCAGCAATTATTTACCATCATAGCTGAGATGAGCACTGTTTTGTCAGATGGCAATAATTCAGTTTTAAACCTTATACAAGGTTGCATTGGACAACTCCAATATAAGACTTTTTTTATTCGTTCATGGGATGTGGGCATCGCTGGCGAGGCTGGCATTTATTGCCCATCCCTAATTGCCCTTGAGATTGGGGTGTCTGGCAGCATTGTCAACATGAGTTGCCAATTTCAGGACAATAGGAGAACAGCAGGCATAAAGGTGGAGATAATGCAACAATAATTAACGAGTTTCATTTGTTTAATTTCAGATCGTGAAGACCAGTCAATCCTGTGCACGTGAGTATCTTCTGCTGGTCTCCTTTTCTCTAAGTGCATGTTTTTTTAAGACACAGTTGGCTGCAGTTTCCCAAGAAGCCTCTTCAAGGAAAATTGGAAGTTGAGCTTTAAATCTCTTGCCTGTTAAAGATGCAAAGTACATGTAAAATACATTCTGTAGCACCGCCCTCCTCTAATCACCCTCAAATGCGATATTCTAAAGTTGCTTTTGCTCAAGTCCCAAACATTGATAACTTTTAAGGGGTGGTCCTGATATGCATACATTTGGAAATTAGCTGTGCCATATAGTCACACCAGGTTGTCTTTGGATCCAAGGAAAAGAAGTCAATGTTAAGTTGAAGACTTTATCACTAGGAGAGCATCTGGTCTTGAAGATGTAGTGAATGTATTAAATATGTCCTTTTGATGTGAGGCTTTTTGACAGGCAAGTTGAAGAGCTGTTGGAGGGTTGCAGATGCTACCAATGGAACCTCTGGACTGACATTGTAGGGCAAGGCTTGCCACTAAGGGGCATGTTGCTCTATCAGTAGGTCTACACAGGCTCTGCAGCATCAGCCTTTTTGACGTTTTGCTTAGAGCTTCTAGGCAATGTACCACTGAGACCCCTGTTCTTGACTGGACCAAATCCAGCTGTACCTCCCCAACAATGACACTTCTTACAAGCCCACTTAATGGATGTGAGAGAGGATCACCACAGTTACTTGGGCCCAGGAAATTATCAGGGGTATTCTCTCTTCATTCCAAGACACTGATTTTTACATTTGTGATCTAGCCGAATCATCCGAGGGACCCTCAACTTGTGCCGATATAGTTGTTCGAGGTGTTTTTGGCTGCCTTAATCTAGATCTTTGGCTTCAGTATTTTAGATTGCCCTCATAGGGTGAGTCTTGCCTCCTTACATTCTTGAGCATCTTCACTAGCCATGGAACTGGTGAGTTTCTGAGACCCCAGGATAACTAACAGAAAACCTTCTGTAAATTATTTTAGCAGCACTCTATCCTGTCCCTCCATGCGAAATTTCTTCCATTTTTCAAAAACAGCAGGGCTTCACATCAGACCTTGTTTTAGACTTGAACTGATGAGCATATTTACATAACATAGTAACAGCTTCAGGCAGGGAAGCTCTTCGGTGCATCTATGCACACTATTCACATGGCACATTTCTAATTAATCCTGAATCCCATTTTGTTTGAGAACCCGTCTAGTTCATTGTTGAAATCTATTAGGGTTTCTTGTTCCACCCATAGCAACATAGGAATAGGAGTAGGCCATTCAGCCCCTCGAGCCTGCTTCGCCATTTGATAAGATCATGGCTGATCTGTGATCTAACTCCATATACATGCCTTTGGCCCATATCCCTTAATACCTTTGGTTGCCAAAAAGCTATCTATCTCAGATTTAAATTTAGCATTTGACCTAGCATCAATTGCCGTTTGCGGAAGAGTTCCAAATTTCTACCACCCTTTGTGTGTAGAAATGTTTTCTAATCTCGCTCCTGAAAGGCCTGGCTCTCATTTTTTAGACTGTGCCCCCTACTCCTAGAATCCCCAACCAGCGGAAATAGTGTCTCTCTATCCACCCTATCTGTTCCCCTTAATATCTTTTAAACTTTGATCAGATCACCCCTTAACCTTCGAAACTCCAGAGAATACAACCCCAATTTGTGTAATCTCTCCTCGTAACTTAACCCTCGAAGCCTGGGTATCATTCTAGTAAACCTACGGTGCACTCCCTCCAAGGCCAGTATGTCCTTCCGAAGTTGTGCTGCCCAGAACTGCTCTCAGTACTCTAGGTGCGGTCTAACCAGGGTTTTGTATAGCTGCAGCATAACTTCTGCCCCCTTGTACTCCAGT
Organism: Heptranchias perlo; assembly: GCF_035084215.1. Lineage (NCBI taxonomy): Eukaryota > Metazoa > Chordata > Chondrichthyes > Hexanchiformes > Hexanchidae > Heptranchias > Heptranchias perlo. The sequence goes on along the minus strand of NC_090364.1, from coordinate 16,346,564 downwards.
TCTCTAGATATGAAGGCCAGCATTCCATTAGCCTTATTGAATATTTTCTGCACTTGTTCATGACACTTCAATGATCTATGTACCTGAACCTTTGGACATCCACTGTTTTTAACTTTTTACCATTTAGAAAGTACCCTGTTCTATCCTTGTTTGGTCCAAAGTGGATGACCTCACATTTGTCTACATTGAATTCCATTTGCCACAGTTTTGCCCATTCACCTAATCTGTCAATATCGCTTTGTAATTTTATGTTTTCATCTCCACTGCATACAATACCACCAATCTTTGTGGCATCGGCAAACTTAGATATGAGACTTTCTATGCCTTCATCTAAGTCGTTAATAAATATTGTGAATAATTGAGGCCCCAAGACAGATCCCTGCGGGGCTCCACTAGTCACATCCTGCCAATGTGAGTACCTACCCATTATCCCTACTCTCCGTCGCCTTTTGCTCAGCCAACTTCCTAACCAAGTCCGTACTTTTCCCTCGATTCCATGGGCTTCTATGTTACACCATCCGTGCCAGTAATCTGTTCCATATACTTACCACCCTTTTAGTAATGTTCCTCCTGTATTTCCTATTTTCTTTTGTTGTCTTTAATCTCTAAGTATGACCCCTTTATTGTGAAGTCAGTGAACAAGTGAATACGGAACAGTAATATTTAAATTTACAATAGACATGCTAACCAGCTCAAAAGGTAAAACAATAAATGAATGTAATCTCTATACTAGCCAAATATATTGTGGTTGAATCTAATATTTGCAATTATTTTCTTATACTTCCTAACCGTAGGACCCATCTAGCCTGATCTACCTCTGAGGATTCCAAACCAACAGATTTGAACAGTTCAACCTCATTAAATACCCCTCAGTAGCCAGGGCTTGTTGGATTTAAGTAACTGTTTGCTTCTATTATGTGCATGACTTGAATTGAGTTACCACACCGCACGCAGTATGTTTGTTTGAAATGTGTCGCTTGCCGTCTCCTTCAGGCAAATTTGCCCATTGTTAACTGAACAGCACTTTGCAGCGTTTGTATCGAGATAGGTTGGAGGCTGGTTTTTAAACTGCCATTGGATGAAAGGGATTTTCAACTAGATAAAATGTTTCCCTCTGGTGATCATCAAATTGCGCAGGGTCAGAAAAGGAATTGCTTTTTATTTATTTTGTGGTCCCCAAAGGGTTGGGAGAAATTGCCCCACTCTTGATTTTGGACCATTTTAATATGCTGCTTTGCAAGGAAAAGTTCGGAATGGTAACACAATCTCGAATTATCCCGGCAATGTGTCCAGGAGATTGACGGCATTGCATCTCAAAAATACCTACTTTCAGATTGTCATTCGATGGTGTTATCGAAAGTATCTAGCTCATTTTTCAGGTATCTGTACAAGGTGTTCCCTTTTGTCTGCCCCAGGATTTTCAGGTCACTGTAGTATAACTCTATATGCCATTCGCACATCTGTGTGTACTTTTAACTGGCTTATGAGATCCTTGTCAGGAGGCCACTGCAAAACCATCCAGAAGGTACTCTCCACATTCCAAGAGCTCAGTTTTATTTGTAAACTGAGATGTTTCATCTGGAGCCAGAAGTAAAGCATGGTGTGTAGGTGCTTTGTTTCATATGGCTTTGGGTAAAATCTTGTCTGGTTTGCTGGGCCCCAGAGACTCTGGCCTCTTTGCAAGGAATTAAGTTGGCGTGTCTATGGGTAAATGATACTATCACTCAATATTGCAACAACCAAGGTGGGATCTGTTGGTCTCTCAGATGTAACACTGAAGCTAAATGGAGCCTAAACTGTAGGATGACTCAGCATAACGCCTAGCTGAGATATTAACAGCCGATGCTTTAACCAGTGCACCTCCACAAATGGAAGATTCACACGAAGGTAGTCTAGAATATTTTCTCAAACCTCTTCACATTAGTGGATAACTGTTCCCTTCTCAAGGAGCAAGTGTAAGTCATCCAGGAAGCTGATCTTTTTCCAGGAAACAAATGCTTCTATACTCACTTGCTCTAATGTACAGCGTATTATAAAAGATGAGAGAAGAGGGATCTAAGGGGATTCTGATATTCCAGCTGCATAGACTAATTTTGGTGAAATGTTGAACCATTGCAACACGTATGTTTTAAAATTATAAAATAATATAGCATTCGGCCCATCGTGCGTGTGACGGCTCTCTGAGAGAGCTACCAATTAATCTCACTCCCCTGCTTTTTCCCCATAGCTCTGCAAGTTTTTCGTTTTTAAGTATATATCCAATTCCCTTTTCAAAGTTACTATTGAATCTGCTTCCAGGCAATGCATTCCAGATCATAGCTCACTGAGTTTAAAAAAAAAATTCTCCTCATCTCACCCCTGCCTTTTCTGCCAGTTGTCTTAAGTCTGTGTCTTCTGGTTACTGACCCTCCTGCCAGTGGAAACAGCTTCTCCCTATTTACTCTATCAAAACCCCTCATAATTTTGAACACCTCTATTAAATCTCCCCATAACCTTCTTTGCTCTAAGGAAAACAATCCCAGCTTCTCCAGTCTCTCCATGTAATTTAAGTCCCTCATCCCTGGTACCATTCTAATAACTCTCTTCTACACCCTCTCCAAGGACTTAACATCCTTTCTAAAGTGTGGTGCCGACAATTGGACACAATACTCCAGCTGAGATGTAACTAGAGTTTAAAAAGGTTTACCATAACTTCCTTGCTATTGTACTCTTATGCTTCTATTTATAAAGCCAAGGATCCTGTATGCTTTTTTAAACAGCTTTCTCAACTTGTCCTGCCACATTCAAAGATTTGTGCATGTGAACCCTCAGGTCTCTGTTACTGCGTCCCCTTTTAAAATGTTACCATTTAATTTTATACTGTCTCTCCTCATTTTTCCTTCCAAAATGCATCACAAATTGTCCATATTCTGAAATCAGAAACTTGAACAATAAAGGTTCTCTTTATACCCAGTCAAGAGAATTTATATGGTTTAGCATCATAACAGTTTTTTAATGTGGCCTGTGAGTTCACAAAACAGAAGCTGGGAATGAAGAGTTTTTTTTAAACTATCCCTCACCGGTTGATGCAGGAAATGTGTTGTATGATTTGACTGGGTAATCCTGTGATATAAAGCGGAGAAGAGGCTGAGTAAAGTGCAAGACATTTGAATTGAGATTTCAGCAACGACTGTAGTTTTACCAATTGGGTCTTGAAATGAGGGAAATTTGGGAGAAAAATATTTAGTTTACATAATTTAACTGAAAGGAAAAAGATGCTTTTGATATTTTTTTTCTTGCCTTTTCTTGAAGGTAGTGATTTATAGCAGCCTATTAATAGTGTGGCCAAATGGTCATTCAACATATATGATCCTGGACAAGTTAATTTCCAAGTATCCTTGGCTCTAGATATGAAGGGCTGATAGACTAAATGCTTCACAATTGATCATTTTATGTTCTATGGAATTGATTTCTCTTGCATATTAAGTATTTCTTGAGGATAAATTGCCAAATAATGTTTTTAATATTTTGGGGGGGGGGTAGTCTGTATTGCAGTTAACTTAATTTATACTTCTCTCCCAAATTTCACGAACATGTAGATGCAGCACTATGGAAGTGTTAAACTGTAAATGTATTACTTTGCAGAGGAGAGTCTGGTGCTGGTAAGACAGAAAACACCAAGAAAGTGATTCAGTACTTAGCTCACGTTGCCTCATCACATAAGTCTAGAAAGGAACAAGTGAGTGTCTTTTGGCTTTGCTATGCATTTGAATGCTATTCATAAAAGTCATAGTTGAATACTGATCGTTACTTGTTACAAGTTTTTTAATCTGTATGAAATTCACTTGAAATGTACAATACTAAACATTGTGATCAATCTGTACAGTGATTATAGATGCCCTGTTAAATTTTATTCTATTGAAATTGTAATTTTGAACATATTGTAGCTTAACATTTCATACTGCCTGTCAGAAAGACTGTTAAATCCCTTTAACAAAGTAAATGCTTGAAAAATTCTTACATATTTTTGCATGCCATTGATAACACTTTCCCCCTTCAACATTTGCAGCAGTCTACGGTGTTAGCATACGTGAGTGGGTTATTATAATTTGATTCGCATATTCTGCACTTTTTATGCGTTATATACAGATCTGTTAGCTGTTTGGGGAGTGGTGAAGCTTCTTTAATTGGTTTCTGAAATTATGCTTTCTGGAACAACAAAAGCTCTTTTCTAGGGTGTGTAACTGCTCCCTGATTGAACAAGCTGTTGGCATTGAAAAATGTAACACAGTTCATGCCTTTTTACCAGCACTTTCTGCTGAAGGAGTGGAACTAGGTAAAATGGTAACAGTCCTCAGTGCAAGTATTTAATGCAGCTTTAAATTCTGTGTCCATCTTGAAAATTGTGTTGTCTGAACTGGTATCCACTTATTGCAGTGAAATTGCATCAGGAGCTGAAAATGACCCGTAACATTCGCATAAGTCCAATTTTAAACCCTAGTCCTACTTAATGTTAGCACCATGATTGGTCCTAGAAGTCACCAACAATAAATGCTTCATATTTCAAAAGCTTTGGTCATTTTGCTGGGCAAAATGTCTAGCTATTTGGATGGTTTTGGGGAGCAGATTACAGCTCAGATCTGTATATTGTTTATGTTGCATGCTTTGGGTGTAAAGGTGGTGTAAATGTGTATCCTAAAACTTATGTGGAATTTGAGCTGATTGTTCATAACAGAATGTTTAATTATTCAAGTGGGATGCTTCCTGTCCTGAAAGAAACTAACCCTTTCTAGTCCAGAAACTGGCTGGGAGCTCTGGCACCCATTTTTTAAAAGATAAGTTGATAATGCAGGTGTTCAAAACCTCTGACCCCTCTTTTGCTACTATAGTCTTCCCATGCAGTCTGAAAATATGAAATCCACTACGATAGTGTGGAAACGGAGAGGAAACAAGTGTTTGTCTAGAAATGAGGTGTTTTCCCACCTAATGCAAGTTTCACTCCACAGTTTTATAACTTAAGTTGTAACATTTACCCATTTGTTTGAAATGTATTAGAATGACCATAGTTCTGAAAATCTTTGATTAACAGAATAAGTCAGTTCAATTAATACATCTGTGGGCACCCAATGAGAGTTTGTTGGAGGACTTTTTTTTAAAAAAGGTTTCTCTCCAGAATATTGGCTGTTAGCTTTTGCAGCTGCATTCAAGTTGTCCATTTGCTTTGGGAGGTACCTGTTGTTCTGATCAGGAAAGGGTTATTTTTCACAAATTTTAGATGAGAAGTAAGAGAACGTGGGCACCTCAGTGTAAATCCTTCAGATCACTCATTTAGTATTAAGTGGACTGGTAACAATCAAACTATTCAATCAAGCTATTCTTAAAAACCAAGCATGCTTAAGTTCAAATTGATTCTGATCAACTACCTTTTAATTGTCCACAATCAGAATTCTGTTCAATTAGCTACCAGTCGGTGCCCCATTTAAGCAGCAGCAGTACCTAACACAATGTATGCCTACGGTTTTAAAGTTTCTGCCAGATGTTTCACTGGATCCCCACAGCTTTTTCACGGAAATTGGAATTCTTTAATTCCTTAACTATTTGAGCTCAATAGTTTTTATTTTTGCTCCTCCAAAACAAATGATTGTCCAGAATTTAGATGTTCATAATTTTGAGTGCCCTATATCAGAATATGTTTTTCATGTGGTGAACACCAGTCTTGATGCACAGATATGTCCAATGACATATCTGTCCAAAATGCAACTTTGTGACACTTCTAACCATGTGCTGTATTAGTCACGTGTGCATCTATGTAAAACCCAAGTCTCACTATTGCATTGTAGAGCTGAAAAGGTCCACTAACGCTCAATTGATATACCCACCAACTCAGATGCAGTAATTCTGTTGTCTTCGTTGTGGGAAAAAAATTACTTTGGATCTGAATCCATGATGCTTCTAATTGACAAAATACTTATACTTCCAAAAGTCAAAATTTCAGCTGTCCAAATTTGGTCCACTTTAGAACAAAAATTGAAACGCCTTATTCAGATAAGACTGCTTTACAGCTCTACTAGATTGAACAGTTTCCATGTCTTGCTTCTCACCTTCCTAACTCAGCACTAACGCTAAAGAAAGCTACTGACCTATTCTAACAGTGTTATAAATGGTGAAATTGATCACTAAATAGTCAGTGTGTTCTTCAGTGCATATTTCAGAAATAGTGTCAAGTATGGCATGGCTCAAATTAAGGAGCTATTTGTTTCTCACTATGGTAACTCATGACAAAACCCCAGGTCATCTTTGTGATCTTCCATTTTCCCACTTCTAAGAAAGCCTACATGGCAATTAATGCTCTGTTCAAGGAAATTGAGTGAAGACCAGTATCTGAATCCCAGTGCATCCATGTTGTGAAGAGACTGCCAAGATTCTCCATGAGAAGATTCCTTGGCTTGGTTCAGGGAAACATTTAACATCCATCAAGCAAGCTACATCATTTGTGTCCCAATTGATAAAACTTTTGTGTATCTCTATGTTCCCAATCTTAAATGTTGGGAGTATAAGAGCCTCTGTGTATCTGAATACCTGTGAACTATGGGTGCTTCTGAGTGTGTCTGCTGGATTATTAAGAACTAATATTGCTGTGGAGTCAAGTTAAACTTGTATCGACATTTTGACTAGTTGCAAAAATCTCAGAATTGATTTGGTACTTGCCTTTCATGTGTTTGCTTGTTTCAAGTGAGCACTCCCTTTGCTTGAGATCTGAGTGAATATTAAATGATAACATGCTTAGTGAAGGTGTGGTGTCTTTAAATGTGATATTGGAGTGCTGTGTCGGTGAGGTGCATTGTTTCTGGTGGTGAATTTTTTTTAAAAACTTATAAATGGCATATGTGTGCATGAATTGGCAAAGGGGTGGTGGTGAGATGAAAATTCTGCAGGACTTTCAAGTAATTGAACAGAACGTTGTTTGGACCTTGATGTTACAAATGTCTTAATGGAAGTAATGGTGTGGATTTGTCATGAGGTGCTAAACTTTGTGAACTAGTTAAAACAATGCAAAGTAACTCTTCAATTCCATATATGATGTGGAATGAGTCTTGGTACAGGTCTGTCTTTTCAGACCGCATGGTATACTTGCATTTGATTCTGTTCATTTTTTAAATTTATATTGTTCTATCCCTCCCTTTAGGCCTCTGGTCAAGAGCAACATATGATCTGCTTTAAAATCTTGGATATTGCTGCTCTAGAGCCACCTGCTGGAAGAGAAGAAATCCTCTTAGGGATGTTTCTTTTGGCAGGAATGTGGCCAGCATCCATTTGCGAACATCTATTTTTCTTTTCTGCGCTCTCTTCTCTTCCCCACCCCCCCACCCCCCACCACTACTTCCCTCCCATAAAGGCACTGCTACGATGGGGGACCTGGTCTTGGAGAAATTATTGGCTTCTTGTGTTGAAATTAAAATGAATGCATGGTCAGCCTACAGTTTAGTTGCTGATGTTTATGAATAACAAAATTTAACTTTTCCCAGATGGTCTGTCTGGAAGAATATTTCTCTGTACCAGTTAAATATGTTTGCATTCCATTTCAGGATGACCAAGAGCATACATTTGTACCCTCATGGTAGTCAGCTGTTACTTCTAAAGTCTTTCATGTTACATCAAAGGTTCTTGCAGATCTGTAAACAATACTTCAAAGTCCTCACAATTCTCTAACAAGCTCTGTTTGCAAAGCAGATAATTTCATTAACTAATCTAAGTACTGCTGTGATTACAGGGAGAGCTTGAGAGGCAACTGCTCCAAGCCAACCCTATCCTTGAAGCCTTCGGCAATGCAAAAACTGTGAAAAACGACAACTCTTCCCGATTTGTGAGTAAAAATTATTACAATGTCTGTTAAGACTAGTGAACTACAGTATGGCCATGGATTTAACTACACTTTTTTATAAATGACTCATTTTTATTACTGGTTACCTAATTTTGTAGCTTTGCATCCCAAAGCATCCTTATGCTACAAACGTGATTAATGGAATGTGCTTGTGAAAATTGAGCAAAGCACCTTTTTAAACATTGAGGGAGGTTAGAGCAAAAAAAAAGTTTATCTGTACTTCCAAGTGTTTAACTTGTATATTCCTCTGCTTTTAATGTACAGGGTAAATTTATTCGAATCAACTTTGATGTGAATGGCTACATTGTCGGAGCCAATATTGAAACTTGTATCCTTTACAGCTATGGAAAGCCATATTCTTTGTTACACGGACGTACCTCAATAGGGTTACTTAAAGTGGAATGTGAACATGTAATGCATTGCTGAGTGTGGCTGTAACAAAGTTTTGGCGTTGTGAAATTTGACAAGCCTTTGCTTGTCTAGGGTTTGAAATCTTGTTCTCAGCCACTGATCAGTTATGGAAGCACCTGGAATTTTGTAATGTTGGTATGGAATCTGTCCCTTTCCTCCTGTGGAGTTTTTTGGGTGAACCATTGATGCCACGTGGTACCCCAGAATAAAAGTGGAGAAAAGCAGAAATGCTTTCTCTTTAGAAGTTAAAACGGTGGTTATTTTACCCCATTATATTTTATTGCTTGATAAAGTAATATGGCTTTATCTGGCTTGGTTATCTGACTTGGTCTCAATTTAGTAACTGTCAGCTCTCAAAAAAAAAAAAAAAAAAAAAAATTTTAGACAGGGTAGAAAGAGGAATTTAAGAAGGATAGCATTTACTAATTGAGAAACTGAGACATTGAGATAGTGGAAGATCTGAGTTAACTTGAATGAAAATGAAACACAAGGGAAGGAAATTAATTAGGGATTGCAACAGACTAGTGTGACGAGGAGGAAATTGATAGTTATTAAGTGCATCAGGAAAAGTTAAATAATTACTGGCGACATTATGCAAAATTAAAGAATGGAGTAAGAGCATAATACGTTTGTGAAGCAGGCCTGCAAACTTGAAATGAAGCATGTTAAAATGAGGATTTGAAGGCTGATATTTTATCTAGTATTGTAATAGTGGAAAGTTATGTTGGGAATATTTGAACGGCAATAACCATAATGTGTAGGTTGCAAATCTAATGACAAGTGAGGACTAAGATAAAACTAACATACTGATTTTTAGCAAACTGGGCTAAATGTTTTTTTTGTTCTGGGCTTCATTATCTTAATGTTGCATTGGTTTGTGGAACTGACTGCCCCCACTGCAGTAAATACAGAATGGTTTGAAGCCTTTAAGATGAGATTAAATTATTTCCTGCCTCAGGGCATAGAGGGAAGTGTTAAGATTAGGAAAATGGTCCAATTGGACCCTAAAATGGGGACCTAGATGACCGTTACATGGCCTGAATGACTCTGATGTCCTCATTTCTTTGCCAATCTTTACTAAATTATATTCACACAGTTCTTGGAGAGTATATTGTTTATCTCTTTTTGAAACTTGGTTCACCACCACCCCCCCCCAGGCGGGGTATCGGGGTACTATTTGTGGATGTTAAAGTCTGTATGAAAGGTCTAAATGAAACCCTGTCTTGCTGCTATTTTTAGTGTTACCTGATATCCCCCATGCTGTGTACCAGTTGAATTATGACATTGCTGGTCAAATCTTTCCGTACTCTTCTTGCAGTAGAGTCTCTTTAACTACCAACTTCCAGATCTGTTGGAAAAGTCTCGTGCCATACGTCAAGCCAAAGATGAACGGACCTTCCATATATTTTACTACCTACTTTCTGGTGCTGGAGAACACTTGAAAAGTAAGCCTGTATACTGAATAATTTCACAGGATAGATACAGATAAGGAGAAGGATGTTTGGCCCATCTTTGTTAATCCAGCCAGAAACATTTGCATTATGACATCCAACCATTTCTTAAATGATTTCATGGCTGTTGCCTCTACTACCTTACCCATAAATTGATTCCATGAATTGATCATTCTTTGTGTGAAGAGCTTCCTGATATCAGTCTTACCGTTATCTTTTACTAGTTTAAATCTGTGCCCTCCTTCTACTGTTGGTGATACGATTGAAGTAGTATTCCAGATCTACTTTTTCTGTATTTGTTGCCTTGTATAATATCTCTTAAGATCACCTCTCAGTTGCCTCCTTTCAAAGCGATTGCTTTGTGATCTACCAGCGCACTACACAATTTGAGTATGACTTCCTCTGACTTGTGTGCTACTGTTTTGACTGTAGCTCAGTATTCATTATACTTTATTGATTACTTCTCTGCAGTGACTGGACATGTTGGCTTAGAAATTTGTTTATGCCAGTTTTCAAGTACCAAGTAGGCGCAGGGAACAATCCTTGTGCCAGAAGATGGAGGCCTGAGAATCACAAGAAATTGTTCCTCGGGCCTCAGATAGCTCACGGTGAGCTGCCGGTGCCTGTCGTGCCTCCACAGGCAGCTGGCCCGACTGAAGAATAGAATTTTGGGCCGCCTGCATCACCGCCCTTGGGTACGTCTGGGAGTTGTGGGGGGGAAGGACAGCGGGAGGGAAGCCGATCGCGGCTGGCTGGAGTGCTATGGAGCTGGGAAGAGCACTTCTGCTCCTGGCTCCATGTCAATTTTTAAAAAAAAATATTAAACTTGCCTTTCTGGTGGTGGCCACTGGCTAGGCTGCATCCACGCCTAGAAAACCTGAATGGAGCAAGACCGGCACATGCTCCACTTGGACGACCCAGTTTCCCAGAGGGGTCCTAAAACCGGCGTTAGGCTCCTCGTTAGCATATGCAAGGGACAGACGTTTTTCAAGCGTCTTTGGGGTGCAAGATGTTGGTCCCTGAAATTGGACCCCGTTGTGCCCATTTTACATCCGAAACGAGGTCTCTGTTATGTGTTGAGACTACTGAAACCTCCACATCTTTCAATTCGTTAGCTATTTCAGCTCTATTCAAGGAGTACTTGTGCTGTTCATTTTTCTTCCCATGTGCAGTACTTTACACTTATCTGTATTAAATTTAATTTGTCTACGTACACATTTTGTCTAAATCATTTTGAAGCTGCTTCCTTGCTTCCACTACCTCTTAGTTTGGTGTTGTCTGTGAATTTGATCAGTTTGCATTAAGCTTCCGAAGAATCTCAACCTAAGTGTACAGAATGCTGGGTTCACGACATTACAACAGTGACTGCACTTCAAAAGTACTTTGTTGGCTTTGAAGCACTATGGGACGTCCTGAGGTCATGAAAGGCGCTGTATAAATGCAAGTTCGTTCTTTCTAATGCTAACGTATGAAATGTCTTTGATTGCAGGTGATCTGTTATTAGAGGGTTACAATAACTACAGATTTCTGTCTAATGGTCACGTTACCATTCCTGGACAACAAGACAAGGAATTGTTCCAGGAGACAATGGAGGCATTCCAGATCATGGGAATATCTGATGATGAACTGATCGGTATGCCTTGCTAAGTAGTAGAAAATGGCTTGAGTATTACATGTACTTGATTCATACTGATAACTTAAGAGGGTCCCTGCAATCCATTTAATGAACACCCCAGTCTTCTCCTAAGTTCCCTAATTTCTTCACTAGTTTTCGGTAGCTAAGTCTCAAAGTTAATGCGTACTCCTGTTTTGAGGTGTCTTGTATTGACTGATGTGTGGTTTGGACCTCTTTCACCCTGAGGTTTCTATGAGGAGTAATCTAATAATCTATTTTTATTGAATCCTTCGTTTAGAAGGAAATGGCTCTAATTCTGATGATACGAAAACATAGCTTGTAATTGTACAATGTTGGGGGGGAAAATATCAATACAGTTTTGTGTCAGATAAGCAGTTCAAGCCCAAATTGCTAACTTATTTTGTCAGTGTACTGTTAAATATACAAAATGGTGAACTAAATTCATGCAATAGATTATTTATTGCCACTTTGCAACTGGGCGAATGTTGAATTTAAATATTACTTCTTTAAATACATTCTTTATTGCACTTCAGGCTTTTAATTTCTACTTCCCTACCTTTTCTCAAGCAGCCTCTATTTGAAGAGAAGAGATAAGTTGTTGAATTATTTTTAAATTCAGATGAGGGTGGTCCAAATTGAGGAACAGTTTTTACAAAACAAAAATCCAAATCTGTGACCAGCGGTCTTAGAAATAAGTTTAAGCATTTTATTTAATAATGAAGTAAATATTATCTTTCAATTTTAATAATCGTTCCAGGCATTGAGTAACCAAAGAAATTTTTCCACCGGGGTGCAGTAAGTGCAAAAATATATATTAAATTAATTCTTGGGATGTGGGCATTGGTAGCAAGGCCGGCGTTTATTGCCCATCCCTAATGGCCCTGATTTGAGTGGCTTGTTAGGCCACTACAGGGGGTTGTTAAGAGTTAACCTACCAATGGAAATAATTTTAATAAACTTGTATTGAAACAGCAGTTAGCAAATTTAATAATTGTTTCTTAGTAACATAGTAGTATTTTGGGCAAGAGAAGATAATTGGATTATCTCGCCTACCTGTCCAAACCTCACATCAGGTTCTTCACTGTGATTCTGGAACTAATAGCCCAGAATCCCCTTTCCTAACAGAAATTCATCGTCATCTTTTTTAAAAATCTGGTGTGGTTTTCTGTTCAACCCCCCTCCTTTTTTGGCAATCTGTTCCACATCATGTTTTTTTTTATGTTGCCTACATTTTTTTGTTTTGACACCCTTAACTTTAAATTGTGTCCCCTAGTCTGAGTCCCATCCCTGCCACAAGACTTTCCTGGATCCAAACTCTCCTTGCCCAGGAAAATCTTAAACCTTTCTAAGTTTCCTCACCAACATCCCCCTCTTCAGAGAATGAAGTCCCAGGGTGGACTATCTTTCCTCATAACTCAGTTCTCTAAATTCAGGAACTGGTGTTGTAACCCTCTTTGGACTCCCTCCAATAATTTTACATTTTTTCTGGAATATGGTGACCAAAACAGAGCACTGTACTCTGGATGTGGCCTCACCAAGGCCAGTGCAACTTCAACATTACCTCCTTTCCCATACAGATCATACCCCTGACTATACATACCAACATTTTGTTTGCATTCTTCATTGCCGTCACTGAAGCTTCAACAACCTATCCATCAAAACTCCCAGATCTGTTATTTCAAGCACATTGCAATGTAACATGGAATCCACATTCTTGCTTCTTCTGCCTAATCTCAAGACGTTACATTTATTTGTGTTGAACTCCATCTGTGACCTCTCCAGCCCTTCCTTTAGATCATCAAATGCTGGTTACCATCATTGGCCACTGCACCCAGTATTGTGCCATTAGCAAAGAAAAAAAATACTTTGGATAATTCATTGTCTTTTGTCACTCAGTCTCTTTGGATCTCCATGTGACATTCCCCAACTAAGAGCAGGCATGCAACCTATTGAGTCTCTACCAGTGCTGCTCTTCAGCCAGCATTAGGTGGAGGCACCCAACAGATACTGGGTGACTTCCCCCACCCTCCTAGTTTTCATATTCGCTGATTGGCCCAACTGAGATAAGAACTTAGTATGGGGCAGTGTCTTGTTATTCTATGGTGCAGTGTATTAATGTATCAATTCAACGTGCATGGACCCATTTGATACAGCCACAAATGTTTGATTAAATTATGCGTTGATTTTTTTTCCTTCTCTTCCCCAGCCATGCTGAAGGTTGTTTCTTCAGTACTTCAATTTGGCAACATAGTTTTCAAGAAGGAACGCAACACAGACCAAGCCTCTATGCCTGATAATACAGGTAAATAGAACTGTAACTTGAGCAACTTATGGTTATTAGACTTTTATCCTCATCTTCTGAGAAGATACTTCATGTTCACGTTAGTAACCTTGTAGTACTGAGTACATTTCAATTTTTAAAGTATTTGGTTGGAATGTGTTCTCTGAAGGTAGTATAGTCCACATTTAAAACAGGCAGTTCCTTATATCGGCCAAAAAGCAAAAGCCATTAACCATTTGCATTATCATCAATTTCAAAGTTGCAGGTTATAGCTTGTTAAGGTCCAGTTACCCTTCTAATCCCCTAAAAGTGGTGTGGGTTTCCAGGTTGTACTGTTTAAATAAAGCTAGTGGCATTGCATGCAGACTTTGGTTTCTTCAATAGTGATCTACATTATATAGTAGAGTACTGTCAAAGCATTACCCCACTGTGTTCACATGTAGGGGCTGCAGTGGCAAAGAAATTGTGACTGGATTCATGGAGTGATTATTCGGAGCCAGAGAGTCAGTAGGTCATTGACTGTTCTGAACTGGCAGCTCTTAAAATCCAAGAGTTTTGTGTTTTTCTTTAATGTTGGCAGGGCAGGGTATGTATTTTGTCTTTGAGTCGATACATAAAATAAAGCTGATTTTGCTGTGGTGAAGAACTTGGAATAGATAGCTGTATTCTTTCAAGTTCAGACCTGATTACTTCAGCTTGACTTTCCTGCTAATCTGTAGACTGTTTCCTGTTTTTAAAAATTAGGCTCAATCTAATGGTGCTTAGTGGGCATAAAGAATGCACAGGTTTTATAAACAGGACTAGCAGATTTGAGTAACACACAATCTTGGCAGTGGCTTTTTGCCAGGTTACCCTAATAGGACAAACTCCTCTCACTCAGTTACTATGTGGGACTCCTCCCATCTTCCACCCTTCATAAACCTCAGCTCATTAAAAGTTCTGCTGCCCATGTCCTAACTCTCACCAAGTCCCAATCACCCATCACCCCTGTGTTCGCTGTCCTGCATTTTCTCCCGGTCCAGCAACGCCTCCGATTTAAAATTCTCATCCTTGTGTTCAAATCCCTACGTGGCTTCACCCTCCCTATCTCTGTAACCTCCTCCAGCCCTACAACCTTCTTAGAATTCTACGTTCTTCCAATTCTGGCTTCTTGTGCATTGCTGATTTCCTGCACCCCTTCATTAGTGGCCGCACCTTCAGCTGCCTGGCCCAAGCTCTGGAATTCCCTCCCTAAACCCCTCTACCACTGTGTCTCCTCCTTTAAGATGCTCCTTAAAACCTACCTCTTTGACCAAGCTTTTGGTCACCTGTCCTTATGTGGATCGTTGTCAAATTTTGCCAGTAACCCTCCTGTGAAGTGTTGCGGGACATTTTACTACGTTAAAGATGCTATATAAATGCAAATTGTTTTTAAACTGCACTGGTACTAGTTCATTGGATTTGCCTATTTCAGAGGACATTTTTCAGGCTTTGATTCCTTCTCTTTTTTTTAAATCTCTAATTATATATCTTGCTTAATGTTGACAAATTTAAGTTGGGTAATATTCCAGCTTCCACCTGGGTATTAACTGGCTTTAAATGCACTGTTTTCTTGATCAGAGACCGGCAAAGCATTCATAGGGTGTACCTTGAACTCTTCGCAGGCTAATACAAATAATGATTTACAAATTACAATCATTCCCTATCACATGGTATAAGCAGAACACATTTGAACCTCAGTGCAATTTGTCCACTGTGTTACATGCAATTTCTTTTACATACGTCCTCCTCCTCCTCCTCTGTCCCAACCTTCAGCTGGGCAAACTAAGCCCCAAAGGAGGGGAAGGGTGGCAGAGAAGGAAAAATGGGAAGGTTTCATGCCTCCAGGAGATTTTTTATGGAGCAGGTCACTTGCATTTAGAATTGGAGCTGCTGCCTTTGCTTTGTTAGTATTGAACAAATATGCCAATTGACAGAATAGTTACTATTTGAGGCGTCCTGTCTCAAAAGCCAAACTTATAAAATCTGGTGCAGTACATGTTATGAAAACTGGGGAGTAGGAGATCTATTTGCACCAGTGTAAGTGACTTATTTTTGGCATATAAAGATTGCATTTGTAGCTTATATACTGGTTACATAAATGATTTGGACTCGGGAATCAAAAGTACAATTTCAAAATTTGCAGGCAACACCAAATTGGGGGACATAGTTAATACTGAGGAAGACTGTGACAAAATACAAGGCGTTAACAAACTTGCAGAATGGGCGTGTAAATGGCAAATTAATTTCAATATAGATCAGTGCGAGGCGGTGCATTTTGGTAGGAGGAATAAGAGCCCACCTACTCCTTGGAAAGCAAGAGTCTAAATGGGTAGAGGAACACAGGAATCTAGTGGTACAGGTTGAAACATCATTAAAAGTAGCAATGCAGTTTAACTAAGCCATAAAAAAATGCAAACAAAGCATTGGGGTTCATTTCTAGAGGAATAGAATTCAAAAACCGAAATTATGTTAAACTTGTATAGAACCTTGTTTAGCACTGTGCTCCGTTCTGGTCTCCATATTACAAAAAGGGATATAGAGGCACTGGAGATGGTCCAAAAAAGATTTACAAGAACGCTACATGAAAGGTGACCAGATAGAGGTCTTAACAAAATTATGAAGAGGTTCGAAAGGGTAGATGTAGAGATGATGTTTCCACTTGTGGGAGTCCAAAACTCGGGGTCATAAATATAAGATGGTCACTAATAAAACCAATAAGGAATTCAGGAGAAACTTCTTCACTCAGTGTGGTAAGAATGTGGAACTCGCTATCACAAGGAGTAGTTGAGGTGAATAGCATAGATGTATTTAGGCTATTTAAGGGTAAAAGGAATAAAGATATGTTGATAGGATGAGAGGCACTAAGGTGGGAGGAGACTCGAGTAGAGATCTAGTATTGTGTAATGAGACAGGATTAATTAGTAATATAATAAAGAATCCTCTGGGGAAGATTGATCACAATATGATACAATTTCATATTGAGTTTAAGGGTGATATAAATTTAAACATGGCCAATTATGTAGGAATGTGGGGCAAGTTGGCCAAGGTAGATTGGGAAATTAGATTAAAAGATATGATGGTAGATAAACAATGGTGAACATTTAAAGAAATAATTCATAATTCTCAACAAATATACATACCCTTGAGGAATAAGAACTCCACAGGAAAAGTGATCCAACCCTGGCTAACTAGAGATGATGTGGAGATGCCGGTGATGGACTGGGGTGGACAAATGTAAGGAATCTTACAATACCAGGTTATAGTCCAACAATTTTATTTTAAAATCACAAGCTTTCGGAGATTATCCCCTTCGTCAGGTGAATATAACTAAAGAAGTTAAGGATAATAGATGAAAAGAAGAGGCTTATAATGCCAAAAAGAGTAGTGAGTCTGAGGATTGGGAGGGTTTTAGAAATCAGGAAAGGATGACCAAGAAATTGATAGAGGGAGAAAATTGAATGAGAGTAAACTAGCAAGAAACATAAAAACAGATTGTAAGCTTCTACAAGTATGTAAAAAGGAAGAGATTAGCGAAAATAAATGTGGGTTATTTAGAGACAGGAGAAATTATAATGGGGAATAAGGAAATGGCAGAGACATTAAACAAATATTTGATTTCTGTCTTCACAGTAGAAAACACAAAAAAAAAATACCCCAAGGGCCTTAGGGGAGGGAGGAACTTAAAGTAATTAAGATTAGTAAAGGAAAAAATACTGGAAAAATTAATGGGTCTAAAAGCCGACAAATCCCCGGGACCCGATGGCCTACGTCCTAGGGTCTTAAGAGGTGGCTGCAGAAATAGTAAATGCATTGGTTTTGATCTTCCAAAATTCCCTAGATTCGAGAACGATCCCCGTGGATTGGAAGGTAGCAAATGTAACTTTACTATTCAAGAAAGAAAGGAGGGAGGGAGAAAAAAACTGAACTATAGGCCAGTTAGCCTGACATCAGTAGTCAGGAAAATGCTAGAATCTATTATTAAGGACTTAGTGACAGGGCACCTAAATCATATGATTAGGCAGAGTCAACACTGTTTTCTGAAAGGCAAATTGTGTTTGACAAATTTATTAGAGTTCTTTGAAGGTGTAGCTAGCAGGGTAGATAAGGGGGAACCAGTGGATGTAGTATATTTAGATTTTCGTACGGCATTCAATAAGGTGCCACATAGGTTGTTGCACAAGATCAGGGTTCATGGGATTGGGGGTAATATATTAGCATGGATTGAGGATTGGTTAACGGATAGAGAGTAGGAATAAACGGGTCATTTTCGGGCTGGCAGGTTGTAACTAGTGGGGTGACGCAAGGATCAGTGCTTGGCACTCAGCTATTTACAATCTATATTAACGACTTAGATGAAGGGACCGAGTGTAATGTATCCAGGTTTGCTGACGATACAAAGCTAGGTGGGAAAGTAAGCTGTGAAGAGGACACAAAGAGTCTGCAAAGGGATATAGACAGGTTAAGTGAGTGGACAAGAAGGTGGCAGATGGAGTATAATGTGGGGAAGTGTGAAGTTATTCACTTTGGTAGGAAAAATGGAAAAGCGGAATATTTGTTAAATGGTGAGAAACTAATAAAAATGGGTGTTGAGGGATTTGGGTGTCCTTGTACACGAAACACAGTTACCATGCAGGTCCAGCAATCAATTAGTAGGGCGAATGGTATGTTGGCCTTTATTGCAAGGGGGTTGGAGTACAAGAGTAAGGAAGTCTTCCTGCAATTGTACAGGACTTTGAGACCACACCTAGAGTACTGTGTGCAGACCCTTATTACCTAAGAAGGGTCATACTGGCCTTAGAGGCTGTGCAATGAAGGTTCACTAGATTGATTCCTAGGTTGAGAGGGTTGTCGTATGAGGAGAGATTGGGAAGAATGGGCCTATACTTGGGAGTTTAGAAGAATGAGAGGTGATCTTATTGAAACATATTAGATTTTAAGAGGGCTTGACAGGGTAGAGGCTGTTTCCCCTGGCTGGAGAGTCTAGAACTGGGGACATAGTCTCAGGATAAGGGGTCGGACATTTAGGACTGCACTGAGGTGGAATTTCTTCACTCAGGTTTGTGAATCTTTGAAATTCTCTACCCCAGATGGCTGTGGATACTCAGTCGTTGAGTATATTCAACACTGAGATAGATTAAATTTTTGGACTCTAAGGGAATCAAGGAATATAGGGATTGGTTGGGAAAGTGGAGTTGAGGCCAAAGATCAGCCATGATATTGAATGGCAGAGCAGGCTCGTGCGGCTGTATGGCCTACTCCAATTTCTTATATTCTTATGATCTTATGCGCCAGCATAGACCTGTTGGGCCGAATGGCCTGTTTCTGTGTTGTAAACTTTGTAATTTCATGGTTTGATCTGTACCCACAGATGTTGTCACATTACATTGCAACTCTGCTTATTAAAGGTATAACTAGAATTATAATGACTGCAGTGGCAAAGCATTGGCTTCTCAAATGAAATAAAATTGCAATGGAAAAAGTCAGTTCACTCTTCAACATAAGTGTTTCTGCTTTACAGCTGCCCAGAAAGTCTGCCATCTGCTGGGGATCAATGTGACTGATTTCAGCAGAGCGATCCTCACTCCCCGCATTAAAGTTGGGAGGGACTATGTTCAAAAAGCTCAGACCAAAGAACAAGTGAGTATTGACTTAGTATCTGAGAACATTTTAAAAATCCAAGTCAAAGTGAAGTTGATGAGTACTGAAAATAGTTTCTCAGTTTCAAAGTTTCTTAAATGATTTTGTTAACTATTTTTTGATTACACATGCATAAGGAACTGTGGTGCCACAATGTTTCATTGTCCATACTCTTTCAATCTGTGTGAGTAGAATGGAAAATAATTGGAACAGCAATTAAAAGTCCCTCACCTGCGTTCGTCTGGAAAAACATTAATATAATTCTTACCTGGGATCTTGATTTGCAGAATTCTTGCACAAACAGTGTTTAAAATCAGGCATGCAAAGATTTATAAGGAACACGATGGCGTGTTTGCACCCCCACATAACTGCATCTTGATAGATTTTCACTCCCAAAAAACTGGCGTGAGGCAGTGGCTGGTGGGGACTAGCCATTTTTCGAAGTTGGTTAATAGCCCGATTTCTGTTCCATGGTGAGTGCTTTCATACATAATGTTTGAATGCTTCACCAACTGCATTGCATAATTATCATGTGGGTTCCAGTATATAATATCTCTCATGTCGTGTTGCCAGTCTCAAGTGTGCTATCATAGAAAAGCACCAAGACATTTTCCCAGTGAGGGGGCAAAGAAGGCCTTTTTTGAAGTATTTCATTTTTTGGAATTTTGCATTCTTGGACTGTCCAAGTTGTGAAGCTCGTGCTCCTGCAATGGCCACCTATAGAACAGCACTGACAGGGTGGAAACCTGCTCTTGGGCTTCTGTCTTCTCAAACGATTCAAGAAGACGGAGAAAAATCCCCATCTTTCTTTTCCTTTTGCTTACCCCTCCTCTCGGGGGGAGAAAGAAACTATTGCCTTACTGAGTCTTTCTTTTGGGCTCCTTGGTCATCCTTTTCTCCTATTTCCTCATCTTGCCTCCAGTATTTGTTGCTTACTTGCTCTCCATTCCAGTTAGTCACTGTCTGTATTTGCCTGCAGTAATTATGTGGCTAGTGCAGTGTCTGCCTCACTGCACTTACTCAGCAGATGTGCAGATGATATCACGAGCTGTTGACCAAATAGCCAATTGTTGTGTTCACTGAGATTCCCCACTGATCTTGGAGACCGTTGGAATAGATCCAGCATGACCATCTGTTTTGTGAAATGCTTTTGATGGTTGCCATTATTTCAAGCAGTTTCCCTGTGCCAGATTCTCAATAGATCTGCCGGTAGTGAGGAATTTGGAGGATGTAACACTGCATTAGAATAAGTCTAACCAGGCTGAAGTCAGCAATCTGACATTGGTCCAATAAATGTATATGATAACTTATTGGATCTTGTGCTATTAGCAAATCTATAATGCTTGCAATGAGAGTGGTTAAATGAGCAATGCTATCATGCTAGGTATTTACAAACCTCACTTTCAGTCGTATTGCTATTTTAAAATGCTTCCTATTTTGGAAGATCATTATTACATGTTCCACTGCTTTTCTGTCTTGGTGAGATTTATTGTTCAAATGTGATTTTGGCACGTAATGTGCAGTTTGACTATTAATGCAATAACTCATGCTTTGCATGTTTTATTTGGCTTTTCACTGCCTTATCGGGTTTTTAATCTGAATAATACGTAACTGACTGGATTTATTTTTTTCTACATTCAGGCAGACTTTGCTGTTGAGGCTTTGGCAAAAGCCACTTATGAGCGTCTCTTCCGTTGGCTGGTTTTGCGCATCAACAAGGCTCTGGACAGGACCAAGAGACAGGGTGCCTCCTTTGTGGGCATTCTGGATATTGCTGGCTTTGAGATCTTTGAGGTATTTTGGAATTGTACATGCTTAGGTTGTAAGATTCAAGATGTTTCAAGGTTAGCAGTAGATGGCTGGTGTGAAGACCATGTACAGTAAGACCCTTTTGTGACAGCCCTGGAAATTACAACCATGTTTATGTGGGGATAGGAAATTATAATGGGTATAAGTGTAAATATATTAAAAACTGAAATCATTGAAAATACGCTGCAGGTCAGCATCTGTAAAAAGATGGGGGCAGGTTATTGACATTTTCGGTGTGTGACCTATCATCAGATCTCTGTAAATATATTCCTTGATATACAGAGCTACATAATGCTGTTATCTTTTTGACGAAGCTATCAACATAATTTGAAGCAAGATTCTTAAATGTCACCTAGACCTAGTTTGACGTATCTCGTTCTGAAAATGTCACTCCATGTGTAATTCAGTTTACAATCATTGCCACTAGTTGATCATACAAAAAAATTGTCAGCAATGAAATTTATGATAGAATCCACATTAAGATGTGATGGAAAAATGAAGTGTTAAATATCTACGGTTGGAATTTCAGCATTGTCTGATTAGCTAATGAGATCTGTGTCAAGGGAGAAACTAGACAGGAACCCTGATCTTGGCTAAGTTAGAAGAGCTGATTTACATATGGTGAACATGGAGCACAATCCATAGGTTGGCATTTGATGCTGTCTTCCTCTCGCTTCTTTCTTAGCAACTTTATTTTTTGCCCTTTTGCAGCTGAACTCCTTTGAACAGTTGTGCATCAACTACACAAATGAAAAGCTGCAACAGCTCTTTAATCACACAATGTTCATCTTGGAGCAAGAGGAGTATCAGCGGGAAGGAATTGAATGGAACTTCATTGATTTTGGCCTTGATTTGCAGCCTTGCATTGACCTAATTGAAAAATCTGTGAGTCTTTGTTCCCTTTGTACTTTCAGTTTACTAACTTCCCAGAAGTATATCTGTTTTAACTTTTTAAAAATTGTGGTTTTTTTCAGGCTAGTCCTCCTGGTATCCTGGCTCTGCTCGATGAAGAGTGCTGGTTCCCCAAAGCCACTGATAAGACGTTTGTGGAGAAAGTGGTGCAGGAGCAGGGAACCCACCCCAAGTTCCAGAAACCTAAGCAGCTAAAAGACAAGGCTGACTTCTGCATTATGCACTATGCTGGCAAGGTAGACTGAGCCAAAGCTGTCAGTTACATAGTTGAAACTATCAGAATTACGATATGTACATAAGTTAATCCTGTCATTCAATTGTCATTTTGTTGAGCTATTTTATTTCCCTTGCTTGAGCTTGTGCTCTCTAAGAGCATGAAGGTGCAACATGTAACCTCCTCCAGTCCTACAACCCTCCGAGATCTCTGCAGTCCTCCCATTATGGCCTCTTGTGCATCCCCGATTTTAATTGCTCCACCATTGGCGGCTGTGCCTTCCGCTGCCTAGGCTCTTAACTCTGGAATTCCCCCTCTACCCCTTTAAGATGCCCCTTAAAACCTACCTTGCTGTCCTAATATCTCCTTATGTGACACATTGTCAAATTTTGTTTGGTAACAGTCCTGTGAAGCGCCTTGGGATGTTTTACTAGGTTAAAGGCGCTATATAAATGTGAGCTGTTATAATCAGGGCTCAATAGTTTAATTATAGTTTATTTACCTCTGTATCCTGTGAAGGAATTTATGTAAGGATGCCTCCTCTTTGTAATGCAGGTGGATTACAAAGCGAATGAATGGCTGATGAAGAACATGGACCCCCTGAATGATAACATTGCTACCTTACTGCACCAGTCCTCTGATAAGTTTATAGCTGATCTCTGGAGGGATGGTATGTTAAAATTAGTAACTAGGGGCTGTCTGAAGTGCTTGTACTCTGTTGTTTATTGTAACTTGTGGTTTTAACTTTTTTTTCCAAGGCACCTAGCCCACCTCTCATGCTTTCTAGGCTGAGGGTAACAACTATTTCCAGTCACTTGCTAAAATCTGAGAATTCTGACACTCCTCTCAGCGCATACCCGATTATAATGCCAGGATTGCAGGGGTCCAGCACAGACATACCCTACAGTAAGCAAGCATGTCCTAATTGATTTAGTGGACATGTGCTAGCCATAAGTTTTGGTGCATTTTAATTGCCAACCCCACTCTATCTTGGTATGCAGATGGGGCAGTCCAATCCTCTCTTTGCGTCAGGTGAGTTTTGCTTGCTTAGGAAAGGAAATAAGAAATCACTTTAGGCAACCCATTTTTAAGCAGTGGTTGGTAAACTGAGTAGTGGAGTGTTTTTTGTCCCAAACTTGAAGAGAATCTCAGTTGCCAATTAAGTTTTTGCTTTTAAGCACCCCAGACAATTAGCACAGAATGTAAGAAGAATTTTGTTCCGGGATCATTTTGCTGTCACGTAGCACAGAATATATCCACTCGCAGTTTAACATGATCTCTTTGGTTTGCTGACTTTGCGTAGCACAATGTGAGATTTTCCCCATGTTTGAATTCAAACTAATAATATTAGAAACTACATAACTGGCAGTAAGTTCCTTGCCAAATGCTGGATTTAGTCTATTTAATTACACTTGCTTATTTTCCCCTGTAAAATGTTCCATCTTTAGCTCTACTGTCATTCCCACCTCCCCAACAGCATACCATTTCTGAGGGTAGGCATGTGAGCTGCTCACAGGCCTCTGCTAATACTGTTCCATAATTTGACATTAAGATGTGAAAAAAGTGACACTTTTTTTCTTTGATTTCTCCCTCCCTCTTTAGGGGAATGTCTGGTCTGTGCTCAGCACCTACTCTTGAAGATGCAACCTAGGCTGTGATTACTAAATAACTCATTTACAAATAACATAGTACCTAAAGAAGACCAAAACCAGTGTATCTTACAGTTCTCATTGTTAATATGATTTTTTTTTAAAGGCTTCATTTTTCTTTTTCTTTTTGTCTTGTTGATGTCTCTGTGTCTGTTGCAGAGATAAAAAGCTTTCAGAGAGCCTATTTCTATACACGCTTTCCTATTCTACATCTAGAACCAGGTGACATGAGAGAGGAGGCTGTGATAGTGCCGTAGATCGATGCTTCCGAGAATCGCCTGCTTTGAATGCTCTTTCCTCTCCATTCCTGCTTGTGCGATTTCTTTTCTGTTTCCCCTTCGCTTCAGGTTAATGCAGCTCAACCATTTCAACAGCGCCTCATCCTGAGCTGCAGTGGTGAAACATGTTCCACCAACTCGTAAGCAAAATGCACCTGTGTGGAAAAAGTTGAAACTAATTTAATCTTAAATATCGACTCATTTTCCAGTAAGAGGAATTTTCTTCTGCATTCAATAATGAGACTGAAATTTCATAAATAGAACCATTTGTTTTTTGTTGGACCTAAATTAAGATGCACAAGTCTTTTGCCAGGGGCTTGGTGTCCTGCCAGTTTCTCGAAGATAATGATGGATCATTACAGACAAACTCATTCCCAATTAGCCATTCCATGTTCTAAAAAATGTCCATCTCCACGAATTCCCTCTTGTCTCCCATCTCCGCCTTCCCATGCTGTACACCATTCCTGTGCTGAGAAGGGAGGCGTCAGGTTACCAGACATTTTTCGTGCCAGTCTTAAATGGGCTGGCAGAACATGTATGCAAGCAGCCTAAAGTGACACTCTTGCTGTTCCCTCATTCCATGCTTCACTTTGTGGGAGTACCAGGCAGCCTGGGCTGCTGTAATCTTTACAACTTGCTTGTTCAGAAATTGGAACTAGCTATCTTTCTGTATAAAATTATGAAAAACACATTTACAGTGCACATTATGTCAGCCCCCTCTAGTGTATCCCACAGGTTATTTTTATGAAATTGAGGTTCTGATTTGTCATTTAAGAATGTAGAAGATTTTTACACAGTACAGGCATGTTTCCTTATTTGCCATATTAACAATTGTTGCATGAAATGGGTTTCCAAGAGCATGTTGTGTGCTGATTCACATAACTAATACTGAGGCCTGCAGTAATATATCTGCACCAAAATTAAAAACTCACTTTTATTCATTCTGGTTTTAAGGTTTACAGGCCTGTCACAAATGCTACATTGTTTGTACCCACTTCTTGTATAGTCCCAGCACTAGAAACACTTCAGTGCTGAATATGTTTGAATCTTAAACGTTCTGTTGAATTGGCTACACGGGTAATCGGCAGGAAGTACAGAAAAGAGAGCTTAGGAATTCATTCTACTATGGCTGTTCAGATGGACAGTACTACTGTGTGACAGTTTGTTTAAAACTGTAAACTACTAGAAAGTAGAATTCAGTGGAGTTGATAGAACCAGAAGAGAGAGCTGAAGATTTCTACCCAGCTATTCTCCATTGCTTTATTGATAAAGGGGGGTGGGGGGAGAAAAAGGGAAAATAGCTCTTTGCAGGCTTATCTTCCCTTTTGATCAAAGAAAATCTACTTCCTTAATGTCATGGAGCAGTTGAAGGTTCCTTGAAATATGTTAATATTGATTTTTGTTGTTTTTGTTTTTTTAAATCAACATTGCTTCCATTTCTAAATAAGCTTTTAGTTTTCCACACATTGCGTTTTTGTTACGTCTGCATTTCAACAGCCAATCCTATAGTCAGTTTAACCTGATGACAAAATACTTCAGCTGTAATTTTTATGATCAAGAAATTTCCCCCACCCCCCTTTTCTTGAAGGTTTATTAAACACATCAGTGTTGTCCCCAAAGATTAACCTCTGTCTTTCTATAAAATGTAGAGTACTCAAATTAAACAGAATTATAGATCTCCAAGCAGTGCCTAGTTTCAGATGAATATTCATGGCCTGGTGTATGCCATAATTTCCTCACGTGTTCATGTAACATATCCTGTACAGGGCACTTTTTAAGGTTACGTGATGAAGAAAATATCGGAAACTTGGAATATGGCAGACGGCTCAGCTTAATGGTGGCTTGATCTCCTAAAAGGTTATAGTGGTTAATTGTGATGGTTTATATAGGTGAAAGTAGTAAACTTCATATTAAGTTCTTTTGTCAAGAGTTTATTATCTGCTGGTTTTGATATCTTATTCCAACTTGGACCATTGTTTTGGCCACATCAGACCACCGTTTTGTTGAACAGGAACCATTAATAGAAGTGCATTTATCCACTTCCTTGATTGACCCAAAGCTATAATTGCAATGATAAAAAATTAGGATAGGAATAAAAGGTTATACCAATGAACAAAGGCTTGAAAAATTGGAGCTTTTCTTCCTGGAAGAGAGGTTATGGGGAAATTGAAGATGTTTTCAAAATCAAAGGATTTGAGGGGATAAATTGTGAGATTATTTCCACTGGTTAGCAAATCATTACCTGAAGACATAGATTCAGGGTCAGTATTCTAAGAATGAAGGGAACTTAAAAGAAATGTTTTCACACATGGAATGCTTTACCACAAGAGGTAGAAACAATAACCTAATTTGAAAAGACAATGTAAAAGGATACAAGGAAATGAAATTGTAGATAGCTGCAGTTGAACAGCTAACATAAAAGGTTATAAAAGCGGAGCTTTTTAAAATTAGGACAGAAGGTCCAGAGAAAACTGAAGATTTTGGAAGTGATGGGGTGAATGTCGTCCTTTGTGCTGTAATTTCTGCGATTGCAGAAAATATCCAACTAAAGAAAACTACTGTTGCGGAAAAAGGAATAGCTGCATATCTCCCTTTACATCATCTTACCATTGTAACTTGCTGCTCTAACATTGGTTATTTTCACCATCACCAATAGCTGCAATGATCAAAATTAGCAGTGTTCCTTATGCCCATACTAGTCTCTGTGTTTATCAAACAAAACCTCACAGCCTTTTGGATTGCTGAGTGTTAAGTTCATTGAGTTGTATGACTCAAGGGTGTTCAGTCTAGAGTTGCACTGCTCAGACAGTACTGCATAGAAATTACAGCTGAAGTTTAAAGCTGTAGTGTCTTTGTTTATCCTACATGGGTGTTAAAGATTGATTTCCTGTATTTCAGTTAAAATATATATCTTTGTTTTCACTGGTGTGGATATGAGAATTGACTGTAGTACTGCAGCCAGTAGAAATGCCTCGAGGATATCCATTGCAGAAACTTTTCATTTTCTTGCTTAACCATTCAGTGCTCTGCCATGTTCACCATTTGAAACAGGTACTGCCCTCTCCTTTTGGAAAGGAAAAACTCACTCATGTTGCCCAGTTCTGATCCGATCACCTCCTGGCTGTCAGTGCTCCATTAATTAACATGGAGAGTCTATGACCTGGACTTTCCCACATACTCAGCCAAACTATTTGTAAAGGAGCAAAATCTTTAAAGGCAATATAATGGATAATCTGTATTCAATCCCGCACACAGCTTTACATAGAATTACGTAGAGTCTACACAGAAACAGGCCATTTGGCCCAACTGGTCTATGCTGGCATTTATGCTCCACGTGAGCCTCCTCCCAACTTTGTGTCGACAATGGTAATAAAATTGGTGAACTGGACTTTATCTGGTCTATTTATAAAAATTTGCATGATATTGTCTGACCAAAATTTGGATGTGCCTAGGGAATGTTTTTCACGTGGTTTTGTGACACACTTTTTGGCGCTCATTGAGATGAGGGGTACTGGTGAACAGTGCTTTGCTGTTTTGGGCACTGCTGTTTGTATCAAAACACTCCCAAGCCTGATGCCCCATGACTGGCAGCAGAATAAAGTTTCTATCCTGACCCAACTGTTGAACAAAACTCCATACTACACCGATGTATTGTTTCCATTTCCCACATAAGCCATTAGAATTGCACAATGTTTACAGAATGGGAAGGAGACCGTTTGGCCCATCGAGTCTATGCTGGCTCTTTGCGAGACCAATCTAGTTAATCCCATTCCCCCACTCTTTCCCTGTAGCCCTGCAAATGTTTTCCCTTCAAGCATTTATCCAATTCCTTTTTGAAAACCATGATTGAATCTGCTTCCTCCACCCTTTCAGGCAGTGCGTTCCAGATCATAACTACTCACTGCGTAAAAAAAAAATTTCAGCATGTCGCCTTCGGTTCTTTTGCCAATCACCTTAAATCTGTGTTCTCTGGTTCTCGACCCTTCTGCCAATGGGAACAGTTTCTCTTTATTTACTTTATCTAAACCCATCATAATTTTGAACACTTCTATCAAATCTCCTCTTAACCTCTGCTCTAAGGAAAACAACCCCAGCTTTTCAAGTCTGTTCACATAACTGAAGTCCCTCATCCCTGGAACCATTCTAGTAAATCTCTTCTGCACCCTCTCTAAGGCCTTCACATCTTTCTAAAGTGCGGTGTCCAGAATTGGACACAATACTCCAGCTGTGACCAAACCAGTGTTTTGTATAGGTTCAACATAACTTCCTTGCTATTGTACTCAATGCCTCTATTTATAAAGCCCAGGATCCTGTATGCTTTTTACTGCTTTCTCAACCTGTCCTGCCACCTTCAAAGATTTGTGCACATATACCCCCTGGTCTCTGTTCCTGCACCCTCTTTATAAACCAAATGGTACAATTTTATTGCCTCTCCTTATTCCTTCTGCCAAAATGTATCACTTCGCATTTCTCTGCATTAAATTTCATCTGCCACGTGTCCGCCCATTCCATCAGCCTGTCTGTCGTCTTGAAGTCAATCACTATCCTCTTCATTGCTTATACACTTGCAAGTTTTGTGTCATCTGCAAATTTTGAAATTGTGCCCTGTACACCCAAGTCCAAGTCATTAATATATATCAAAAAAAAGCAGTGGTCCTAATACCAACCCCTGGGGCACACCACTGTATACCTTCCTCCAGTCTGAAAAACAACCGTTCACCACTACTGTTTCCTGTCACTTAACCAATTTCATATCCGTGCTGCTGCTGCTGCCGCCCCTTTTATTCCATGGGCTTCAGTTTTGCTGACAAGCATATTACGTGGCACTTTATCAAACGCCTTTTGACTGTCCATGTACACATCATCAACTGCATTGCCCTCATCAACCCTTTGTTACCTCATCAAAAAACTCAATCAAATTAGTTAAACATGATTTGCCTTTAACAAATCCGTGCTGGCTTTCCTTTATTAATCCATGCTTGTCCAAGTGACTCTTAATTTTGTCCTGGATTATCGTTCTTAAACCTTCCCCATCACTGAGGTTAAACTGACTAGCCAGTTGTTGCCTAGTTTATCATTACACCCTTTTTCGAACAAGGGTGTGATATTTGCAATTCTCCAGTCCTCTGGCATCACCCCCATATCTAAGGAGGATTGGAAGATTATGGCCAGCACCTCTGCAATTCCCACCCTTACTTCCCTCAGCAACCTAGGATACATCCTATCCGTACCGGGTGAATTATCTACTTTAAGTACAGCCAGCCTTTCTAGTACCTCTATCAATTTTTAGCCCATCCAGTATCTAAACTATATCTTCCTTTATTGAGACTCTGGCAGCATCTTCCTTGGTAAAGACAGATGCAAAGTACTTTTAGTACCTCAGCCATGCCCTCTGACTCAATGCATAGATCTCCTTTTTGGTACCTAATTGGCCCTAACCCCCCTCCTACTACTTATATGCCTTTAGAAGACTTTTGGATTCCCTTTTATGTTAGCTACCATTCTATTCTCATACTCTCTCTTTGCCCCTCTTTTTTCACTTCTCCTGTGTACTTTCTATATTCAGCCTGGTTCGCACTTGTATTATCAACCTGACAATTGTCTCACACACTCCCCTTTTCTGCTTCATCTTACTCTATCTCTTTCTTCATCCAAGGAGCTGTGGCTTTGGTTGCCCTACCTTCCCCCCTCGTGGGAATGTACCTAGACTGTACCCAAACCATCTCCTCTTTAAAGGCACATTGTTCGATTACAGTTTCCCCTGCCAATCTTTGTCAATTTACCTGGACCAGATCCGTTCTCAACCCACTACAATGGTCCTCCTTCCAGTTGAGTATTTTTACTCTAGATTGCTCCTTATCCTTTTCCATAACTAATCTAAACCTTATGTTAACATGATCACTGTCCCTAAATGTTCCCCCATTGACACTTGATCCACGTTGTTCCCCAGAACTAGATCCAACAATGCCACCTTCATCGCTGGGCCGGAAACATACTGATCAATTGAGTTCTCCTGAACGCACTTCAGAAATTCCTCCCCTTCTTTGCCCTTTACACTATTACTATCCCAGTCCACATTAGAATAGTTGAAATCCCCATTATCACTACTCTATAGTTCTTGCACCTCTCTAATTTCCCTGCAACTTTGCTCCTCTATAATCCTTCCACTAGTTGGTGGTCTATAGAATGCACCCAGTAGTGTAATGGCGATTCTATTATTCCTTGACTCTAACCAGCACTGTAATATTCTCCTTAATCAGCACTGCCACCCCGCACCCCTCCTATCTTTCCTGAACACCTTGTATTCAGGAACATTTAGTACCTAATCCTGCCCTTTTTTGAGCCAGGTCTCCATTATCGCCACTACATCATATTCTCATGTGGCTATTTGCACCTGCAGCTCACCAACCTTATTTATCATGCTTCGTGCGTTTACACACATGCACTCTAAGCCTATTTTAGACCACCTTGTATTCTCTTAATCTGATTCCACCTAATGCTGTATTATTTCTTACTCTAGTGCGATCTGTTCTTCCCAATCCTTTGTGCACCTTGTTTTTCTTTTCTAATGCTTCATCCTGGTGCCCATCCCCCTGCCAAATTTGTTTAAACCCTCCCCCGCGACACTAGTGAACCTCCCCATGACATTGGTCCCAGCTCTGTTGAGGTGCAACCCGTCCATCTTGAACAAGTCCCTCCTACCCCAGAGCTGTTCCCAATGCCCTAAGAATCTGAAGCCCTCCCTCCTGCACCATGTCTCTAGCCACACATTAACCTGCCTTATCTCCTATTTCTGTACTCACTAGGGCATTGCACTGGGAGTAATCCAGAGATTACTACCTTTTGAGGTCCGCTTTTTAACTTCCTCCTTAGCTCCTGAAACTCTGACTGCAGGGCCTCATTCCTTTCCTATGTCACAACTTCTGGCTGTTCCTCATCCCCCTGCAGAATGTTCTGCACCCTTTCTGTGATGTAGTCTCTGAGTAAGAGAGACGACAAGGGCCAAATTGCAGGCAGCTGTGTGATTTGGGACACGCATGTTAGGAACTAAGTTGAGATTGTGCCATCTCATTTCATGTAGATCCAGAGAGAGAATTTCATTCCAGCCTGGGCTAGACTGGAATCCAGGCTGCTGAGGTGAATGCTCGGTGTACTAAACCACAGCATCGGCCAATCCTTAAAGTCTTGTTCTTATTCTTATTTCTCGACATACATCCAGCACTTGCTGTCCAGGTGGCTTTAATTGATGGCGCTTTATTCCATCTATCCAGTGGTGGGGGTGATGTTCCATGCAATTCTTCTCTCATTTGAGATTTGACAATTTTGTTTTTGTCCTTATTCTATAATCAGTCTTAAGTTAAATAATGTGCTTGGATTCATTAACCTGCTTAGATTCATAATGCCTATTGACATTTGTAATACATTTGTGAGTTCCTCATTATTTAAGTCTGAGTAAACCCTACACTCTTTGAACACTCCACTTTATTTCTGAACTCTCAATTTATCAGTGTTCTTTTAGAAATTATGCAGCTACCAATTGGTTAACTACATTAAAATGGTCTCTTACTTTATATATAAAATAATCTGTTACCTGTTGTAATCATCAAAATATATGTTTTAATCTTTAGCCTGGGTAATGGTTTTACACTGTATACTTTCAGTGGTCATTGATCAAATCTTTTGCTGCCTTTGCCAATAATTCCATCTGTTATGGACTTGTTTTATTTGCCAATGTGCATTGCTGTACTTGCCCATATTAAATTCACCTCCCATTCTTTAGTCTATGAATTCAATATGTTCACCTTTTGAATGTTGTCTGTTTCTCTTGTGCCAGTCACCTGACAACAAGGCCTTGTGGCATTTTACATTTATCCATTTGGTATTTACGAACAGTATAAACTGCAAAGAACTGAAAACAGACTTTGCAGAACTCTCACTGCTCCTTCAAGCAGGTCTTCATCCATTTATTATTGACAGCTAATGTAAATTCCCCAACTCTTTGAGATAAATCTTTGTCCCTCACTAAAATGACAATCTGCACTAATTTCCTGTTGGTCCTCTTTTTAATTAAAATTGGCCCTTTCTTGGCATGAAAGGTGAGGGGGGTGGGGGTGGGAGAAGAGGAGGAGAGAGGTCAAACATTGCAGACGTATTTAAGTGGGATTAAAAACTAAAACCCATGAAATCGGTTTACAGGTCTTGGCCCCGTGCACAGGTTTTCCTCCCCTCATACTTAATTTCTACTGAATATTGCACCATTTCACTTTTGAGCTTGTTTCTGTATTCACGAGAAATCACTTAAGTCTTTTAAATACCACCTGTGTAGGTTAATCAAAATTGCTGCATCTTTTCAGTATTTTATTACTGCATGCTGTCACTTCTTACCATGTCCCTCCTCTTCCACATCATTGACACTCTTGTCCACAGTTTTCTATTGCCCTAACACAATTAATCAACTTGAATCAATTGCTTGCAGTGGACCGCATTGTTGGATTGGATCAAGTTGTAGAAATGGCCCATACAACATTGCCTGGTGCATTCAAGACCAAAAGGGGCATGTTCCGCACAGTCAGTCAACTTTACAAGGAGCAGCTCTCCAAACTGATGGCCACACTGAGGAACACCAACCCTAACTTTGTGCGCTGCATTATTCCTAACCACGAGAAGAAGGTGAGTACATGGCCATTTACAGCAACGGTTGGATGAGTTCAGGGGTTCTGAAAATAAACTGCTGATTACTTTATGAATTTATGTTTCAGAACTCAACTCAATTTTTAATAGACTTGTGTTAGAATTACAGTGTACTACAATCTGGTTCACCTATTAACATTTATAAGTATATTTTATCCATCTGAGACCATTAGTTAAAGAATTGCTTCCAGGCGCACAGTACATTGTTAATACTGCTTGGCTTCAAGTTGTAAAACTCAGCTAGAAGAGAAGTTTGTGAATGTGTGCTTATATGCACAGAGCTCTACTTTGGCCATTACATTTTAAACCAGGATCTGATTCTAGAGGTATACTGTCACTTTTGCTTTGCAGCAAAACAAAGTACTCAAAACTGCCCTCTGAATATACCAACTGGAGCAAATTTTAAATGATAGTCAGGTCTATTTGTGGAGCAACAGATGTGAGCCCACATCTTGCAGTTTCTGATGCAGTGTGTTGCAGTTTTACCACTGCCAGAGATGAGTGGCCAGTGATTCTGCCTGCCTGATCGACCTTGATTTTTTTTTGAGAAAGGGACATTTCAAGTGGACATTAGAAAGCCCTATTATATATTATAACTGGACTTCCACAAAGCCTTTGATAAAGTTCCACATGAAGGGTGGCTACACAAGCTTAAGGCAGTGATACTGTAGGTAAGATTAGGAGGTGGACAAAGATTGTCTGAAAAAGAAGAGGAAGTGGGTAGTAATAAGGGAACTGATGTTGGCTTGAGGAAGATATATTGAGTGAACTGTTCAGGTTCAGTGCTGGAGCTTCTACTATTTCTGATATACGTAATTGACCTGTTCTCAGAAACTCAATGTAAATTGGTCAAATTTGCAGATTATACTAAGCTAGGTGGGAGGGAGGCCAAAGTCTAAAGCAATTGTAAACAATTTTACAACACCAAGTTATAGTCCAGCAATTTTATTTTAAATTCACAAGCTTTCGGAGGCTTCCTCCTTCGTCAGGTGAACAATGAAGGAGGAAGCCTCCTGACGAAGGAGGAAGCCTCCGAAAGCTTGTGAATTTAAAATAAAATTGCTGGACTATAACTTGGTGTTGTAAAATTGTTTACAATTGTCAACCCCAGTCCATCACCGGCATCTCCACATCACAAAGTCTAAAGCAGCTGAGGAATTGCAAAAGGACCTAAACAGTGTTTGTGAGCGGGCAGAACTATGGCAGATGAAATTCAATGCAGATCAGTGCAAGGTCTTGAAAGAAAAAGTGGGGAATATACTTTGTTGAACTGGTCTTCACAAAAGAGGGGGACGATGCAGAGATTGTAATTGAGGAGGAATGTGAAATATTGGATGGGATAAACAGTGAGAGAGGAAGTATTAAGGGGTTTAGCATCTTTGAAAGTAGATAAATCGCCATGCCCGGATGAAATATATCCCAGGCTGTTGAGAAATAAGGGAGGAATTAGTGGAGGCTCTGACCATCGTTTTCCAATCCTCCTTGGCTACGGGCGTGGTGCCGGAGGATTGGAGGACTGCTAATGTTGTACTATTGTTTAAAAAGGGAGAAAGAGAAAGACTGAGTAATTATAGGCCAGTCAGTGTCACCTCGGTGGTGGGCAAATTATTGGAATCGATTCTGAGGCACAGCATAAATTGTCATTTAGAAAGGCACAGGTTAATCAAGGACAGTCAGCATGGATTTGTTAAAGGAAAGTCGAGTCTAAATAACTAACTTGATTGAATTTTTTAAGCAGGTAACAAGGAGGGTCAATGAGGGTAATGCGTTTGATGTAGTGTATATGGATTTTAGCAAGGCTTTTGACAAGGTCTACATGGCAGACTGGTGAAAAAAGTAAAAGCCCATGGGATCCCAGGGTAAATGGCTAGTTGGATCCAAAATTGGCTCAGTGGCAGGAAGCAAAGGGTAATAGTTGACAGATGTTTTTGCGACTAGAAGGCTGTTTCCAGTGGGGCCCGCAAGGCTCAGTACTAGGTCCCTTGTTTTTTGTGATTATATATTAATGATTTGGACTTGAATGTGGGGGAGCTTGATCAAGAAGTTTGCAGATGATACAAAAATTGGCCATCTGGTTGATAGTGAGGAGGAAAGCTGTAGACTGCAGGAAAATATCAATGGACTGGTCAGGTGGGCAGAAAAGTAGCAAATGGAATTTAATCCAGAGAAGTGTGAGGTAATGGGGAGGGCAAACAAGACAAGGGTGTACATAATTAATGGGAGGATACTGAGATGCAGAGGAACAAAGGGACTTTGGAGTGCATGTCCACAGATCCCTGAAGGTAGCAGGACAGGTAGATAAGGTGGTTTAAAAAGACATACAGGATACTTTCCTTTTATTATCTGAGAAAAGATTGGATAGGCTGGGGTTGTTTTCTTTGCAACAAAGGAGGCTGAGGAGAGATTTTAATTGAGGTACATAAAATTATGACACGACTAGATAGGGTGGATAGGGAGGACCTATTTCCCTTAGCAGAGGGGTCAGTGACCAGGGGGCATAGATTTGAAGTAGTTGGTAGAAGGATTAGAGGGGAGATGAGGAGAAATTTTTTCACCCATCAGTCAGGAACTCACTGCCTGAAAGGGTTGTAGAGGCAGAAACCCTCAACTCATTTAAAAAGTACTTGGATGTGCACTTAAAGTGCCATAACCTACAGGGCTACAGACCAAGTGCTGGAAAGTGGGATTAAGCTGGATAGCTCTTTTTTGGCTGGCACGGAAGCGATGGAACAAATGGCCTCCTTCTGTACCTTAACTTTCTATGATTCTAGTTGGGGGAGCAGCTGAAAAAGATCGTGGACTCTGCATTGATCATGTCCATTCATTGCAAAGCAGCAATCAACAAAGCAAACTGAATGCTGAGCTCTCAGTCTGAGGGCACTTGCCTTTAATACCGCATTCAGGTTTGGTCACTGAGGTACAAGGGAACATCCAAGCCCTAGAAGCTGTGCAGAGAAATATGACTGAGCTGATCCCTGCCTTGTGAGAAAACATTAGAAAAATTCCTCCTTGAAAAGAGGGAAGACCTTATAGAGGTATATAAGATATTAAGTGAAATAGGAAAGGTTGATCCTTAACACTATTTCAAGTTTAAACCTTGACTGCAGGACAAGGGGCCATGGTAAAAGTCAAATTCAGGATTGATGTCAGGAAGCACTTCACACTGTAATAACTGGAATGATCTTTCAGGTAAAATAGTGGAGGCAAAAACTCAAACTGAGGGGAGTGATTGCAGGTTTCTGTTTAAGGATAAGAAGTAAGATGGGCTAAATTGTACTCCCAAACCCCCCACCCCCAGTGTCTTGTGGAATGTTTGGAATAATCCACAAAGCAAAATAGGAAGAAACAGTGTCTCCATTGACCTGATTGCAGGGTTGTGAAGCAAATGCCCATTACCATGATGCCACACTGTGGGATTATTCAAGAAACAATTATGTACCATGGTGAGAGTTAACATACTACAGCAATAAACTTTTGCTGGATTGGATGGGCCTTTCATCATTTGACTTATTTTCTTATTAATCCTATATCTTGTCTAGTTCTGTAGTGTTATGTTCAATAAGTGCAGTCAACTAATTCATCAAACATAATTCATAAATGCATTTTTGGCTAAGTCTTGCATTGTCCCCCAACATTTGGTGGAAAAAAAACTTGCATAGTTTTAAAGAGAGGTTCTTTATAAATTTAACTCTTTAAAAACTGAGGAAATAACCTAATGAAAGTTGGATTGTGTATTGTAGGCTAGGTACTTTAACCTGATGTCAGGGTTGTGAAGCAAATGTCCATTACAATGATGCTACAAAATTTGCTTTTTAAGATGTTGCAGGTCTACAGTATAAATGTATAAAAATCTGTCCTTCCCTGATTTTAATAGTCTGGAAAACTGGAAGCTCACCTTGTTTTGGATCAGCTACGATGCAATGGTGTCCTTGAGGGTATTCGTATCTGCAGACAGGGATTCCCCAACAGGATTGTGTTCCAGGAATTCCGTCAACGGTAACCTTCCTTAACCTTTTTGATGATGAATTTCTGTTGATCCATTTCACAATCTACGTATATCAATATTCAGTTCCCAGATATAAGTACTGATCTCAGTATGCAAAGCAAAAAGCTTTCAATCCAAAAGAAACATTTTTTTGTTCCCTTTCTTTCTGGTCTCCTTGGATGAGGGGGCAGGCAAGCAACCTGCTTCCAGTCCTGTGCTGTTCTATGACTGGCCACTGGGCCATATGCAAAAGGTACTTGGGTTGACTTCTTCCCCGTAAAGAAATGCCAAGATCATTGCTCTTTCCAATTATCTGGCCAGTGCTATGGACAGTCACACTATAAGCTCATGCCCTTCACCCTGGCTCAGTATGTTGGAGATTTACAAGACAAGTTGTGACATTGAATTCAATAAATCTGGTTATTTGTGGGCTGGCACCAAAAAATGGCTGAAAGCTGTGGGTTATCATTAAAAACACAACTGGTTCATTAATGTCTTTCAGGGAGAGATCTGCTACCCCTACTTGGTCTGGGCTGCATGTGACTCCAATCCCACACTCTTAATACCCTTAGGATAACTAAAGATGGGCAATAAATGCTGCCTTGTCAGTGATGCCCATATCCCAATAACAAAAATTGTACCAGCCACCTTAGACAATTCTGTTCTGAGCAAGACTTCCTTGTGTTTTGTTATCATCCGAAATACAGTACTTGCACTGGGTCTCATTGAACAGAAACAGGTTCCCTGAATTAGTCTGTCTAACTGGCTTGTATTTGGTAACGGGTATGAAGCTCTATAATTAGAGCAAGAAGGCGCCTTCCTAATTGACACATGCCAGGAGGGTCATGATATATGGGTAACTGCATGGAAATAAACTTGTTTTTATTACGTGCTAATCTAATAGACCAGTTGCAGCAATGACTGCTATTTTATAGAAATAATTCCAGTCATTCAGCTTATACTGACATGGTTATGTTTTATTTACCGTTGGTTATGTAGAGAGCTAGTATCTGGTCAATTTTCCTTTTAGTAGGCAACGTAGTAACTTGTGTGTAAATGGGATAGTCAGGTTTTTTTGTTTTAACCTTTTTGAAATTCTCTTGCAGGTATGAAATCCTTACTCCTAATTCAATTCCTAAAGGTTTCATGGATGGAAAGCAGGCTTGTGTACTCATGGTATGTACGTTTAAAGCTATTACTGGATTTGGGAGCAAAAGCATTTTGTAGCTTGCACTGTAGAACTGTGGTCTAATAAACATATTTAGTCATACCAGTATCTGAGTGTGAAGCCAGGTATAAATGCATTGTTTCTCATTTGATTCAGCTGGAAGATTGATGTATGGTCCAATCTGCCCATTTTTGTAGCTGCTTGTAATGCTGCAACCTGGCTGATGTAAACTTGATAAATGCCATTTCTGTCCTTTCTTTGTGGCGGATGGAGGTGGCAATTGCTCAAGAAGGGAGTGTAGCTTGGAAAATCAGTGTTCTAAACTTATCACCAACCTGTACTCCCTTCGAGTGTGGCTCTCCGCTGAATGTATCAGACCTGTGAATTTATTTTATAATTAATGCAGTTTTCATGATATTCCAAATGGTTGGAGTAGAATTTGCAGCTGGACTCCCATACTGAGATGACAGTTTAGTGCCAGGTTAACCACCTGGAGAATGTGGAATAATTGGGGTATTTAACTAGCTTTTTAATCACTTAAAATGGAAGTAGGAGAGTAGCTCAGAACTAACTCTAAATTGATTTCCATTTTTTGGTGTTCAACCATACGGTATTCTAGATGTAAAGCAGTAGTTTTGTCTAATTTGGCCGCCCCTTTTCAGTTAGAATAGTCTTGTGCTTGGAGTATGGTTCCACAGGTGCCAACACCCTCTGCTACCTTGACTAGGTGGGCTTAGTATGTGAGCCTAGAGAATCTGTTTCACAACAGAGCCTGATCTTGTCTTCAACTGATGCACACATGCATTGGATAGCCACCAGGAGCAAGAGCTCTGACAATGCTCTGTGTCTGCCCCCAAGTGGCTGGAGTCATACCTAGCAGAAAGGAAGATGGTAGTGGTTGTTGGAGGCCAATCTCAGCCCCAGGACATCGCTGCAGGAATTCCTCAGGGCAGTGTCCCAGGCCCAACCATCTTCAACTGCTTCATCAATGACCTTCCATCCATCATAAGGTCAGAAATGGGGATGTTCGCTGATGATTGCACTGTGTTCCGTTCCATTCGCAACCCCTCAGATAGTGAAGCAGTCCGTGCCCGCATGCAGCAAGACCTGGAAAAGTGGCAAGCAACATTCGTGCCAGACAAGTGCCCAGCAATGACCATCTCCAATGAGAGAGTGTGACCACCTCCCTTTGACATTCAACGGCATTACCATCACCGAATCCTCCACCATCATCATCCTGGGGGTCACCATTGACCAGAAACGTAACTGGACCAGCCACATAAATACTGTGGCTACAAGAGCAGGTCAGAGGCTGGGTATTCTGTGGCGAGTGACTCACCACCTGACTCCCCAAAGACTTTCCACCATCTACAAGGCACAAGTTAGGAGTGTGATGGAATACTCTTCTGTTGCCTGGATGTGTGTGGCTCCAACACACTCAAGAAGCTGGACACCATCCAGGACAAAGCAGCCCGCTTGATTGGCACCCCATCCACCACCCTAAACATTCATTCCCTTCACCGGTGCACCATGGCTGCAACGTGTACCATCTACAAGATGCACTGCAGCAACTTGCCAAGGCTGCTTCGACATCACCTCCCAAACCTGCAACCTCTGCCACCTAGAAGGGCAAGGACATGGGAAC
Source organism: Heptranchias perlo (assembly GCF_035084215.1). Classification (NCBI taxonomy): domain Eukaryota; kingdom Metazoa; phylum Chordata; class Chondrichthyes; order Hexanchiformes; family Hexanchidae; genus Heptranchias; species Heptranchias perlo. The sequence continues at coordinate 16,306,915 of NC_090364.1, read as the reverse complement.
ACCACCACTTGCACGTTCCCCTCCAAGTCTCGCACCATCCTGACTTGGAAATATATCACCGTTCCTTCATCGTCACTGGGTCAAAATCCTAGAACTACCTACCTAACAGCACTGTGGGAGAACCTTCACCATGCGGACTGCAGCAGTTCAAGAAGGCGGCTCACCACCACCTTCTCAAGGGCAATTAGGGATGGGCAATAAATGCCGGCCTTGCTAGCGATGCCCACATCCCATGAATGCATTTTTTTTTAAAAGAGGGATATAGAGAACCTCATTACATGCCAGGATCTGAGTTCCACATCATGGACCCATCAGGGGAAACTTGTTTATTTTAGTAGCTGTCCCTTGAAAAATCTTAACTTCTGTTTTTTTTTCCTCTTTTGCGACATTCTTACTACAGATCAAAGCTTTGGAGTTGGATCCCAACCTGTACCGGATTGGACAGAGTAAGGTGTTCTTCCGTGCTGGTGTGTTGGCTCATCTTGAGGAAGAGCGAGACTTGAAGATCACAGATGTCATTATTGAATTCCAAGCTTTATGCAGAGGGTATTTGGCAAGAAAGTAAGAACCTGATTATTGAATTGTTCCAACATTTAATAATTGGTTGGGGTGGGGGCTGCAGAGGTGGAATCGTGCTATCCCTCCCTCATCCTCATTAAAAGACATAGACATTCTAAAGGGAAAGTAGAAATCTGGCTCCTTTGCTTGGTCTAAGTAAGTTTGGAGTTATTTTTAATCTTTAGCCAAGAAGATTAAGTAACCATCCCTCAAGTGTTCTCCAATGTCCGTCTGCCTGCCTGGAGGCACGCGAACAGCTTGGGAGTGACATTCCCTTATAATGCCAGTGCGTCTGACATCAACAATTTGCTAACCTGGGAGTTTGAACTGGTACATATCACCCACGTGATCCTCGACTTTGTTCATCCCATGTTGATGTATTATTCTTTTCATGAGAATCCTATTTTATTCCTCTTCTGATGTGATCCGATTTGTCTGGCTCTGATTTATCCTACCCTCTTTGTCCCCCTACCCTCTCTCTTTCTCCTCCCCCCCCCCCCCCCCACCACCACCCTCCCAAGATAAACCAATCAGGATTAGATAATTGTATTACAGTGCAAGTGAATTAACGGAAATTTGTTGAGTCAGTGTTTTTTCAGTGCCTGTGTACACAGTGGTTTCTGTTTGCACCCACTGGTACGTATCTGAATCCAGTTGAGTGGCCTGCAGACACCTGTATTCAAGCCCCACATTTAGTTAAGGCGGCTGTCTTTTTAAAATAGAAATGGTGCTGGTTTTCAAAATCGTGCTCTGAACTCCTGGGCCTGGGTTCCAATTTGTTGATTATGGGGAGGCAGACTATCTGTACCCAAGTATCTGCCGATCTGGATTTACAATTTTCCTTGCACGCTTATGCTAATGTTTCTGTTCCTTTTCTGACTCTATGGGCTATCTGTAAATGGGATACTGAGATTAGGCACTTGTGTTGGTAATCACAGCCATAACTCTCCATTTTAAACAAGGTGCAACATGCTGCTACATGAATATTACCATAATACTGATGCTGTGTTCTGAAGCTTCTGTCAACTGATGACTATCACATGCCTGAACACACAAGTCCTTCCCAGGAACAGGATCCCTGATCAAACCTCATTCCACTTGTCCCAAGTATTTGATACAACATTTTGTTTTTAAACTGAGTCAAATTTCAGAACAAAACCCCCACCCATACTGTATCTAAACATTATTGTGTGAAACATGCAGCCAGTCGATGCTGAGGGAGAGTCTGGAACATGGCTAGAAGCTGGTGTGCAGCTGTTATGGGAACTTTATTCTAATTGCTGCTGTGTTACAGGGCCTTTGCTAGACGTCAACAGCAGTTGACTGCCATGAAGGTGATACAGAGGAACTGTGCTGCTTACCTGAAACTGCGCAACTGGCAGTGGTGGAGATTATTCACAAAGGCAAGTAAAATGCCCACCCCTCAGGAAAAAAATATGGTTTGGCTTAACGGGGGCTAGGAAGTTTTTTCCCTTTCTCCTAGATATTAAAGCCCCCCCCCCCCCCCATATAATAATTTATAAATTTCTACAACCAGTGGATACTCTTTTTTAACTTGTTCATATAAGTTTGAAGTTGAGTTTCTTAAATTTTGGAGGCAAAGTACTCTTACCATGGCACCATACACTACTCTTAACCCCAAGAGTGGAATTTGGCTGCTTGAAGCTGGTATCTAAATATTCCATTTAAGTCTGAACAAAACCATTTCCGAACTTTAAAAAAAAATTCCACAGAAAAGATAACCAAGGAGCTCAGAGAAAATTGTGATACTGCTGTTGTATTACTCCCTTTTAGACGACGTTTTTTTTTCTACGGTTTCATTCAGCATTTCATTCTAGCAACCACATCAGTTATATCTGGAAAATGGCATTAATTCAACTAAGGATGCTCTTGAGAATTTTGAAGGATTTCAAAAAGGTAAAGTAGAGGAGGGACCTTTGCTAAATCACTCTTACCATAACTGAACCAGATGTGCTTTATGCTGTCCTGTGGAAGGACTGAGTTCATTACCCTGCATTTTTACCCTTTTTATACATGTGTTTTCAAGCATTTTTTTAAACTCATTTCTGAGAGCTTATCTGGTGGGTTATTTCATCTAACAACTACACTATTAATGCACACAGGTGAAGCCATTGCTGCAGGTGAGTCGGCAGGAGGAGGAAATGTTTGCCAAAGAAGATGAGTTGCACAAAACTAAGGAGAAATACTTGCAAGCAGAACAGAGACTGTCTGAACTGGAGGACCAACAGACCCAGGTGAATGCCTTCCCCTGTGAGAATGTTATTGTTTCATGATGCCCTGTAACAGTTACATGATCTAACACAGTGGGGAAATAATTTTGAAATATACTATTTGTGAACGTTAACAAATAGAGAATTGCATGAAGTATCACAGCACCCTTTTGTTACATCACTTAGAGAGTACTGAATGTGCTCACTGGAGGGAGATGTGGGGGGGGGGGGCTACTTTCACCAGAGTAGTTTCTCTAATTTAAAAAGTCCTGTTTTTGGTTAGATGATTCTGGTATCAAATTGAACAAAATTCAGCCTGAGCTTAAATGATGGTGGGTCTGGTAGCTTTTGTTGAGTTAATTATACCAGAAATGAGGAATGCTCAAATTTGTAAAAGACAGTTTATAAATAGGGCATGAAACATCTACGTTCCGTTCTGCTTCATCGCTTGTGATATATGCAACTTTTTCACTGTTCCAGATTGTATACATTATATATTATTCGTTCAACTTTTTTTTTGAGGGTGGGAATTGCATGAGTTTCTACAAATATTAATGTGTCCTCTGCACTGGAAGTGTCGATGCTCAAAAGTTCCCTATTGGACATTCTCCATTTTTGCTATAAATGATCATTTGGATTTAAGTGAGTTCATTTGGGCTGTTGAACATACAAAAATGTCCAGTCTATTCATTGTTCTATATAGGTTAAGATGACCTGAAATTTGTCAATTTTGGGGGTAAGTTATTGCTAACTGGGATATGATTCAAGGGGATTGGAAAGTATAAAGGGAGTACATATTGAAAGCAGGATCCCCATGACCTGCTAGGCAACCGTAGTAACCTTTGTTCCACTAGGTGTCCCTGGGTACTCCAGAGAAGCACCACTGCACAGAACATGAGGGATAGGTAACTTCAAAACCAGTCTGAGGGATGATCCAGATTTAGCTGAATCTGGGGAAACAACACAAGTCTGCAAAATTTGCAAATTAGCTTATTGGGATCACGAAGCTCTTGGATCAGTTTGAAGTTACGTCCCCATTATTTTCAATGGGGACATTCCTTGTAATTGACCTGACTGGAACAACCTAGATGGTCCCCGTGCTGAGAGGAAAATTGTTTCTTTAATATTGGGTAATATTTTGAACAAAACATATTCCCCCTTCCAACCCCCAATGCCAGATTTCCTTTAACCTTTTCTAATGGGAATAGTCTTTCTCTAATTGGAGGTGGTAGTCCAGGGTCCTCATTTTAACACTCCTTCTGATGTCAACTTGCCTAATGTTTTGCAGTTGATGGTTGAGAAGTCTGCTCTGCAGGAGCAGCTACAGGCTGAGACTGAGCTGTGTGCAGAAGCTGAGGAGATGCGGGCACGACTTGCAGCCAAGAAGCAGGAGCTTGAGGAGATCCTGCATGATCTGGAGGCGCGAGTAGAGGAGGAGGAAGAACGTTGCCAGCACCTAGTTACAGATAAGAAGAAAATGCATCAAAACATCCAGGTAAAGTGTGCACATCCTCCTGTTGAACAGGCAGAGTAAGCTGGATGGATGTGAGGGTGTTATAATTGCTGCATTGAATTCTCTGCTCTTTCCAAACCTAGGAAGATTTGTGAGGATGAAATGTTCAGACTTTTTTCTTTTTCATCTCAGAAAATGGTAGATGTTTTGGGGAGAGAGTTTGTGCAATACTGATGGTCTTTTAGATATTACTTGTGTATGATCAATCGAATCTCACTGCAAGACAAGTTTTGTCTTGCAGTGAGATTCGATTGATCATACCAGGGTTAGTTTATTTTTAGGTTTGTAATGGGAACTGATTGCGAGCTATTGTCAAAGCAAACACTCAGTTTCGTAAGTGTCTGCCAGGAACGTTAATCAAATCATGGGCTTGTTGCAGAAGCTGACAAGCCAACAGTTCTTAACATTCAATCTTCGCACTTTTAGTGAGCTCAGAGATTGAATTGTACGATACGAACATGTGAAAAGCTGGACAACAGTGTGGTGTTTAGGAGCTATCAGGACTAGCTGTGGTCTGACAGTTCTGATAGACATATCACTTGGCACTCATAACTTGAATGTTAATGGAAACTAACGGTTGAATTTTGGAAGTATAATTTTAAATGTAGGAACTGAAGAGCTGCATAAGCCTACCAAAGACTTGGAGGAAGTTGGGAAGCAGGAAAATGTGCTTGTAAAGCTGTAGCTTTGTTTTACTGGGGGTGAAAGTTGGTAGAAAAGGTTTGAGTTAGCACTTGGCATTTCTGGTGGGGTGAACCTCAAATAGTCTTGCCGGTACAATTGTCTGGTTTTCCGCTTTTCTGTTCTTCGTTGAATGTGGAGAAAATGGTTGAACGCCGCCAAGTTAGGGGAATGGTTGCTTAGTGCGTTAAAGGAATGGGGAGTAGTAATGAGCAAAGTTAACTGTTGTGCATTTCCAGGAGCTGGAGGAACAGCTAGAAGAGGAGGAGGCAGCTCGTCAAAAACTGCAACTAGAAAAAGTGACTATTGAAGCTAAGCTAAAGAAAATGGATGATGATATCCTAGTGCTGGATGATCACAACAACAAACTCATAAAGGTTAGCACATTACCTTTTTAAAAAGTCGTCACATACAGCACATACTTTTTCAAATTTAAAAACAAAACTATTAAGTACCCCTCACAATGGATTTCATTATCTCAGTATGTTTCTTAGTCTATTTTATATACTCTGTGTCCACAGGAAAAGAAGCTTATGGAAGAGAGAATCGCAGAGTTCACTACAAACCTTGCAGAAGAGGAAGAGAAGTCCAAAAGTCTGACCAAGCTCAAGGCTAAACACGAAACCATGATTACAGATCTAGAAGGTGAGGAACTGTTGTCAGCAATATGTTTATCTGCGGCAAAATTGTATACGGTTGCATTAACGCATTTGTAGATTTGTTTTGCTGTCTTAGTGGTTCAGTTTCATCAGTTAGACTTGTGCTAAAGCATTTGACCCCATTTGAACTCTGGTACCCTGTCTAAGAAAGTTTCACTGCTTTACACTCACAATATTCAACTTTGTTTTATTATTCATTCTCGGGATGTGGATGTCACTGGCAAAGTTGACATCTATTGCCCATCCCTAGTTGCCCCGAGTAGCGGTTTGTTATAACTGAATGATTCGCTAGGCCACTTCAGGTGGCATTTAACCACGTTGGTGTGGGACTGGAGTACATATAGGCCAGACCGGGTAAGGACGGCAGGTTTCCTTCCCTAAAAGACATTAATGAGCCAGTTGAGTAATTTGCTAACCCCCCACCCTGACAACTTCATGCTCACTTTTACTGATACTTTTTTCATACTGAATTCAGATTCTTAAACTGCCATAGTGGGATTTGAACTCACGTTCTCTGAATCATTAGTTTAAGAGCATTGATCCTCAAATAACTGATGGTTCTAAGATATATCTGGTAAAGTTTTAAGTGTGCTTTGGCTGTGAAACAGTCATAGGATTGGATTAGTGGGAAGTTTGGTGATGTGTTGGCAAATGTCAATTATGGGTCCTGAATGGGGTAGGAAGCTGTTCAATTTATTCCAAGCCAGAGTTCGCTGGAGTTTTCACAGCTTATTTCAGGGAAGCATTTTCAGGGGCATATACTGAAGAAAATTGAGAGTTTGAGTCCCAAAGCTACAAGTCATTCCCACTCACTTCCCTCAGTCTGGGAATCTTGCTAGTTTGCAGCCTGTGAGTAGAATGGTCCACTAAGATGAACTGTTCTCCCTTTTGAAGGGGAAGATTTGGATTCCAAAGAGAAAATGATGTAGACTAGTTTTTATACTGGGATCATGCCTTCAGGTGGCTCATCTGAGCAACATTGGTCCACAGGAAAAGCCTTCAAATCATTTGTGCCCAGTACCCCAATCCCATCCTGGACAGGATTGGGATACAGCACCAATGGGTTTTGAGGGTATATAAATTAAAACTTTACATTGCAGTACATCTTGTTTTCTGACAGACCGCCTGAGAAGGGAGGAGAAGCAGAGACAGGAACTGGAGAAAAATCGCCGTAAATTGGAGGGCGACTCATCGGATTTACACGACCAGATTGCAGAGCTACAACAACAGATCGCGGAGCTCAAAGCACAGTTGGCTAAGAAAGAGGAGGAACTCCAGGCTGCACAGGCCAGGTAAAAATTGTAGTAGGAGTGTTGCCAGAGAAGATAGTTATTGTTCCTTAGCATTTCTTTTCTATTAAAGGCATATTGTTCCCAGTGTGGAAGTCATTTTTATCCAAATAGCAGGGCTGGATGTGTTCCTTTTCTCTGCTTAGAAAAAGTGAGTCATCAATAGGTAATGTAGCCTGCCTTTTGGCTGCTGGAGGCCTACCTATTTTAGATGGAGGTGCGGCATGTAAATTTTATGCCAAATGTTTCACTTCAGCTTCCTGCCTAGTGGTCTGGCCATGGGAAAGTAAAAGTCGCTGCATGTTCAACTGCCTGATACTGGTGTTGAGCAGCCCAGCAAGCATTTGAAGTGTGTATTGAACCCAACTTTTTTTTGAACTGGTTTTGTATGGTCTATAGAATAGAAGAAGAAGCTGCACAGAAGAATGCTGCCCTGAAGAAAATCCGTGAGCTGGAATCTCATATTAGTGAGCTGCAGGAGGATCTAGAATCTGAGAAAATTGCCAGAAATAAGGCTGATAAACAGAAGAGAGACCTTGGCGAGGAGCTGGAGGCTTTGAAAACAGAACTGGAGGATACACTTGACTCAACAGCTGCCCAGCAGGAACTCAGGTAATATTTGTATGTTTTGTGGCTCAACTGCAACATCAAACTTCAAATCCCAGTCTCTACTGAGGACTTGGGGCTCCTTTCGGCAGAGTCTTCTCAGGGATAGGAGTCTACTCTCCTATTGCCCAAATGTGTTTTAGATGGTTCAACTAATGTAGTGGTTTTGGGGGAGGGAGAGTAAAGGAATGAACACTGAATTGTCCATGCCAAATGCAGAAATATCCTCATTAGACATTTGTAATCAAATTTGGAGATCAACTGGTCTGAAGCATGCTGGTTCCCAGAGGGGGCTTGTTGGTGTCCATTAAACAATCGATTTTAAACTTACACTCTGAAGCCAAAAAAAAGAGCTTGGTATATTTTGTGTATTTGTACTGGTTAGTATTGCTACTGGATGTCAACCCGTGGAGGATGTTAAGATTAGTTAAAAGAAAGAAAACTAACATTTATGTAGTGCCTTTCATTGAGGACATCTCAAAGTGCTTCACAGCCAACGATTTATTTTTGTAGTGCAGTCACTGTTATGTTGGCAAACCCGGCAGCCAATTTGCACAAAGCGATGTCCCACATACAGCAATGAATAGTTAATGTATTTTTGCTGGTATTGGTTGAGGGAAAAATGTTGACCAGGACACCAGGAGAACTCACCTGCCATTCGAATAGTACCTTGGGATCTTTTATGTTCATCTGAATAAACAGCCGGAGCTGTTTTATCTGAAATGCACCTTCAACAATGCAGTGCTCCCTCAGTACTGCACTGAAGTGTCAGCCGAGATTATTTCCCCAGGTCCAGTGTGGAGCTTGAATCCATGACTCAGGCAAGAGCCAAGACTGAGAAAATTATAAATGGGGTCCTTTCCCTTCACAAGATCATTTGCATACTGGATTGAATTTGGTATCTTTCAGTACTATAAATTGGGTATTTGTACAAATGTAATAATGAGTTTATTTTGCCCCACATTTGATCTTTCTCTCTACACTCTCTCTTTCTTCTCCCCTCCCCCCCCCTTCCCATTTTTAAAAACTATAAGAACGAAGCGTGAGCATGAGGTGAGCCATCTAAAGAGAGCTCTGGAGGATGAGGCAAAAACCCATGAAGTGCAGATCCAAGAAATGAGACAGAAACACTCCCAGAATGTGGAAGATCTGTCTGAGCAACTGGAACAGACAAAACGGGTATGTTGGTTTCTCCTGGTATGGGAAATGGAGTTTGGAAGAGTAAAGAATTGAACACAACATTGTTCATGTTCAATATGGAAAAAGAATATAATTGTTTTAATGGCACACCAATATTCCGATCGAGTGGGAGCTTGCCAGCCCCCTACTGAGCAAGTTAATTTAAGACTTTTGTACGCTTAAAACCCTGTGAAGAGTTTGGTAGAACTCAGTAAGGCAGGAGCAACAAAAATTGTTGAGAAAATTAATTCACAAGTATGACTTTTGTTCTGTTTGTGTAACATGTTATCTTAATCTCCATGCTGACCACAACACTGAAAATTTATAGTCCATTCTTGGCATTGTGGAAAGTGAAGAAGGTTATCTAGGATTGCAACGGGATCTTGATAAATTGGGCCAGTGGGCCGATGAATGGCAGATGGAGTTTAATTTAGATAAATGTGAGGTGATGCATTTTGGTAGATCGAATCGGGCCAGGACCTACTCCGTTAATGGTAGGGCGTTGGGGAGAGTTATAGAACAGAGAGATCTAGGAGTACAGGTTCATACCTGGAGAGTAGGAGGTTTAGGGGTGATCTTATAGAAGTCTATAAAATAATGAGGGGCATAGATAAGGTAGATAGTCAAAATCTTTTCCCAAAGGTAGGGGAGTCTATAACGAGGGGGCATAGATTTAAGGTGAGAGGAGAGATACAAACGGGTCCAGAGGGGCAATTTTTTCACTCAAAGGGTGGTGAGTGTCTGGAACGAGCTGCCAGTGGCAGTAGTAGAGGCGGGTACAATTTTGTCTTTTAAAAAGCATTTGGACAGTTACATGGGTAAGATGGGTATAGAGGGATATGGGCCAAGTGCAGGCAATTGGGACTAGCTTAGTGGTATAAACTGGGCGACATGGACATGTTGGGCCGAAGGGCCTGTTTCCATGTTGTAAACTTCTATGATTCTATTCTTGCTAAATTGAGCTTCTAAAATTATGTCAATGTTTTCTGACATTAGAAAAAGTGAAGTATATTTTGTACAAAATAAGGTGACATTTGCTAATGAGTTGTATTTGAGTAGTGATTTGCAGTTCAGTTTTTATCCAGTTACCTGATGCTAGAAAAGTAAGGGAATTATTGTCTCGCTATCGATTGTATATACACGGTTTACTATAAACTGGGAGTAAATCAGTATACTTGGATTATTTTAGTGGCCTGAACATGTTTTGGATTTTTTTAAACTGTCTTTTAAAATTATGTTTGCAGTAATTCTGCAGGCCATTAATGGCTACTAGTGAAAATCCCTCATAATTACTGAATAAACGGATGCTATAATACAACATGCAGCCTTGTATCCTATACTGGTGAAATGAAGGTTGATATTGGTGTTTTAGTCACAAAACTGTAAGGACCCTTTTCCTAATTCTGCTTTGCAGATCTTAGTTAATATATGAACAAGGATTTAACTTGCTACAGTGCAGAGTAAATAGTGTTGAATGTTAGTTACTATATGACCAGCATATATATAATCTTGATGAAAATCTGAGCACTGACCCAATGAGAAACCATTGTCTGTTCATAGATGAAATTGGTGTTGTAACTTTGGTCCTTGCTATGAGCTAGGTTCTGACAAACATAAACTGACTAAAGTTGTTCTCACTCTAGTTCAAAGCCAGTGTGGAGAAGGCCAAACAGGTGATGGAAAACGAACGCAATGAACTGAGCACTGAGGTGAAGAGCCTGATGCAGACTAAGGCTGACTCTGAGCATAGGCGTAAGAAGGCGGAGTCCCTGTTGCAGGAGCTGCAGGTTAAGTGTGCAGATGGAGATCGGACCCGAACTGAGCTCAATGAGAGAATCAGCAAGCTTCAGGTAAATGCACAAGCTAGGTGTTGCTACTAGCTAGGTGAAATTAGATCAATATATCTGAGAAATGTAAGTAATCTTTTGGTTGGGAGAGGGGATCAACAGTAGAATGAAACTATTGTGCAGTTCAATTTTTGAGACACTTTACAAAAAATTTAATTTTTTTAAAAATAATTTTATAACACCATCAAGTTTATTTATGATCAGTATTGATTAACAATCCCCAATTTTTGCTTCTCTACACAGACCATTCCACAGTCAAGCAAATCACATCCAGAATCTGCCAACTCCACTGCAGAGCTGGCTGCTAGGTAGTGCGAGAGGACAGCTTGGAGTATTGTCAGCTTTTTCCACCTTGTGCAGAAGTGCAAGGCTTCTGGTCCGTGCCTTCCCCTGAGGGCCTGGATGAGATCTGAACCCTGATGTTATAGGAATGACACCTGCTAACTGTATCCTGTGGATCAGTGTGTTGTGAGCAGATGATACTGCTTTATAGGAATTTTTGAAGCTTTTTCCTATTGGTGTAGGGTACATGGTATGCCTTCACACCATTTTATTTTCCTGTAGCGCCCCCTTTCTTGGTGTGGTTTGCCCTGGGGTTTGGTTCCATGGGCAGTAGCCTTCTGGTAGCTACTAGTTTTACTAGTCCCCAGAGCCACAGTTTTAAAGAGCTGATTCATTAAGTCACTATCTAATGTGCTTCACAATAAGGTGACAGATGCTGCTTTCTGCCTCAATTCCCAATATGATGAATTATCAATGTTGCCCCATGTTTTTGGGCAAGGGAAGGCACCTCTCTTAGGTTTAGGAGGTATTAGAGATCTGGAAGCAACCTACCCAGACATCAAGGTGGAAGTAGGAGTTCCAATCTAAAGGGGAAAAAATGTCCTCAAAAGTGATTCTATGGCAGAGGATTTGATACCTGTTCATAAATCAGACTTGCTGTTAAAATGGAGTAGCTCGTATTTGGTTATCAAAATGTTTGCTTTATGTGCAGAGCGAATTGGACAACGTTACTACTCTCATGAATCAGGCGGACAGCAAGGCCATTAAACTAGCCAAGGACCACAGCACCGTGGAATCCCAACTACAGGACACTCAGGTGTGTGAAAGGAAGAACTGTTTAGGTGAACTGAGTGGTTTTGTGAAGGGCCTCTCATTGTGCAATGATAAATCTTTAAACTGAATAAAGAGGTGTTTCATTTTGAAATAGGGTTGTACATTGTTTACTGATGGCGAGCAGATTATTTTGTTTCTCTTGCAGTAATAAGTTACTAGTTTAGATAATGTTTACGCAGTGAGTTATGATCTGGAATGCGCTGCCTGAAAGGGTGGTGGGAGCAAATTTAACAATAACTTTGAAAAGTTAATTTGATAAATACTTGAAGAAAAATTTGCAAGGCTATGGGGAAAGAGCAGGGGAATGGAACTTTTTTATTCATGGGACGTGGACGTTGCTGGCAACGCCAGCATTTATTGCCCATCCCTAATTGCCCTTGAGAAGGTGGTGGTGAGCCACCGCCTTGAACCACTGCAGTCCGTGTGGTGAAGGTTCCCCCACAGTGCTGTTAGGTAGGGAGTTCCAGGATTTTGACCGAGCGACGATGAAGGAACGGCGATATATTTCCAAGTAGGGATGGTGTGCGACTTGGAGGGGAACGTGCAGGTGTGGTGTACCCATGCGCCCGCTGTCCTTGTCCTTTAGGTGGTAGAGGTTGCGGGTTTGGGAGGTGCTGTCGAAGAATCCTTGGCAAGTTGCTGCAGTGCATCCTGTAGATGGTACATACTGCAACCATGGTGCGTCGGTGGTGAAGGGAGTGAATGTTTAGAAACATAGAAAGTAGGAGCAAGAGTAGGCCTTTCGGGCCTGCTCCGCCATTCAAAATGATCATGGCTGATCATCTAACTCAGTACCTTGTTCCCGCTTTTCCCCCATATCCCTTGATCCCTTTAGCATTAAGAAATATATCTTTCTCCTTCTCGAATATATTTAATGACTTGGCCTCCACTGCCTTCTGTGGTAGAGAATTCCACAGGTTCACCACCCTCTGCGTGAAGAAATTTCTCCTCATCTTGGTTCTAAATGGCATACCCCGTATTCTGACACTGTGACCCCTGGTTCTGGACTCCCCGGGAACATCCTCCCTGCATCTCGTCTTTCTACTCCTGTTAGAATTTTATATGTTTCGTTGAGATCACCTCTCATTCTTCGAAACTCTAGTGAATATAGGCCTAGTTGACCCAATCTCTCATACGTCAGTCCTGCCATCCTAGGAATCAGTCTGGTAAACCTTTGTTGCACTCTCTCCATGGCAAGGATATGGAGGGGAAGGCCCAGGAGAAATCTACAATACAAATAGTACAAACAGTTGTTCAAGAACAAGTGAGAGGGAAAAGCATAGAGCAGCGGAAAGAAAGTGTACTTTAGGCACGACAGATAAAATAAAAACTAGAAGGCGTAAGGCGATTAACCCAGCATCAAAGCTGTGGCAGGGGGTTGGGAACCTGAGCAGGGAGACAGAGGAAAGCGTGTCAGGAAGGGACAAAAGGTATGGAGTAAAAGGTAAAGTGTTAAAGGAAAAAGCAGGAACTAAGTGTCACAAAACATATTTATCTGAATGCACGTAGCATTCGTAACAAAATGGACGCGTTAACGGCACAAATAACTACGTATGGGTATGATCTTGTGGCCATTACAGAAACATGGCTGCAGAGTGACAACGACTGGGAATTAAATATGCCAGGGTATTTAACAATCAGGAAGGACAGGCAGGAAGGAAGGGGAGGTGGGGTGGCTATGTTAATAAAGGAAGGAATCACGAATACAGAGAAATGATATTGGGACAAAGGATCAGGATAATGAAACAGTTTGGGTAGAGATAAGGAATAATGAGGAAAAAAACACTAGTGGGCGTGGTATATAGGCCTCCTAATAGTTGCAACTCTGCTGGAAGAAGTATTAATCAGGAAATAGTCGGTGCATGTAATAAGGGAACAGCTATAATTATGGGGGATTTTAACTATCATATTAACTGGACAAATCAAATAGGGCAGGGCAGCCTTGAGGAAGAGTTTATTGAGTGTATTAGGGATGGATTTCTTGAGCAGTATGTAACTGATCCTACAAGGGGGCAAGCAACCTTGGACCTGGTCCTGTGTAATGAGCCAGGATTAATTAATAATGTCCTAGTTAAGGATCCCCTTGGAATGAGTGACCATAACATGGTTACATTCCATATCCAATTAGAGGGTGAGAAGGTTGGTTCTCAAACAAGCGTACTGAGCTTGAATAAAGGAGACTATGATGGTATGAGAGCGGAATTGATCAAAGTGGACTGGGAAAATAGATTAAAGGGTAAGACGATACATGAGCAGTGGTGTTCATTCAAGGAGTTATTTTACAACTTTCAAAAAAAAAATATTCCACTGAGGGAAAAAAGGGTGTAAAAGAAATGACAGCCATCCGTGGCTAAGTAAAGAAATTAAGGATAGTATGCGACTAAAAACAAGGACATATAAGGTAGCCAAACTTAGTGGGAGGATAGAAGATTGGGAAGTCTTCAAAAGACAGCAAAAAGTAACTAAAGGATTGATTAAGAAAGGGAAGATAGATTATGAAAATAAATTAGCAAAAAATATAAAAACAGATAGCAAGAGTTTCTACAGTTATATAAAAAGAAAAAGGGTGGCTAAGGCAAACATAGGTCCCTTAGAGGATGAGACCGGGAAATTAATGGTGGGAAACATGGAGATGGCAAAAATGCTGAACAAATATTTTGTTTCAGTCTTTACAGTAGAGGACACTAAGAATATCCCAACACTGGACAAACAGGGGGCTCTGGGGGGGAGGAGCTAAATACGATTAAAATCACTAAGGAATTGGTACTAAATAAATTAATGGGACTCAAGGCGGATAAATCCCCTGGACCTGATGGCTTACATCCGAGGGTCTTGAGGGAAGTGGCATTAGGGATTGTGGATGCTTTGGTAATAATTTTCCAAAATTCTCTGGACTTGGCAAAGGTCCGGGCAGATTGGAAAACTGCTAATGTAACACCCTTATTTAAAAAGGGTAGTAGGCAGAAGGCTGGAAATTATAGACCAGTTAGCCTAACCTCTGTGGTGGGTAAAATTTTGGAGTCTATTATTAAGGAGACAGTAGTGGAACATTTGGATAAACATAATTTAATAGGACAAAGTCAGCATGGCTTTACAAAGGGGAAGTCATGTCTGACAAATTTGCTTGAGTTCTTTGAGGACATAACGTACAGGGTGGATAAAAGGGAACCAGTGGACGTAGTGTATTTAGACTTCCAGAAGGCATTCGACAAGGTGCCACATAAAAGATTATGGCTCAAGATAAAGAATCACTGGATTGGGGGTAATATTCTGGCATGGGTGGAGGATTGGTTATCTAACAGGAAGCAGAGAGTTGGGATAAATGGTTCATTCTCGGACTGGCAACCAGTAGCCAGTGGTGTTCCGCAGGGGTCGGTGCTGGGTCCCCAACTCTTTACAATCTATATTAACGATTTGGAGGAGGGGACAGAGTGTAACATATCAAAGTTTGCAGATGATACAAAGATGGGAGGGAAAGTGGAGAGTGAGGGGGATATAGACGGGCTGGGTGAGTGGGCGGAGATTTGGCAGATGCAATACAATATTGGAAAATGTGAGGTTATGCACTTTGGCAGGAAAAATCAGAGAGCAAGTTATTATCTTAATGGCGAGAAACTGGAAAGTACTGCAGTACAAAGGGATCTGGGGGTCCAAGTGCAAGAAAATCAAAAAGTTAGTATGCAGGTGCAGCAGGTGATCAAGAAGGCCAACAGAATGTTGGCTTTTATTGCTAGGGGGATAGAATATAAAAACAGGGAGGTATTGCTGCAGTTATATAAGGTATTGGTGAGACCGCACCTGGAATACTGCGTACAGCTTTGGTGTCCATACTTAAGAAAAGACATACTTGCTCTCGAGGCAGTACAAAGAAGGTTCACTCGGTTAATCCCGGGGATGAGGGGGTGGACATATGAGGAGAGGTTGAGTAGATTGGGACTCTACTCATTGGAGTTCAGAAGGATGAGAGGCGATCTTATTGAAACATATAAGATTGTGAAGGGGCTTGACCGGGTGGATGCGGTAAGGATGTTCCCAAGGATGGGTGAAACTAGAACTAGGGGGCATAATCTTAGAATAAGGGGCTGCTCTTTCAAAACTGAGATGAGGAGAAACTTCTTCACTCAGAAGGTAGTAGGTCTGTGGAATTTGCTGCCCCAGGAAGCTGTGGAAGCTACATCATTAAATAAATTTGAAACAGAAATAGACAGTTTCCTAGAAGTAAAGGGAATTCGGGGCTACGGGGAGCGGGCAGGAAATTGGACATGAATTTAGATTTGAGGTTAGGATTAGATCAGCCATGATCTTATTGAATGGCGGAGCAGGCTCGAGGGGCCGATTGGCCTACTCCTGCTCCTATTTCTTATGTTCTTATATCCTTCCTCAGATGGGGAGACCAAAACTGCACACAATACTCCAGATGTGGTCTCACCAAGGCCCCGTATAACTGCAGTAAGACATCCCTGCTCCTGTACTCAAGTCCTCTTGCAATGAACGCCAACATACCATTCGCCTTCCTAACTGCTTGCTGCACCTGAATGCTCGCTTTCAGCGACTGGTGTACAAGGACACCCAGGTCTCGTTGCACCTCCCCTTTTCCCAATCTATCACCATTCAGATAATCTGCCTTTGTTTTTACAACCAAAGTGGATAACCTCACATTTATCCACGATATACTGCATCTGCTATGTTCTTGCCCACTCACCCAACTTGTCTAAATCACATTGGAACCTCTTTGCATCCTCCTCACAGCTCACATTCCACCCCAGCTTTGTGTCATCTGCAAACTTGGAAATGTTACATTTAGTTCCCTCATCCAAATCATTGATATATATTGTGAATAGCTGGGGCCCAAGCACTGATCCCTGCGGTACCCCACTAGTCACTGCCTGCCACCTGGAAAAAGACCCGTTCATTCCTACTCTCTCTTTCCTGCCTGTCAACCAATTCTCAATCCATGGCAGTATATTCCCCCCAATCCCATGTGCTTTAATTTTGCACACTAACGTCAAAAGCCTTCTAAAAATCCAAATACACCACATCCACTGGTTCTCCCCTATCCTACTAGTTACATCCTCAAAAAAACTCCAGTAGATTTGTTAAGCATGATTTCCCTTTCGTAAACCCATGCTGACTTTGTCCAATCCTGTTAATGCCTTCCAAGTGTTCTGTTA
Organism: Heptranchias perlo; assembly: GCF_035084215.1. NCBI lineage: Eukaryota > Metazoa > Chordata > Chondrichthyes > Hexanchiformes > Hexanchidae > Heptranchias > Heptranchias perlo. The sequence continues at coordinate 16,290,065 of NC_090364.1, read as the reverse complement.
TCACAAATTTTATAGGCTCTAGCATTTTCCCCACTACTGATGTTGGACTAACTGGTCTGTAATTCCCTGTTTTTTCTCTCCCTCCTTTTTCAAATAGTGGGGTTACATTTGCCACGCTCCAATCTGTAGGAACTACTGTTCCAGAGTCTATAGAATTTTGGAAGATGATCACCAATGCATCCACTATTTCCAGGGCCACTTCCTTTAGCACTCTGGGATGTCGATTATCAGGCCCTGGGGATTTGTCAGCCTTTAGCCCCATTAATTTCCCTAGCACTTTTTTTTACTAATACTGGTTTCCTTCAGTTCCTCCCTCTCACTAGACCCTTGGTTCCCTCACATTTCTGGGAGGTTATTTGTGTCCTCCTTTGTGAAGACAGAACCAAAGAATGTGTTTAATTGTTCTCCCATTTCTTTGTTCCCCATTATAATTTCCCCCATTTCTGATTGCAAGGGACGATGGTTGTGTCGTTTCGGGTGAAGGAGGGGGTGCTAATCAAGCAGGCTCTTTTGTCCTGGATGGTGTTGAGCTTCTTGTGTTGTTGGAGCTGCACTCATCCAGGCAAGTGGAGAGTATTCCATCACACTCCTGACTTGTGCCTTGTAGATGGTGGAAAGGCTTTGGGGAGTCAGGAGGTGAGTCACTCGCCACAGAATACCGAGCCTCTGATCTGCTCTTGTAGCCACAGTATTTATGTTTCTGGTCAATAGTGACCCACTGGATGTTGATGGTGGGGGATTCGGCGATGATAATTCCGTTGAATGTCAAGGGGAGGTGGTTAGACTCTCTCTTGTTGGAGATGGTCGTTGCCTGGCACTTGTCTGGCGCGAATGTTACTTGCCACTTATCAGCCCAAGCCTGGATGTTGATGCATGTGGGCACGGACTGCTTCATTATCAGAGGTGTTGTTAATGGAACTGAGCACTGTGCAATCATCAGCAAAATCCCCATTTCTGACCTTATGATGGAGTGAAGGTCATTGACGAAGCAGCTGACGATGGTTGGGCCTAGGACACTGCCCTGAGGAACTTCTGCAGCAATGTCCTCAGGCTGAGATGATTGGCTTCCAACAACCACTACCATCTTCCTTTGTGCTAGGTATGACTCCAGCCACTGGAGAATTTTCCCCCTGATTCCCATTGACTTCAATTTTACTAGGGCTCATTGGTGCCACATTCGGTCAAATGCTGCCTTAATGTCGAGGGTGCAGAACCCAAACTGAGCATTAGTGAGCATTTTATTGGTGAGTAAGTACCGCTAATTGGATAGCTCTTCGAGAGCCGGCACAGGCACGATGCGCCGCCTCCTATGCTGTGCATTCTGTGATTTTTTTTAATTTGAAACTCGTGGGTGATCTCGAATTCATTTCAAAGCTACCAAGATGCTAAATGACTAACCCGGTGCCAATTGTTAAAACACAATCTGCTGTCAAATTTTAAACATTTTTAACTAATTTGAAGTCCAATTAAAAGTGGATCCATATGGAAACTGAGTGATATCAGAAGTGCAGTTCTTAGCACTTCCTAAATATTGCTGTATCAGAATTATAGCTACAGATGGGTAAAAAGGGGCTGATTGTTGGACTTGTGACTAAAAGGGAGGACAGAATTATCCTCAGTTGGTCTATTTCACTAAGAAATTGTTAGAGAAATGTTCGCTGAATCAGGAACTGAGCTCGGGTACTTCTCGGGAGAGAAGAAAGGCTCGACGCTGTGCTTATAATGGGAGTGATGAGATGAGTGGGTATTTGGCTGGAGGAGGCAGAAGTGCAAAGGTGCAGAATAGGAGGGTGTAACATAGTCTCGGGTAGGAATGTGGACCCATCTGGTGCAAGGGGAAACCATATTGAAATGTGATGGAATAAGTGTGTGGATAGCCTGATTTCCAATTTTGTGACTAAGTGTCATAAAACCCTGTTGAAAAGAAACATAATGGTGGTTTGCAAGTGACTGCAGTTTCTCCGATGCAGATATCTGGGTGTTTTAGGGATTTGGCGTAGGAAACAGCATACTTAGAAATGCATAATTTGAGTATTACTACTTACTAATCCATATCCTTGCTCTGTTTTACCCCCCTCACTTATGGTGTTACTATTTTCTTATCCCTTGTACAGGAGCTACTTCAAGAAGAGACTCGCCAGAAGTTGGCTTTGAGTACCAAGCTGAGGCACATGGAAGATGAGAACAATCATCTCCATGAGCAGCTGGAAGAGGAGGAAGAAGGAAAGAGAAACATAGAGAAACAGATTGTCAGCGTCCAGTCTCAGGTAAAATGCCTTAACATTTATTTTGTACTGTTTTGCTCATGCATAGGCTCCCACTGGCAGTCCCCTCTCTAAGTGGCCATTGCGCGTGAATATTGGCAGGCTGAGGCCCATCAACACTAAGCACAATGTGATACAACGCTACAGTACCTTCTCTATGGGTTTTCAAATTTCATCAATGATTGCAAGTGTGATTACTTTAACAGTCCTACAATACAATCATTGTGCTGCTTCAAATTGTTCAATTGTTACTCCACCCAACTCCCCAATATAGAGAATTGTAAACAATTTTACAACACCAAGTTATAGTCCAGCAATTTTATTTTAAATTCACAAGCTTTCGGAGATTTTCTCCTTCCTCAGGCAAATGTTTGCCTGAGGAAGGAGAAAATCTCCGAAAGCTTGTGAATTAAAAATAAAATTGCTGGACTATAACTTGGTGTTGTAAAATTGTTTACAATTGTCAACCCCAGTCCATCACCGGCATCTCCACACCCCAATATAGAGAAGTAGGAATAGACATTTTCCAGCAATTGATCTGGGCGCACTACAATCCACTGCGTGTATTTGACCAGGTTATTCAAACCCTAGTTTTGTCATTACAGTTGTGTATCTGTCTTTCATTTGCCAATGGCGAAAGTGATCTTCATGGCTGTAAAAAAAAAAAAAAGTTTATTCATTGTGATGTTGAGTGCTGTTTTTCAGGATACTGAAGGCTTTTAAGATTCCAGCTAATATAATTACCAAAATCCACTTAGCATCCCTTCATACTCACTGCAAAGTTACGCATGCGCACACATGATTTGCATACCATACTGTATACACTAGTAACTTTATTAATATAAATTGTGTTGAATTGATGTCACATACTATAATCTGTATACTCAGGCAGGGGAGTACGTTGAGGTTGACTTTTCATTGACTCTTGGTTAATATTTTTTCAGTTGACTGAATCAAAGAAGCGGCACGATGATGGGTCTGCAATGTTGGAATTTGCCGAGGAAGGTAAGAAGAAGCTACTGAAAGACATGGAGGCCTTGACCCAGCGTTATGAAGAGAAAACGGCAGCCTATGATAAGCTGGAGAAGACCAAGAATCGTCTGCAGCAGGAGCTGGATGATCTGATTGTGGGCCTGGACCACCAACGTCAGACTGTTTCCAATCTTGAGAAGAAACAAAAGAAATTTGACCAGGTGACAGAGACTATCACTCGGTTTTTAAACCATTCAATGTCTGTTTATTCTAAAAAGGATATAAACATCAAGTGCTTTTGCAAAAGTGGAAGATTGAAAAATACAACTATATTGCAAATTTTGGTGGACCAACGTTGTAACTTCTGGAGATTACAATATAATTTGTCCTGAACCATTCCTATAACTTGCAATACTTTTGGTCTGAAACTTGGAAGTTTATTGAAGTAGTAAAATCCTAACCAAATTTTCTTTTTATTATTTATTTAAGTAGTAACATTGTACCAGACATGAGTACTTTCTGTAAATCCAGACCTCCATCTAGTTTACACATTACTCATTACCAATGGGCAGTACAAACTTGCCATTTAATGGAAGCTTTGCCATCTGAATTGATGGTTTCCAGTGGCAGAAAATAACAAACAATACTTTGGACTGAATGTGATTATCAATCATAGAGATTTAATATATTGCACCAAAATATTTAAATGTGACTCACCAGTTCTGAGCCAATCAACTTCAGCTCATACCTTGCCTAACCTTGAAATTTGTTCGTATTTGGGTTAACCCAAGGATATTCTCTAAGGTGTTACATGAATAGTCTGAGCACTGAAATTATCTTTTTCTTTTTTAAAAAAAAGCACTTTAGTGCAATCATGTTAAATGGGTCACTTTTTACTGTTTCAGATGCTGGCTGAGGAAAAGAACGTCTCCTCAAAGAACGCAGAGGAACGGGATCGTGCACAGGCTGAGGCACGCGAGAAGGAGACCAAGTCCCTGTCGCTGGCCCGTGCCCTGGAGCTGGCTATGGAACAAAAAGAAGAGATGGAAAAAATGAGCAAGCTGCTGCGTGCAGAGATGGAAGACATTGTCAGCTCCAAGGACGATGTAGGAAAGAGTGTAAGTAGATGCCCCCTGTAGCAGGATTTAGGGAACCGTTCTTTTCTTCCCGGTTCTCGCAGATACAGATCCACAACCCTCCAATACTTCACTTAAGTGGCTATTCGACCATCAAAGGCTTCACAACCAAACCTGATCATCTCACAATGTCCCCACACACATTTTCTACTCCAGGTCGCTGGACAGTGATCAAGATTAGCACTCCAGCTGCATTATCTTCTGGTCCCTAGTGTGGCGCACTGAGGCCAATTGTAGTACCTCACCTGCTGCTGTTACTGAGATCCACTAACTCCGTGCAAACCTGGAATCAAACCAGAATCCTTCTGATCCCTACGGCTTAGTGCTACTTCCACCCACCAAGCCTTCAAGGGAGCTCTTGGAAACTCTTAAATATATAATGCACCACTTATTATCTTTGTATAAAATGCATTTTATTTTAGTTTGATACTTGATAAATTACTATGGAAAACAGATTTTTTTGGTTTTCTTTCCTCCTCAATTCTTTGGAATATAGATCATCTAAATGACTGTTCACGTGTTATTAGTTTTGTTGAACCGGAGCTGTTTTGATGATAGCTGGCCTTCTGTTGCTATGCTTGAAAGGTACTGGTGTTGCTAATTTGCTCTAATTTACATTATCCCATTTTATTTGTGTGCAGGTACACGAGCTGGAAAAGTCAAAACGTGCTCTGGAGCAGCAGGTGGAAGAGATGAAGACTCAGCTAGAAGAGCTGGAGGATGAGCTCCAGGCCACTGAAGATGCTAAGCTACGTCTGGAAGTAAATCTGCAAGCCATGAAAGCTCAGTTTGATAGGGACCTGTTGGGCAAAGATGAGCAGAGTGAAGAGAGGAGGAGACAGCTGATTAAGCAGGCAAGTATGACTTTGAGAGTGTATAGAGGTGAGCGTCATGAATTTAAGTTACAAGAAAAGGTTAAAGATGTTGAGTTGGTTTACTTCGGGGGAAAAGAGGAGACTTTGTAGTGGCCTGATTGAAGTTCACAAAATTATGAAGAGAGTTGATAAAGCTGATGCAGGCAATGTGTTCACTGTGATGTATGGGTCAAATATCAGGACTCAAGTCAAAAATGAGGAAGGATGAAGAAGAGAAGTTGGCTAAAACTGGTAAGACTTTTGGAGTAAGTTGGCAGGAAAGGCCATTGGAGCGGAAAGTAGGTATAGGTTTGAGACCATTTGATCTCCTGGAGAGAAAAGGAGTTGATGGATATGCTGAGGTGGGTAAATGGGGTTGATTCATCAAAAAGGGACAAGCTTGTTGGGCCTAATGGCCTTTTCCTGTTCCTTTTGTGAACTGTTCAGTGGGTTTAGGAGGACTAGATCAGGTATAGCTGCTACAGACATTTGTTACTGGACATTGTTCTTATGGTTTGTCTAAACAGTAACTATTTCTTTTATCTGTTACTAACGAGTTATCTGTTCCAGGTGCGTGAGATGGAGGCTGAGCTGGAAGATGAGCGTAAGCAGCGTTCCATGGCTGTTACTGCCAAGAAGAAGCTGGAGATGGATTTCAAGGATTTGGAGGGACAAATTGAAGCATCAAACAAAGGTCGAGAGGAAGCCATCAAGCAGCTTCGCAAACTGCAAGTAAGCAACAGCAACTACCATAGGGATATAGGATAAGAACTCCCTGTTCCCAGATCACTCCTCTTGTTTGTGGAACTGCATGAAGCATGTTTGGCACATTCAGGTGCTCAGCAGCTGACAGTAAAAATCAGTAGTACGCCTAGGTGGTGCAGTGAGTTAGCATACCCAGCTTTTCACTTCTGCAACCAGAGTCCAAATCCAGCTATATTCCATTCCCTAGTGCTAGCATCTCTTGCCTTGCTGGGCATAAAACGAACAGAAGTACAAGCTAGGATGTACCACAGAATCAGCACTGTTGGGTACTGCTACAATGTCTGACCCCATCAGTCAAACAACCAAGCCCTTGTAGTAACTGAATAATTCGGATAATTTACAATATAATGTAAAGTTTAGAATTAATACTTTAATGTTAATTCAGCACAAGTTAGATATGCAGCAAAATTCTACAAAGGTAGGCTGAGGGCTGGTTTGCTTAATCAATCCATTTTGGATAAGTGATATTTGGTTCAGTGGCATCAGTTTTAAAACCTAACTGATATTGGGTAAAACTGCTCTTTTTATTTAAAAAAAAATTAAAATTGCAGCCTATTCTAACATTGAAAAACAACTGATAAATGTCACAATGTGACCCTACCAGGTTAAATTCAAGGAGTTCAAAAACTTTTCAATCATGCAAAGCCCAATGAGTTTCTGACGAAGGGTCATCGACCTAAAACATTAACTCTTTCTTTCTCCACAGATGCTGCCTGACTTGCTGAGTATTTCCAGCATTTTCTGTTTTTATTTAAAACCCTTCTGTATTTCTGTTTAATGCAGAGGAATTGGTGCCTCAGAAAAATGTCTGCTAATTGATCCCCTAATTAACATGTAGCTTCTATTTTTAGAGCTAGAGGCCTATGGAGATCTCACCTGAAGCTGTGTCATTGGCATATAATAAATTATCTTGCCAACATGCAGTTAGTTAGACTGCTGGTGGGCTCCTTACTAAGATGCCAATAACACTACTTTGAGGGATATATGTTTAACCTTTAGTCCCTTTTAAAATGTCCTTATTCATGCAGAACAAAGATTAACCCCTTTCCGGCAGGCCATTCGTAGTTCAAGTTAGGGGATGTAAGCATTCCTAAATTGTAATACTGTTCTGTTGCTGCAAAAGTAGCATTGCTTTCACCAGCCCTGCTCAGTTTGATGTCTAGATCTTTCTGCTAATTTTGTGCCCCTCTTCCCATGCTAGAGTCCAGTTCGACAGGTGCTGGCAGCCGACTGGATTGTGGAGGGTATCGTGGCTGAACCTGCTGCTGTCCTCACCTCAAGTCCAGGCGCGAGCACTTCCAGCACAGGGCTCTGGAGCACTCCTCCTTAGCCCCTGAGGCCAGTGTAGTGCCCCAACTACTCCAGCTAACTTAGCACAGACTGGAAACTAGTCTGTGGTATTATACACCTGAAATGTGTTTCCTGTTTTGGGAAGGGGTGTTGGGATAGAATACAACATACAAACAATGACAGACAGGAAAAGACCTTCTGGTCCATCCAGCCTGTCCCACACAATTGATACCTTGTGTATTGCAATATATACACACTCTCTACCCCACCCAAAACCATGTGATCTGCAAGAGGTGAAAAAGCAGAATAAAATCCCAGGCCAATTTGGGGGAAAAAAATCTGGAAAATTTCACTCCAACTCCTCCTGGGCAATTGAAACTAGTCCAGGAGATCACTCTGGCCCTGATGCAGTACCTACCTTTTGTAAGTGGTGATCTCCACTCATCCAGAAACTGGTCCAGCTTGAAGGAATTCAGTAAATTGGTGTCCACCGCACAAGCTGGCAGCCTGTACCACAGGTCCACTGTTCTGAGAAAAGAACCACCTCCTGACATCTAGATAACCAATGAGGTACTTGACAGTGATTTGTAACATTCTCTTTTTTTTTTCCTTGTCTTCTACAGGCTCAGCTGAAAGACTACCAGCGCGAACTGGACGATGCTCGCAACTCTCGAGAGGAAATCTTGACCCAATCCAAAGAAAATGAGAAGAAGCTGAAGGTGCTTGAGACAGAAATAATCCACATGCAGGAGGTAAGAGAGTAAACTATGCTGAGAGATGAATACAGGAGGAGTTCTATTAAATACTACGGGAAGATTCGGAACAGTGGGTTTGGCTCTCATAACCAACTTTGTTCCTCGTTGGTGTTGATCAAATGCATGCACACCATTGAGCTGACTCAGTTCCCTCTTCAATCAGAATTTGTTGCTTATTTTGTTGGGCCTGTTGTGAAATTAACAGCCAGCTGATGACATATGACATTTGGCATCCAAAGTACTTACAAAGCACTGTACAGTGGAGTTATGTCCCTGCTACGTTAAAACTGTTTGTTTTATGTCTGCTGCAGCTTACCATTGGACTTTTGCATGTACAAGTGCAGTATAGTGAGTAAATGGTTGCCCATGCTTCAGGCTGTTGTTCATTCTTTTATGCACCGTAAAACCTTACTAAGGAAGTACAATAGCTTTTGTTAAACTGCACACAAATGCTGACCGAGGAATTTAGTAGTTTAGCGAAGCAGGGTGTGCAGCAGCCAGGTAGATTTGCCCAATCATCCGCAGCCAGGTAGATTTGCCCAATCATCCGCAGCCAGGAAAATCCACTCAATAGTCAGTGCCCTAAGCAAAGTTTGATCGATGATTTTAGTGGTGTGTTGGATGCTTTTGCTGCCTTTGGGACTGAATTATATGAAAATAGTGTTTCCAATTATGAAATGGCACTTACTGGTTGCATGTGCAGGCATTATCCTCATCTGAGATGCAGTGAAGTTCCTGTAAAAAGTAGCTGGTCCATAGAGTAGATCTTGCCAGCAAAAAAGCATTCAACTCATTTGTGCAAAAACCTTTGATCTCACATGTGCCTCGATTGTTTATGAAAGTTGGCAAAACTTACCATCACCATAGAGAAGACCTCAATGTACAGCTTTTCAATCCCTTCGGATTCTGTAACTCTAATTTTGAGCGCTCTATGTGGTGCAGTATTCATGCAACTAGCTGATACCTTCCCTTTGTAATATTGTGGCTGGTGTGTATATTAGATGGCACAGTGAAGTGCAGCCCAAGAATGCCATAACTTAAACAGATGTCTCAAATCTGTGCTAGGTTCCAAAGGAGAGCATGAATCTTACAGGTGGAGAATAGCTGTAAGATGCACACTTCAGCTGTTTTTCAATTTTGATGCATTTGTTGCAAGCTTTTAAGAACGTGAGCAGACTAACACTAAGCACAATTATTTTTTCTTTTAATTATCTAGGAGCTTGCCGCAGCAGAGCGTGCCAAGCGGCAGGTACAGCAGGAGAGAGATGAACTGGCTGAGGAGATTGCCAGCAACAGTTCTGGAAAGTATGTGCTTCTCTTAAATGGGGCTTTATTTTCTTCCTTTTCAACTCTTGTTCCATTCACAGGGCAGTGGTTTAATGACTCCTTTTAGGGGTCTTACAACACCAGGTTATAGTCCCAACAATTTTATTTTAAAATCACAAGCTTTCGGAGATTATCTCCTTCGTCAACCTGACAAAGGAGATAATCTCCGAAAGCTTGTGATTTTAAAATAAAATTGTTGGGACTATAACCTGGTGTTGTAAGATTCCTTACATTTGTCCACCCCAGTCCATCACTGGCATCTCCACATCCTTTTAGGGGGAAAGAGTTATGCAGGGTCTCATTTGGATTCAGCTGACTGGTGATAGATTGGAACACAGTCAGTACTCTGTGGTAGATTCAGTAATCTGATATCTGGACCTAGTAGGTGTGCAGGACTGCAGGGCACTGATTTGACTTGACTTGCTGATTGAGCCAAGAGAAGTAGACCTGTCATTGGAGGGTGCGAATCTCCCCACTTGACTGCAGATAACTCTGAAGGCCAAGCCCCTGACACATAGGATGGTCTTGGCTGATCAATGAGCAGGAAGCTTACTAGTGCTCCATGCTAGTAAGCTGTGTGGTTTTAACTGGATAAGCTCCAGCAGAATTCCATTGCATTTTGGGTGGGGACTCTAAGCCTTTGCTCTTGCCAATCTATGCCTAAATTCTCTGGGCTTGGGTAAATGTGATCTGCCCCTGTGCAGGGAGAGTGTGCACTCCAAATTGGGATGCGGATTCCTAGTAGTTTGATTTGGAGACTCGAGCACAGTGAATGGTGAGCCCAAATCCATATAATCTCAAAGAACATGAATTTTTAAAATGAGAGTTTCGAAGTCTTTGCGTGTAGTCAGTTGTGACAGCGGTAGGGGTGCTACAACTGGCCTAGATCTCTGTTGGGCATTCTCTTGGGTCAGCGGTGCTGGTCACTCCATAAGCGGTGTGAACATCTTTTATTTCAGGGTGTCTCCATACTGCCCAAAATGTGTATCTAATCTGGGGGGGGGTAACCATGGTAACCCCTTGTCATTGGAAGTGGATACTCATACTTTTCATGTGCTTCTTTGATCTCGCTGAAAGCCGACTGAGCAAACACTTGGTGAGACGAGGTTTTATTTCACAGTACAGGAACATAAAAATATATGATTGGATTCACTTATTTCAATCAGTGCAACTTGTCTTTGTGTAATACAAAATAATGAACACACTACACTTCCCCACAGCAGTGGTTCATCTTGTTTGACTTAAACAGAATACTTTCTGACTACCATCTGTATTTTAACCTCTTGCAGCCCTATGCTGGGCTTGACTATCTCATAGCTTTGCTACAAAACCTTGACTTACTGCCTGTGTCTCTGTTTTTATCTCCATTTACAGCCAGAAATGGATCATTGACTTTCCAACACAATGGGTGTGAGGTGTTTTCCAATTAGAGTCAGGCTAACAAGTTGTTTGTTTCCCCCATAGATTGTAAATAATAAAAGCTAGTTTATGAGCATCTTATCTTTTGTCTCAGAGCCTTTTTTCAAACTTGCATGATACATTTTACTTTGAAACAAGGTTTAAAGGTAACTTTCTTTTCCAAAATATTTCTGCAGAAAAAGTGGTTAAGATCTTGAAATGTGACTGTTCCTGGCTAAGGAAGAGAGGGTGAAATAATCAGCCATAACTTACTGCTCCTGATACCCACTGACCCCCTTTCAAACTGTATAGTCCCTGGAGTGTTGTGCACAATTGTGGCCCATCTTCTACTGCAAAAGATGGCAACTAACTGATTCCAGGAATTTGCATCTGAGCTATGAGGAGAGACTAAGGAAGCTCAGACTGTTTACAATGGAGGAAAGGTGGTTTATAGATAAACTGAATCCTTGTTGACTTAACTACAAATGCTATAACCAGGTGGTACAGAATCGAGCCCAGAAGTAGCTGAGCAGATTATTCAGATTGAACTACTGCGCGCGCACTCATTCTCTGGTGAATGTTGGGAGTGTGGAGATAGTTAGTTACCAAATTCAAGTAGCTTAATGGTGTTTTGGTAAAATAATTTTTAGGGGTTTAAAGCAATACAATATTTTTTTAAACTTTGGAACTGGCCAGATGGACCCCAGTGATCTTTTCTGATCTTGCACATTCTTATGTTCCTATGTTTGTGCACAGCAGGCAAGGATAGGATCTGTGCTGCCTGCATTTAAAGAGCCTGTCACCAACTTGCTGACCAGGCTCAGGGATGAAGATTGGCCTCCTGGGTGAAGTGATGGGACTGATAGCACCTGTACTTACAGGAGTCAATTTGTGGGGGATAATGAGAGTTTCGAATAGGCTCAGTGGGGCTGGCGCATTTTCTGAATAGGGAATGGTTTTATTGCAGTGGTTTCCAGAGACACTGCTGCAATTGAAGGACTTTTTTGAAAAATGTCATTGACTCCTGTTGTAGGTGTTTGGCTCTGGATGAGAAGAGACGTCTTGAGGCCAGGATTTCTCAGCTTGAAGAGGAGGTCGAGGAGGAGCAGACCAACGCTGAAATGGCCAATGATCGCCTCAGGAAAGCCAATCTCCAGGTTTGTGTCCCGTGAGATATCACTTATTTGGAGAGTGGGAATTACAATGAGAACGTCAAAAATCACAGCTGACAAACTTCTTAAACTGACCTCACCAGACAAATGTAAAGAATCTTACAACACCAGGTTATAGTCCAACAATTGGACTATAACCTGGTGTTGTAAGATTCTTTACATTTGTCAACCCCAGTCCATCACCGGCATCTTCACATCATGGCTCACCAGACAAGAAATGGGAGGTTACAGAAAATGTTCCAGTTCCCAGACCAAATAACCCATTTGACTTTATCAACTGTGGAGTATTATGGTTGGGTCAGGGAATGTTAGGCATTAATTAGTAGACGGATGCTGATACGTGGGGTCACTAAACATCAACATGGGTTGGAAATAAGGCTATAAACAGCATAGTCCTGGTTCTTTGACTCCTGTCAAGGCACCAAAGTGGCAGTGAACCCCATGAAATTACTTCACTGTATATATTTCATAGGTTGCCCAACCAGCTAGTACCCTGGAATGCCTAAACTTTATGCCCCATTGTAACTTGGAAACTATTCTTTAATGAAGTAAACTTGGCCTATGAGGAGTCAATGCATGACTAGTAGGTTGCACAGAGTCCATACAGTCAGGCAGACACTGTGAAATTAATTTTTAAAAAATGGATGTTTCACTCATTTCAAATTGCCGTGAGTAATTTCACAGCCCTTCACTTAAGAACTTCATGGACTCTGTGGCCCATGAGTCGTCCATTGGATTTTTTAGATTAAAACAATTGTGTTCTGAAACCCTCACTGGAGACTGGCTTGCATGATTTACTGAATGTAAACTCTATGGACTCTGAATTAATATAGCTGAAGTATCCCTGTATTCCCCTACCCCTGTACTTTGGGGATAACTTATAGGAAAGTTGGTTTGTAGGAAATACATTATGCCACTGTAGGGTAGGGGAGGTTGGTTGAAGGGTTTCACTCAGAAAGCTGGACATGGGAACTAAAGCTGAAAATGTTTTACATCTAATGATTGTTAAACAGGTTGATCAGATAAATGCAGATCTCTCTGCTGAACGCAGCAATGCTCAGAAGGCTGAAAATGCTCGCCAGCAACTAGATCGTCAGAACAAGGACCTGAAAGCCAAGCTGCAGGAGATGGAGAATGCTGTCAGATCTAAGTACAAGGCAAACATCACAGCACTGGAGGCCAAAATAGCTCAGCTGGAGGAGCAACTCGATGCAGAAACCCGGTACAAATAGATCAAAACTATAGATAAAATATGCCAGGGAAAGGGTATTTTAGGAAGACCTGTTTTTAAAATGATTGTAAGTTAAGTGTCCAAAGCAAATTTGGCTCAAGTCGAGGCACGATGAGTGTCCCTCAAATCTGCCCTACCTCTCTGAGGAAGCTCCTAGCCTCTGCCCAAGATAATGTGATTCATCAGAAATTTGCCTTGAGGTTAATGTTCTACAGTTTCATCTGTTTCATGCTGTGAAATATTTTCAGACAGACCAGTTACCTCTCACTGAGATGCATATCTGCAATATTGGTGAATTGCAGCAAAGCTGTGCATGCATAGTTCATTCCACATCATAGGCAGCTGCCTTGAGGTTATTAAATCACTCAGGCTACCAGAATGGTGGATTTAGAAAATGTAAATGTTGCAGTTCAACATTAGTGTTGTTATGAAGTTGGAGTTGGAGTTAGGACATGTTTTTAGGCCAAGTATAGCTCCAGATAGAGCAAAGCTCCCTCTTGTTCTGATGGTATTTTGGCATCGATGCTTCTGTGCTCCATTTCTCCAACACTGATGAACCTCTTTTTAAGCACCGAAATAATCCCAAAAAACTCTAGTGGTGGCTAGATTGCTGATTTGGTAAACACTGGAGGGGTACACATTTGGCGCTGGTAACCAGATATGTGCTCTTCATTATTGTTAGGTCGTCAGTGACAAAACACTTAAACTCATTTTGAGTAATCAAGATTTTCTGGATTGAAAGGCCACTGCATCAGACCGCAGTGCACTCTTTGAATGCCATTTGAACCATTTCTCTCTACTCTTTTCACTGCTCCAAAAGAAAACAAATACTGACTGGATATTTCTATTTTGACTTCTTTAATTTGGGAGGGTAGGCATGAGCCAGCCCAGAATGTGACCCAACTGCTGTTGATTTAGTCAATAGTGGGGGCAAGACAGGGGGCAGTATTTGTGAATGGTACTAAATTGGGGGTATTTTATGTTTCATAAATAGATTTATTTATGATGCTGTGTATGCTGTTTGAGAGAAATTTTCAATATCACTGATCAATATCCCTCTTGCAAATACCTTTTAACCAGTTGCAAAATATTAAGACTAAGCTTAAATGCCTCATTCTGTGTGCAGCTAAGCCATATGGTGCAGGAAGGTCCCAGATTTGATCCTTGGTCTGTGCTTCGTTAACTGATCTCCGTTGGGGCCGATTTAGCCCATAACCACTGGGAAGGTAGAATATTAACTAGCAATGCACTTCTGATTGCTATCCAGTAACTGCCACTGGGAAGTATGGGTGTATGGATACTTGGGTTAGGAGAGGTTTGGGCTTGCCTGTAATGCTCCCAAAAGCCAAATAGCCTGCCAATGTTGACTAGACTCACATGAATAACCCCTTGGGTGAGGTACAGGAACTGTCAACACCCATGGATCTGTTCTGCAGTAGGTGTCGACACCTTGAGAAAATCCGTAAACTAACTTTACTGTCCTGTCGATCCAGGGACAGACAAGCTGCCAGTAAGCTGGTGCGTCGCTCAGATAAGAGGCTGAAAGAGGTGATGCTGCAGATGGAGGATGAAAGACGCAATTCTGATCAATTCAAAGATCAGGTCAGTTGCAGCTTTTAATGTTTCTATTGAATTATATGCTTTTGAAACATAACCCACACAAGTTCATTTGTTTTCTTCTCCTTTTCCCCAAACTCTCCCTGAGCCGTGCACTTTTCTTGGCAGAGAGGTGGTTGCTCAGACCTGTAGGAGCTGCCCATGATGAGTGTCCCTCAAATCTGCCCTACCTCTCTGAGGAAGCTCCTAGCCTCTGCCCAAGATAATGTGATTCATCAGAAATTTGCCTTGAGGTTAATGTTCTAGTTTCATCTGTTTCATGCTGTGAAATATTTTCAGACAGACCAGTTACCTCTCACTGAGATGCATATCTGCAATATTGGTGAATTGCAGCAAAGCTGTGCATGCATAGTTCATTCCACATCATAGGCAGCTGCCTTGAGGTTATTAAATCAGCAGCATAAGTACTTATCTTTCCAATACAGCCAGCATTCTTTTACTGTGTTCTGCTAAAATTCCTCCTGCACCTTGTGACCTAGATAGCAGGCAGATGACCTGCTGCCAGCCCTCTGCTAGTACTACTTTCAAACTGGCTGCTGGAAGGAGCAGTCTGAGGGCAGCTCTGAATTCACTTCCACCCTGTGACAAACTACTTGATCTCTTCACCTGATACTGGCAATAGCTCCAATCAGATCATAGCACGTAGAGGGTGGCTACTTTGGCCCGTTTGTCTTTAATCATTCTGATATCAACCTTTCAGCCACTGGTCCTGAAACACCTTTAAATTTTTGCTGAATATTACTGGTCCTTACCGCTGCCGTGCCCATGTTGCTTGCCATTTTTGGCTCTGTCATCTCAACTTCTTACAGATGTGAAGCTGGTTCCAGGCTAGGCTTGACCAAATTGACCCAGTCACTGGAAGAGAATCCTGGCCTCCAGAATATCATTGTTTGTTCGATGAATCAAATAGAATGTTGAATTAAATAGCCAAAACAGTATGATACAAGTCAGAGGAAGTCATGATCAAACTGTATCATATTCTGGTGAGAACCCCTCATGATCACTCTGCATTTCTGGCCACCATAGACACGAGACACATTTGAGCATTAGAGGCAGTGCAGGGAAACACCACAAAGCCTTGCCTAAAAGTCTGTCTGGATCATTTCCATTCTCATTTGGAGCCCAACTAATGAGATTTGTCTCTTGATGCAGCATTCAGCATTGACTGAAGCAACCTCAGCTCCCGAAATGGATGATATTAGCTGAAATGGTGTCAGCTGTGGCTCAGTGGGTAGCACCCTATCATCTTGAGTCAGAAGGTTGTGGATTCAAACCCCACTCCAGAGACTTGAGCACATAATCTAGGCTGACACTCCAGTGCAGTACTGAGGGAGCGCGGCACTGTCGGAGGTTCCGTCTTTCGGATGAGACGTTAAACTAAGGCCCTGTCTACCCTTTCAGGTGGATGAATAAGATCCCACAGTACTATTCAAAGGTGATTAGGGGAGTTCACCCCGATGTCTTGGCCAACATTTATCCCGCAACCGTCATCACTAAAACAGATTATCTGGTCATTATCTCATTGCTGTATGTGGGACCTTGCTATGTGCAATTTAGCAGCTGTGTTTTGTACATTACAACAATGACTACACTTCAAAAGTACTTCATTGGCTGTGAAGCGCTTTGGGATGTCCTATGGTTGTGAAAATTGTTCTATAAATCCCAGTCTGTCTTTCTTTAGTTCTGACACCAACGTTTCAGCCAGGTGGAGAGATTTAGGAAGGGAGTTCTAGACTATAGGCTGTTGAAGGCAGGGCTCTCAATCACCTGTCTCAGGAAATCATAACATTTCATCCACCACTTGTGTTTCATGTAGTTAATGTGCACCCAGCATTAGCCTATTAGGTCGGATTTTAGTTATGTTTCTCAAGAAATCCAGGCCGTGGTAAAACCTGCTGCTGAACAGTGGTTGGCTAACTGGGGTAATGGAGAGTATCCCCTCATGTTTCTCTTGCAGGTTGAGAAAGCCAATTCCCGTTTGAAGCAGTTGAAACGGCAGCTGGAGGAGGCAGAAGAGGAAGCCCAGCGTGCCAATGCTTCCCGACGAAAACTGCAGAGAGAACTGGAAGACGCCACTGAAACTGCAGATGCAATGACCCGTGAGGTCAGCACACTCAAGAGCAAACTCAGGTAAAAAGAGAATACTAAAGTACAAATACTGGAACAATCCTGCTGTTTTGCACATTAAGAAACCAATGTTATAATTAACTGGGCCAACCCAGCTCTTTGTTTCTGGTTACTTTTTACAGTATTGCTTTCACTTTGTTATAGTTAACACCTGGGAAGGAGGAGCACATGTATATGGCAACTTCTCCCCAGGCAGTGAACCCTTACCCTAAACAGTGTTGTTACGAGGCAGCAGACGGGCTCCCATAGCGCCACCTTTTATTTGGAGGAAGTGAGTGGAGTCAAAGGAGAAGTTGTTCAACATAAGAACAAGTTCAGCCGGGCGGAGGAGGGCAGTGGTGGATGGGGACTGGTTGGGCCTCCGTTCAAGGAAGAAGTGGAGGGCCCGCAGGCCGTCCTGGTGGGGGAGGGAGGTGTAGAGGGACTGGACGTCCATGGTGAAAAGGAGATGGTTAGGGCCAGGGAACTGGAAACTGTTGAAGTGGCGGAGGGCATCAGAAGAGTTGCAGATGTAGGTTGGAAGAGACTGGACAAGGAGAAAAAGTAGTCAAGACAGGAGGAAGTAAGTTCCGTGGGGCAAGAACAGGCTAAAACGATGGGTCTCCCAGGGCAGTCCTGTTTGTGGATCTTGGGCAGGAGGTAGAAGTGGGCTGTGTGGGGTTGGTGGACTGAGGTTGGAGGCCATTGTGGGGGGTGGGGGGTGGAGGCAGAGGCGATCTCCATAGGAGATTAGGTCAGCGATGGTCTGGGAAACTAAGGCTTGATGTTCGGCAGAGGGGTCGTGGTCCAGGGTGTTGGAGCGTTGGCATTCAGCCTTCGCAAGTTAATTTGTGATCTGTCTAGACATGTGGCTAGAGGGGAAGTTCTAGGGGGCCAGAGAGGGTGGGTGTGGGGCGAGGGGGGGGAGTTCTGGGGGGTCCAGAGAGGGTTGGGGGGGGGGGGGGGCAGGAGGGAAGTTCTGGGGGGGGCCAGAGAGGGTTGGGAGGGGAGGGGTGGAGGGGAGGGTTGGGGGGGCCAGAGAGGGTTGGGGGGGGAGGGAAGCTCTGGGCTCCATCTTATCTGTGCCATTACTGAGCTGGAAACACTGCATGCTGAAAAAGACCAATCTTCCATTCACATGCTTTGAAATCACTTGGCATAAAATTCATATAGAAATTTTAAA
The DNA here is from genome assembly GCF_035084215.1 of Heptranchias perlo. Classification (NCBI taxonomy): domain Eukaryota; kingdom Metazoa; phylum Chordata; class Chondrichthyes; order Hexanchiformes; family Hexanchidae; genus Heptranchias; species Heptranchias perlo. The sequence goes on along the minus strand of NC_090364.1, from coordinate 16,271,996 downwards.
ATATGTTTCTCTGTAGGCGTGGGGATCTTCCGTTTACTGTGCGTCGCACCACAGGCAGAAAACTGGATGAAATCTCAGATGATGATGTTGAAGGTCGTGGTGATGCCGGAGATCCAAAAGCTGCTGAATAACTTTGCCAAAACATCAACCTACACTCAGTATATGCCACCATTGGGCCAATTGTTGAGGTTTTATAAAATGCATAGCTGTGTATTTTATGCTGCAGCTGGTAACATCAGAACGCTCTCTCTCTCTGTCTGTCTGTCTGTCTGTCTGTCTCTCTCTCTCTCTCTCTCTCTTTCCCCCTCAGCTTTATATAAATTCTTTCTGAATAATTTTGTAATGTGCTAATAGCATAGAACAGTTACTGTGTATCAGGAAGAACAAGACTCATCATATGTGCAGCAGTGCACCCAGAGAAGGAGGGTTAAGGTTTAACCCCTACGTAGAATTCTTTTTCTTCAAATTAATTGCGGCTTTGCAATTCTCCGCTCATGACCAGAGATTTGTCCTGGAGTTGAGCCTGTGGAACAATCCTTGTGATTGGCTTTAAGAGTTTTTGTCTTTTTTTAAACCTGGCTTACTTGGGGTTACTTTTTTAGTATTGTGATTCAGGAATGTAGCATTTTGTTGGGCAAGAGGCTCTTGGAACTTGTGTATAATTTTAGACAAAACTATATGACAATCCTTTAAAACCGTTTGGTGGGGCTCACGCAGAGAATATTGGACAATTCAGTGGTTCACAAACGTCAATGGGTGTTGTACACGTGGCACAAACAATGACCTGAAAACTCACTTGCAGAAGAAAGCATTGATGCTGTGTGTACAGTAAAATAGAAAGCTCACATTTCATATTTGAAGTCTTGCTGATTGGAGTTACCTCCTAGTTGCAGCAGGCTACCTGATCACTGCCTGAGAGATTTCACTGGGTTCAAGAACAGATTTTTAAAGTTTCCTTTGTCCCATTGATGTGAATTGGCTCAGGAAACAACAGAAAACAATTAACTTCTAATTGGAAACCTGTCTGTTCAGCTTGCGTTTGTTCATGCCTTGTTTGTTGATGCTCAGCTAGCTCGCTTTCCCCAATACCCTTCTATTCTCAGTGAGCTTAATTGTGACAATCCTGTTTTTCTGGCCTCTTGGTTTTTGAAATCTGTCACTGGAACGGTCCATTTTCATGGGAAGGGAGAGAAGGGAACGTACCATTTTGCCTTCAGTCTTTGTGTCAATTGATGTTTTCAGGTAGTGACCTGTTTTGGAGTCTTGAGGTAAGTCCCCAAAACCTGCAGTTAGCATGGGGATTCATCCTGTTCCAAAAGTAAGGCTTCTAACCAGTACTGCCACTTCTCTGTGGTGCACCATTCTGTGATGCAAATTGCAAACGTTACAACTCCCACCTAAGCCAGTTATTTGTGAAGCATTTTGCTTGATGCGGATGTCTGTTTCCAGCTCCCTGGGTAAGAGGGGTGCAGTACAGGTACTGAGAGAGGAGACACATGCTGATCCACCACAGTAAACAAGAAAACCCCAGCCTGGCCAGTTCCAAGACTTCTCTGTGCAAATGTTTTAATGTGCAATGACATCCAAGACTGATGAAAGGAAACGCATAGATATATATATTCATTTTTATCTAATGAGTATCGCTTCATAGTTGTATTGGAAACAGTTTTTGATAATCTGTTAGCTATACTGGATTTGTAAAATGACTTCATTTCCTGTGATTCTTTTAAGGACCAAATATATATTTAAACAGGAAAAATATAATCAAGAAAAATTTGTTAATGGATTCTCTTTTTTATATATATGTATAATGTAACCATTTGCTCTGACCAATCATGACCTTTTTTCTGAGCACTGGCCTCCAATTTAAAAAAAAAAGCATTTTAAAAATAAAAACTGGAAAATGTGCTAAAGCTTAAACTGCACAGTTTTAAGTTCAGTGTCCATGTCTGGCAAGGGATGCACAGCAACGTGCACTGGGTGTATCAGGAGATCCCACACATCTTCCCTTTTTCACTGAATTGTTTGGCACCTTGGTTTGAGATTGGTTGTTTTTGATGTGTTTTACATACACAACACACTGGTATTGGGCTAAGAGAGTAAAAAGTGTCTCACTTTTCTATATGCTGCAACATTTATGTTTCACACAAGAGAAGTTGCTCCATTTTTCTTCCTGTCAGGGTTGCTATAGAAACTGTTCGGATCCACGCGCGCGCACATATTTTTATAAAAGTGCCTTAAGCATGTCGCACCAGTGCCGCTAAACTGAATTGTAACTGGTTTGCAGATGTTACCACAAATGTGTCACAAATAAAGTTTATTGAAAAAGTCTGGTTGGTGTTGAATGTTTATCACTGTTGCTGTTTTGTGTGGAGTTTGTGAGAATAACTCCATTTTGTATATTGGGCCTTGTGCAGCAGCTGCTTCCTGCTTGCTACCAGTGTACTTGTTCAGGCATATTTACTTTACAGCTTTGTGCAGTTCAAGTCTCCACAGCCATCTCCCTGCCTCATTTTCCCAGCTTTATATTTCAGTTCTGACCTACAAGCCCTTGGGATACCAGTTCTCTGCATGCATGAAGTGTCCTAATTTATTTGGAATTGAGCCTCTATCATTTTGCAAATGAAACTTAATTTAAGCAGTAAAGTTGTTTTTTTTTCATTCCCCATTTGCCACTTAATGTAGATGTACGCACTACCCTGTCCCTCAGGTACTGTGGGTGTACGCATTACCCCGCCCTCCAGAGGAGGCCCAAGTGACCCAGCCCTGCAACCAGAGGAAGTACTTCAGTTCATGCCCTGGTATGGAAAATTCACCATGTAGGATATGAACTGCACAAGTCCAAGCAAATGGCCAATACATTTACCAACCAGAGTCTAATAAGGTTAGGGTGGAATGGCATGACATTAAATTTAGTGGCAGGACTTAATCAGTCACTGCTCAAGTCGGGTACTAAATCAGATCAGAGCATTTTCTGAAGTCCATTTCTGCTTCTCTTACCGCTCCTGCACTATTACCACTGGAGCTCCCCAATGATCTATCCTTATCCCCCTCCTATTCCTCATCCAAAGGCTGCCCCTCGGCAACATCATCCAAGAACAGGTCAAGTTCCATATGTACGCTGATGCCACCCAGCTCTACCTCAACACCCCCTCTGTCTCTGATTTGTCATGCTACTTGTCCGACATCCATTTTCTCCACTTAAATATTGGGGAAACCAAAGCCATTGTCTTTGGTCCCTGTCACAAACTTCGTTCCCTAGTCACCGACTCCAGGCTGTTCGCAACCTTGGCGTCCTATTTAATCCTGAGACGAGCTTCCAATCCAATATCTGTTCCATCATCAAGACTGCCTACTTCCACCTCCGTAATATTGCCCCTGCCTCAGTTCATCTGCTGCTGAAATCCTCATCTAGGCCTTTGTTACCTCTAGACTTGACTATTCCAATACTTTCCTGGCTGGCCTCCCATCTTCCAAACTCCATTAACTTGAGCTCATCCAAAACTCTGCTGCCTGTATCCTAACTCGCACCAAGACCCGTTCACCCATTACCCCTGTGCTTGCTGACCTACGTTGGCTCCTGTCCAGGAATACCGATTTTAAAATTCTCGTCCTTGTTTTCAAATCCCTCCAGGACCTTGCGCCCCCCCCCACCCCCCAAATCTCTAAGCTCCTCCTGCCCTATGAGATATGAGATCTCTCTCCTCCAATTCTGCCTTTTGCGTATCCTCGATTTTAATCTCTCCACCATTGGCGGCTGTGCCTTCAGCTGCCTAGGCCCTAAGCTCTGGAATACTCTCTATCCTTTAAGACGCTCCTTAAAACCTACCTCTTTAACCAAGCTTTTGGTCAGCTGCCATTTCTATCTGATATCACTCCTGTGAAACGCCTCAGGATGTTTTACGACTTTAAAGGCACCATGTAAATGCAAGTTGTTGCCCCAAATGTAGGCTGCCATTCTGTAGGAAGTAATGATTAATACCCTGGAGTTGGCAGCAGGATGCATGGCTTTCAGTATTTTGCTTTGCACAGTCATGGCTCTTTGTGATTTTATTCCTATGGGAGTGATGTTGGCAATAATTATAACTACCCTGTGTCAGGAAAGTTGTTGGGGGACAGGTAGAGGAAAGAACTTGCATTGCGTGAGGGATGATGAGTTGCGGGAGGAGACGACACGTTCAAGCACCAGGCAAACACCACAGACCAAAAAGATGTGTACTTCCATATAACTACCAGAAGTTTCTTCAATTTCAGTGGGAAGCAGTCAAACTAAGGTACTCATCTTTGGCTTTTTCTTAGCACCTATGGTTTGAATAAAGTGCCTGTTGATGGTAACAGTGCATCTCAGGATCCAGCATCTGTGTAGATCTATACTTAGACAATTGACTCATTAGAGATCTGTGCCTTAGGTCTACCAGCACAGCTGTGTGACAGATACTTGATACCTTCCAAGGGCTTGGATTCAATTGGATAATGTCCCAGGTACAGCCCGAGCAGCAGCTAATATTCTCAGGGGCACTGTCCTGGGAATTGGACAGACCGGTTTACGGGGTTCAAGGATCTGATGTCCCTTTTACAGGAAAGGTTGTAGATCCCAAAGAGAGATTATTTATGAATTTGAGGATGAATGGCTGTAGCCATCCGTGTAGTTTTCAACACTTGAATTTTTATACAACCACTTCAGATTATCCTGATCAGCCAATGGTTCTCCTCATCACCCCACCCCCAACCCTTCCAAATCCCACCTTTCCCCAACCAGTAAGGAAACAGACATCCTCTGTGACTGACAATGTTACATTAGCGCCCCTCCACATCTCTGCTGCATTGGGCACCACCCTCCTCCAACACCTTTCCTCAAGTTGTCCAGCTCAGTGGGGCTATGCTTGCTTGGTTCGACTTTTACTATTTGATTATAGTCCTAGTATTTCCAGCACATTGATGGCCACAGGAGGACAATGTACTGAGGAGTAATTTCCCCCTCTCCCTGATAAGATTCCCCCACTGATGACTGTAATAGATACATCCTCAGGTGGGGTGCTCATCTGTAAGGGAACTGGGCAACAGAACAGATCAGCTGGTGCATCAATCAATTGGACCACGGGCAGACCTCAGCAAAAGGCAAGCCAGGAATTTGTGTGCAGTCTGAACACAATCAGCCAGTTCCTTCAAGGCGGGAGCTTACTATTGCGCCAGGGTCTGACGTACGAGATTAATCTCGGCTCAGTGTTTGGTTGGGTTAGAAATGTGACGGCCGTCACCTCAGTTCAATCTCAGGAATTGGGTGTATCCAGAGTTAGACCTGTTTGGCCAGTCCAGATAACCATCAACTCCTACCTTTCTAATCAAAGAAAGAACTTGCATTTATTGTAGCACCTTTAACGACCTCAGGATGTCCCAAAGCACTTTACAAGCCAATTAAGTACTTTTAGAAGTATAGTCACTGTTATAATGTAGGAAACGCAGCAGTCAATTTGCACACAGCAATATCCCACAAACAGCAAAGAGATAATCACATGATAATCTGTTTTAGTGATGTTAGTTGCAGGATAAATATTGACCAGAAAACCAGGGAGATCTGTGCTCCTCTTAGAATTAGTGTCATGGGATCTTTTACGTCTACCTGAGTGGGCAGACAGGACCTCAGAGTCTCATCCGAAAGATGGCACCTCTGACAGTGCCACATTCTCTCCATATCGCATTGGGAGTGTCTGCCTGGATTATGTGTTTGTCTCTGGAGTGGGGCTTGAACCCACAATGTTCTGATTCAGGAGGCGAGAGTGCTACCCACTGAGCCACAGCTGACACCTCAAGGACAGAGGCCATGTCAGCTTATAGGTTGGATGGTCTTTCCTTTCCTGAACACAGGGATGTGTTTCCTCCATTTCCCCTGATGGAATGGGTACTTGAAAAGATACAAGCACACAGAGCAAAGGTTATGCTGATAACTCCTTATTGGACTTGTAAAGCTTGGGTCTCAGGCATTATTTTTCAATTGGTTCTTGGAATGTGGCCAACATTGCATTTATTGGTCAGCCCTGGTTGATGGGCTTCTAGCGATTGGACAACTGATAGGCTTGCTAGCCCAATTCAGGGGGTATTAAGAGTCACTTTGTAGTGTGTGACTGCAGTCACATGGAGGGCAGACTGGGAAGAAACATAAAAAATAGGAGCAAGAATAGGCCATTCAGCCCTTCGGGCCTGCTCCGTCATTCAAAATGATCATGGCTGATCATCTAACTCAGTACCCTGTTCCCGCTTTTCCCCCATATCCCTTGATCCCTTTAGCATTAAGAAATATATCTATCTCCTTGAATACATCTAATGACTTGGCCTCTGTGGTAGTGAATTCCACAGGTTCGCCACCCTCTGAAGAAATTTCTCCTCATCTCGGTTCTAAATGGCATACCCCGTATCCTGAGACTGCCGCCGGTTCTGGACTCCCCAGCCATCGGGAACATCCTCCCTGCATCTAGTCTGTCTAGTCCTGTTAGAATTTTATATGTTTCGATGAGATCACCTCTCATTCTTCTAAACTCTAATGAATATAGGCCTAGTCGACCCAATCTCTCCTCATACGTCAGTCCTGCCATCCCAGGAATCAGTCTGGTAAACCTTTGTTGCGCTCCCTCCATGGCAAGGACATCCTTCCTCAGATAAGGAGACCAAAACTGCACACAATACTCCAGATGTGGTCTCACCAAGGCCTTGTATAACTCCAGTAAGACATCCCTGCTCCTGTACTCAAATCCTCTTGTAATGAAGGCCAACATACCATTCGCCTTCCTAACTGCTTGCTGCACCTGAATGCTCCCTTTCAGCGACTGGTGTACAAGGACACCCAGGTCTCGTTGCACCTCCCCTTTTCCCAATCTATCATCATTCAGATAATCTGCCTTTCTGTTTTTACAACCAAAGTGGATAACCTCATATTTATCTACGTTATATTGCATCTGCCATGTTCTTGCCCACTCACCCAACTTGTCTAAATCACATTGGAGCCTCTTTGCATCCTCCTCACGGCTCACATTCCATCCCAGCTTTGCATCGTCTGCAAAGTTGGAAATGTTACATTTAGTTCCCTCATCCAAATCATTGATATATATTGTGAATAGCTGGGGCCCAAGCACTGATCCCTGTGGTACCCCACTAGTCACTGCCTGCCATCCAGAAAAAGACCCGTTTATTCCTACTCTCTGTTTCCTGTCTGTCAACCAATTCTCAATCCATGTCAGTATATTCCCCCCAATCCCATGTGCTTTAATTTTGCACACTAACCTCTTGTGTGGGACCTTATCAAAAGCCTTCTGAAAATCCAAATACACCACATCCACTGGTTCACCCCTATCTATTCTACTAGTTACATTCTCAAAAAACTCCAGTAGATTTGTTAAGCATGATTTCCCTTTCATAAACCCACGCTGACTTTGTCCAATCCCGTTGATGCCTTCCAAGTGTTCTGGTATCACATCTTTTATAATAGACTCTAGCATTTTCCCCACTACTGATGTTAGGCTAACTGGTCTGTAATTCCCTGTTTTTTCTCTCCCTTTTTTAAATAGTGGGGTTACATTTGCCACCCTCCAATCTGTAGGAACTGTTCCAGGGTCTATAGAATTTTGGAAGATGATCACCAATGCATCCACTATTTCCAGGGCCACTTTCTTTAGTACTCTGGGATGTAGATTATCAGGACCTGGGGATTTGTCAGCCTTTAGCCCCATTAATTTCCCTAGCACTATTCTTTTACTAATACTGATTTCCTTCAGTTCCTCCCTCTCACTATACCCTTGATTCCCTAATATTTCTGGGAGGTTATTTGTGTCCTCCTTTGTGAAGACAGAACCAAAGTATGTGTTTAATTGTTCTGCCATTTATTTGTTCCCCATTCTAATTTCCCCCATTTCTGACTGTAAGGGACCTACATTTGTCTTCACTCAGCTTTTTCTCTTGACATATTTATAGAAGCTTTTACAGTCAGTTTTTATGTTCCCTGCTAGTTTACTCTCATACTCTATTTTCCCCCTCTTAATCAATCTCTTTGTCCTCCTTTGCTGAATTCTAAACTGCTCCCAATCCTCAGGCTTGCCGCTTTTTCTGGCAATTTTATGTGTCTCCTCTTTGGATCTAATACTATCCCTAATTTCTTTTGTAAGCCACGGTTGAGCCACCTTTCCTGTTTTATTTTTGTGCCAGACAGGAATGAATCATTGTTGTAATTCCTGCACACGTTCTTTAAATATTTGCCATTGCCTATCCACCGTCATCCCTTTTAGTAAAGTTCCCCAATCTATCATAGCCAACTCGCACCTCATACTTTCGTAATTTCCTTTATTTAGATTCAGGACCCTAGTTTTGGATTCAACTACTTCACTCTCCATCTTAATGAAGAATTCTATCATGTTCTGGTCGCTCTTCCCTAAGGGACCCCGGACAACAAGATTGTTAATTAATCCTTTCTCATTGCACAATACCCAGTCTAGGATCGATTGTTCTCCAGTTGGTTCCTCAACGTATTGGTCTAGAAAACCATCACGTACACATTCCAGGAATTCCTCCCCCACAGTATTATTGCTAATTTGGTTTGACCAATCTATATGTAGATTAAAGACACCCATGATTATAGTTGTACACTTCTTGCATGTGTCTCTAATTTCCTGTTTAATGCCCTCCCCTACATCTCCAGTACTGTTTGGGGGCCTATAGGCAACCCCCACCAACGTTTTCTGCCCCTTGGTGTTTCTTAGCTCCACCCATACAGATTCCACATCGTGATTTTCCGAGCCAATATCCTTCCTCACTAGTGCATTGATTTCTTCCTTTACTAACAACGCTACCCCACCTCCTTTCCCTTTTTGCCTGTGGGGGAGGAATTCCTGGAATGTGTACGTGATGGTTTTCTAGACCAATACGTTGAGGAACCAACTAGAGAACATGCGATTCTAGACTGGGTATTGTGCAATGAGAAAGGATTAATTAACAATCTTGTTGTGCGGGGTCCCTTAGGGATGTTCAGTTCCCATCCTTGGTCACCCTGCAGCCATGACTCCGTAATCACAACTATATCATAACAGTTAATATCTATCTGCAACGTTAATTCATCTAGCTTATTGCGAATGCTCCGCGCATTAAGAAACAATGCCTTTAGACTTGTCTTTTTGAGATTGCTAGTCATCTTAGTTTTAATTTGCATTATGGCCCTATTTGTTTCTTGCCCTTGTTTTCTCTGCCTTCCACTATTGCTTCTTCCCTGTCTGTCTTTTGTTTATATACTTGTTTCCCCCTCCTCTGTCTCCCTGCTCAGGTTCCCATCCCCCTACCATTCTAGTTTAAACCTTCCCCAACAGCACTAGCAAACACCCCCGCGAGGACATCGGTGTCTGGTTTCTTCCCTGAAGAATTAGTGAACCAGTTGGGTTTGTACAATCATGTTTTTTCTGGTGATAGTCCACAAATTACCAGGTTTATTGAATTCAGTTTCACAGCCTTGCCATGGTGGGATTTGAACTCATGACCTCTGGGTTATTGTCCATAACATAACCACTACATTACCATACCCAGTATATCATCATAATGAGCAGGAGGGATTGCCTCATACAGTGGGGGATTAAATATTGCATCTGGCCTCAAATATTGCAATTCATTGCCTAGCTAGTGAAAGACGACTCTTAGATTGGGATCTTGTAACACCAGGAGATATCGTGATTAGATTCAGGTCTTGTAACACCAGGAGATATCGTGATTAGATTCAGGTCTTGTGACACCAGGAGATATCGTGATTGTATTGGGGTCTTACAGCTTGAAGTTTTCGTCAGGGTAATGGTCACCGTAGATACTCTTACCCGCAGTGACATCTCCTCGGATAATTAGATTGGAGTCTTGTGACGCAGTAGATACCTTGACAAGTTGCTGCAGTACATCCTGTAGATAGTACACACTGCAGCCACAGTGTGACGGAGGAGGAGAGGATGGGTGTTTAAGGTGGTGGATGGGCTGCCGATCAAGTGGACTGCTTTGTCCTGGATCGTGTTGAGCTACTTGAGTGTTGTTGCAGAGGCATTAGGGTTAGGCAAGTGGAGAGTATTCCATCACAATTCTGACTTGTGCCTTGTAGGTGGTTTCATCACATGACATCCAGCCTCCAACTGCCCTACCCCCACATCCCACCTTCCCACAGCCAATTGGAAAGGGAACCGACTCTTCATTACCCAATTGGATAATATTGATTGTCAAACGGACTTCTTTTCCTATCTCTGATTTTTTTAATATTCCCCCTACGGTTTTCCTCCCTGGGGTTACTCGCAGCAGTGTCCGGAGATTAATCTTTAATTCCCGGAGATTCCAGCACAATCTGGGAGGGTTAACAACCCAACTGTGAATGTCTGGGCACATGTGAAAAATGGCCACATGTGTGAGGTACTGCAGATCTGCCAAAGCCCCTGACCTTGGTCAGACCCTATCTGGAGACTGTGTTCAGTTCTGGGCACCGCACCTCAGGAAGGATATATTGGTCTTGGAGAAGGTGCAGTGCAGATTCACCAGGATGATACCAGGGCTAAAAGAGTTAAAATAATGAGGGCAGGTTACATAAACTTGGCTTGTATAGAAGATTGAGGGGTGATCGAGGTGTTTAAAATGTTAAAGGGATTCAACAGGGTAGGTAGAGGGAATCCAGATCAAGAGGACACGATCTTAAAATTATAGCTAGGCTGTTCGGGAGCGAAATCAGGAAGCACTTACTCACATAAAAGGAAATCTGGAACACTCTTCCCCCAAAAAGGCTGTGGATGATGGGGGTCAATTGGAGCTTTCAAGACTGAGATTGATAGATTTTTGTTAGAACCGAGGTGGGTAGATGGAGTTAAGAGACAGATCAGCCATGATCTAATTGAATAGCGGAACAGACCTACTCCTGTTCCTATGTTCCTAAGCCTGTGGAACCCAGGGCTTCACAGAATCGTAGAAATTTATGGCACAGAAGGAGGCCATTCAGCCCATCCTGTCTGTGCCAATCGAAAAAGAGCTATCCAGCCTGATCCCACTTTCCAGCACTTGGTCCGTAGCCTTGTAGGTTACTTCAAGTGCATATCCAATACTTTTTAAATGCGATGAGGGTTTCTGCCTCTACCACCCTTTCAGGCAGTGAGTTCCAGACACCACCACCCTCTGGGTGAAAACATTTCTCCTCAGCTCCCCTCTAATCCTTCTACCAATTACTTTAAATCTATAATAAAAACAGAAAATACAGGAGAAGCTCAGCAAGTCAGGCAGCATCTGTGAAGACCTTTCGTCAGAACTGGAAGATGTTAAAAGAGTTAAAGTTTTTGAGCAAGTTCAGAGCCAGGGAAAGGGGAGGGAGGGGAGGAAATAACAAAAGGGAAGATCTGCGATAGGGTAGAGGGCAGGAGTGATTAAATGACAAAAGGGATGAGGGTGCAAGGCAAGGAAGGTGGTAATGGGACAGGTTAAGAAACAAAAGATTGATCAGGAGTAGCTGTAAATGGCAGCAGCAGAACCATTATCAGCATTAGTTGACAGAAAAAATGGTTGTAAACAATTTTACAACACCAAGTTATAGTCCAACGATTTTTATTTGAAATCTACAAGCTTTCGGAGGCTTCCTCCTTCCTCAGGTAAATGTCAACATTTACCTGAGGAAGGAGGAAGCCTCCGAAAGCTTGTAGATTTCAAATAAAAATCGTTGGACTATAACTTGGTGTTGTAAAATTGTTTACAATTGTCAACCCCAGTCCATCACCGGCATCTCCACATCACAGAAAAAATGGTAGCAGTGGTTATGATCTGAAATTACTGAAATCAATGTTGAGTCTGGAAAGTTGCAAAGTGCCTAAATGAAAGATGAGGTACTGTTCCTCAAGCTTCCGTTGAGCTTCATTGGAACAGCATAAGAGGCCGAGGACAGAGAGGTCAGAGTGGGAGTGGGACGGGGAATTAAAATCACAAGTGACCGTCAGGTCAGGGTCACGCTTGCGGACAGAGCGGAGGTGTTCAGCAAAGCGATCACCCAGTCTGCGTTTGTTCTCCCCAATGTAGAGGAGACTGCATTGTGTGCAGCAGATACAGTACACTAAATTGAAAGAAGTAAACCGCTGTTTCACCTGAAAGGAGTGTTTGGGGCCCTGGATGGTGGGAAGGGAGGCGATGAAGGGGCAGGTGTTGCATCTCCTGCGCTCGCATGGGAAGGTGCCGTAGGGAGGAGAGCAGGTGTTGGGGGTGATGGAAGAGTGGACCAGGGTGTCACGGAAGGAGCGGTCCCTTCGGAATGCTGAAAGGGGAAGGGAAGATGTGTTTGGTGGTGGGATCGCACTGGAGATGGCGGAGGATGATACGTTGAATGTGGAGGCTGGTGGGGTGGAAGGTGAGGACAAGGGGGACCTTATCATGGTTCTGGAAGGGAAGGGGTGAGGGCAGAAGTGCGGGAAATAGGATGGACACGGTCAAGGGCCCTGTCAACTATAGTGGAGGGGAATCCTCGGTTGAGGAAAAAGGAAGACATATCGGAAGCACTGGTGCGGAAGGTGGTATCGTCAGAACAAATGCAATGGAGACGGAGAAACTGGGAGAAGGGAATAGAGTCCTTACAGGATGCAGGGTGGGAGGAAGTGTAATCAAGGTGGCCTTATAATACATATTAGTTGACGGCCTATCCCCAGAAATGGAAGTAGAGAAGTCGAGGAAGGGAAGGGAAGAGTCAGAGATGGACCATGTGAAGGCGAGGGAAGGGTGGAAATTGGAAGCAAAGTTGATGAAATTTTCCAGTTCTAAATTTTAAATTTCTCAATTTTAAATCTATGTCCCCTGGTTATTGACCTCTCTGCTAAGGGAAATAGGTCCTTTCTATCCACTCTATCTAGGCCCCTCGTAATTTTATATACCTCAATTAAATCTCCCCTCAGCCTCCTCTGTTCCAAAGAAAACAACCCCATCCTAGCCAATCTTTTCTCATAGCTAAAATTCTCCAGTCCTGGCAACATCCTTGTAAATTTCCTCTGTACCCTCTCTAGTGAGGTGACCAGCTGTACCTAGTACTCAAGCTGTGGCCTAACTAGTGTTTTATACAGTTCTAGCATAACCTTCCTGCTCTTATATTCTATGCCTTGGCTAATAAAGTAAAGTATCCCATATGCCTTCTTAACCACCTTATCTACCTGTCCTGCTACCTTTGGGGATCTGTGGACATGCACTACAAAGTCTCTCTGTTCCTCTACACCTCTCAGTATCCTCCCATTTATTGTCTATTCCCTTGCTATGTTTGCCCTCCCCAAATGCATTACCTCACACTTCTCCAGATTGAATTCCATTTGCCACTTTTCTGCCCACCTGACCAGTCCATTGATATCTTCCTGCAGTCGACAGCTTTCCTCCTCACTATCAAACACACGTCCAATTTTTGTATCATTGGCAAGCTTCTTAATCTTGCCCCCCTACATTTAAGTCTAAATCATTAATATATACCACAAAAGGACCTAGTACTGAGCCCTGTGGAACCCCACTGGAAACAGCTTTCCAGTCACAAAAACACCCGTCGACAATTACCCTTTGCTTCCTGCCACAGAAACAATTTTGGATCCAACTTGCCACTTTGCCTTGGCTTTTACTTCTTTCACCAGTCTGCCATTTAGGACCTTGTCAAAAACCTTGCTAAAATCCATGTAGATTGCACCAAAAGCACTACCCTCATCCACCCTCCCCAAAAAATTAAATCAAGTTAGTCAGGCAGAGGGAAAATTTGTTGGATGAATCAAGGTCAGACATTGGGAACATTGAACAACTGGACACATTTTCAAAAGCAAAATATTGCGGATGCTGGAAATCTGAAATAAAAACAGAAAAGGCTGGAGAAGCTCAGCAGGTCAGGCAGCATCTGTGGAGAAAGAAACAGAATTAACGTTTCAAATCTAAGAGCTTTCGTCAGAACTGGAAGATGTTAAAAGTGTTAAAGTTTTTTGAGCAATTACAGAGCCAGTGAAAGGGGCGAGGGAGGGAAAGAACAAAAGGCACAAAACCGTTTAGTTTTGCCAGTTTTACCTTTCTGGAGACCTCGGCTTAGCTGCAGCGCCGCCTGTCGCCGCTGGGTGTCGCCGAGCTCCTGTCATGGCGGCCTGTGGCCGGCAGGCGGCGGTCGCGCGGTCCGAGCCCCTGTCGTGGCGGCCTGTGGCCGGCAGGCGGCGGTCGCGGTCCGAGCCCCTGTCGTGGCGGCCTGTGGCCGGCAGGCGGCGGTCGCGGTCCGAGCCCCTGTCGTGGCGGCGGTCGCGGTCCGAGCCCCTGTCGTGGCGGCCTGTGGCCGGCAGGCGGCGGTCGCGGTCCGAGCCCCTGTCGTGGCGGCCTGTGGCCGGCAGGCGGCGGTCGCGGTCCGAGCCCCGGGAGCTGCGGATGAGAAGCAGCTGAAACCGGTTTGGATCGAGCGAGAAGGGAGGAAAAGAGAAGCCGAGCCTGAGACACGGAGCGGATCAAAGGGACAAAGTGTATCATGAGGTGTTACAAAGTAACGAGCTGCCGCACCGACCCAGCGCCCGGATCCAGGCACTGAACCCAACCCAGGATCCCAGGACCAGATACTGAACTCAGCCCAGGACCCCAGGCAACTGAACCCAGCTCAGGATCAGATACTGAACTCAGCCCAGGACCCCAGGCAACTGAACCCAGCTCAGGATCAGATACTGAACTCAGCCCAGGATCAGAGATACTGAACCCAGCCCAGGACCCCAACCAAGCAACTGAGCCCAGGACCAGATACTGAACTCAGCCCAGGACCCCAGGCAACTGAACCCAGCTCAGGATCAGATACTGAACTCAGCCCAGGATCAGAGATACTGAACCCAGCCCAGGACCCCAACCAAGCAACTGAGCCCAGGACCAGATACTGAACTCAGCCCAGGACCCCAGGCAACTGAACCCAGCTCAGGATCAGATACTGAACTCAGCCCAGGACCCCAAGCAACTGAACTCAGCCCAGGACCCCAGGCAACTGACCCCAGGCAACTGAACCCAGCCCAGGACCCCAGGCAACTGAACCCAGCCCAGGACCCCAGGCAACTGAACCCAGCTCAGGATCAGATACTGAACTTAGCCCAGGACCCCAGGCAACTGAACCCAGCCCAGGATCAGATACTGAACTCAGCCCAGGACCCCAGGCAACTGAACCCAGCCCAGGACCCGATACTGAACTCAGCCCAGGACCCCAGCTCTGTACCCCATCGCCCTCCAGCTGCATTATTTAAGGTTTTTAACAATAGTTTTTTTTCTGTTCAATTTGGGTCAAATCCCACTCCACCCCCCCCCCCTGGAGCCTCCAAAAGGGGGAATCAGTTTTATTTTTTGAGGGGGGGGAATAACCTTTCTGCCCCGGTTCTAATTGTGAATTATATTTTAATTATTTCTTCCTGACTCTCATGTGACAATTTAACAATCAGGGACTGCCCATCTCCTCTGCTAGTTTGTGGAGATCCTGAGGTGATAGTCTAGAGCTTCTGGGTGTGAGAAAGAGAGGGGGAGACTTGTCATTTTTCTCCATTTAATCCTGAAGGATTTTATAATTTATTATTATTATTTTTTGGTTTGTTTAAATGAATCAAGAGCTGAGGTCGCTAATCCAGGATTGTGCCCTGAGGAAGAAAGAGAAGATGGAAGTTTTTCTGGTGAGTGGATGCATTTGGTTTAACTGGGGGTAATTTTGGGGATTTGGGGAACATTCATAGGAATGGAGTTGGCCATTCAGCCCCTCGAACCTGTTCCATCAGTCAGTCACATCATGGCTGATCTGCACCTCAACTCCATTTACCCCTCTTTGCTCAATATCTCTTGATGCCCCCAAAAAAAATCTATCGATCTCAGTCTTGAAAGCTCTAATTGTTCCCCAGCATCCACAGCCTTTTTGGGGGAGAGAGTTCCAGATTTCCGCTCCCCTTTGTGTGAAGAAGTGCTTCCTGACATCACCCCTGAACGGCCTAGCTCTAATTTTAAGGTTATGCCCCCTTGCTCTGGACTCTCCTGTCAGAGGATAGATGGAGAGAAACTATTTCCTATCAAACCCTTTAATCACCTTAAACACCTCTGTTACATCACCCCTTAATCTTTTATATTCAAGGGAATATAAGCCTAGTCTGTGCAACCTGTCCTCATAATTTAACCCTTTTAGCCCTGGTATCATTCTGGTGGATCTGTGCTGCACCCCCTCCAAGGCCCACCCCTGGTACTGGGGATGGGGTGGTGTATGCCAGTTTGATGCCCTGGATAGTCTGTGACAATAGACATTACTGTCATAAAGTCCTCTGAGGGTGGATTGTGGGTGAGTTTATCCACCCTGTGTTCGATCCCTGGACTCAGCTACAGTAGCTGATCTCAGTCAGGGTGGCAGTAATTGGATTTGCAGTGGGCCTCAGTGCCTTCGCACTCCCTCCCTCCCTCCCTCCCTCCAACCCAATCTCCTCCCTCATCCCAGCCTCTACGGTTAGGAAGGGGAATTGCACCACGTTGGAGGACAGGGCTCAGCTCCCCCCCCCCCCCCCCCCCCCCCCCCCCCAGTGGAATTGCCCGCTGACACTAGTTATGCCGCCTGACTTGCAAAGAGCAGCCAGCTCAGTGTATTGGCACTCATGGAATGGCAGGAGACGGGGGAGGGGGCTAGGGGGAGGGCGATAATAGGGTCTCCGAGTTGTGTCCTGTTTCGCTTAGTCCAAACATGTAGAATCCGGTTCTGACCGGTCGATGTCTTTACAGGACCTTGACTTAGAATTGCTGGTGGGGGGGAGCAGGAAGTGGAAATGGAGAAAATCCCCAGGCACAGGAAGGGTTTGATTCTGTGATCATTATTGTAAAACCTACAGGTGCTCCGCTGGTCTCTGAACCTGGGGGTCACTGGAGCTGTGGCGACCTCGTGTGTCGTATGTCTTTGACGTGTTGCGTGACAATCCAGAACCTGTTCGAAATCCCACTGTGGTACATGTGCCACCAGGACCCCCAGCCGGGGGTGGGTGGGGGAGGTGGGAGAGGGATAGACTTGGTTCTGGCTTTTGCAGGATTGTGAGGGTAGAATCCAGTTTGTTTACTGAAGAAAGAAAGACTTGCATTTATATAGCGCCTTTCACCACCTCAGGACATCCCAAAGCGCTGCACAGCCAATGAAGTACTTTTGAAGCGTAGTCACTGTTGTAATGTAGGAACACGGCACAGCAAGATCCCACAAACAGCAATGAGATAATGACCAGATAATCGTTTTTAGTGATGTTGGTTGAGGGATAAGTATTGGCCAGGACACCGAGGTGAACTCCCTGCTCTTCTTCGAAATAGTGGCCGTGGGATCCTTTACATCCACCTGGGGGCAGACGGGACCTCAGTTTAACGTCTCATCTGATTGACGGCACCTCCGACAGTGCAGCGCTGGACTGGAGTGTCAGCCTGCATTCTGAGCTCAAGTCTCTGGAGTGGGGTTTGAACCCACAACCTTCTGACTCCGAGGCGAACGTGCTTACCCACTGAGGCAAGGCTGACACCTGATCAATAACTACTGCGAGGGGCTGTAAACCTCCACCCACCCGACTCAATGCCTTGGAGAGATTCTGCAGTGCGTACCTGGGACAGACAGACCAGGCAGTTCCCACCTTCAGTTCCTGGTCTGCCCTGGGTTAGCTGAGCAAGCAGTGGGTCTTGCGATGGGCTCGGGTGGAGGGAGGAATAAATCTGCCGGGGGTCCTGGCTGCATTGACCCCAGCTGCGATGCCTCCAAGGTCCAATTGTCTAGGCCCCATACATGGAGAGTGGCCACTGGATAAAGATAGCAGAGAGCACCGGGTGAGGGGGGGTGGGGGACAGGGAACGGGTCGTCCCTGTCGATCTGGGGGAGTGCGAGGTTGTACCCAACTTGCCTGGAGGGGTGGTCACCTTTGGGAACGGTGTGCAATTCGACTGCTTTCTGTGACCTTGCTTGGTGTAACATTCCTGCGTCTGCACCTGCGTCTGCTTCGCCCGACCCTGGGCTACTGTAGAGTCCCCGCTTGTTATACAAACAAGGACAGGAGGAGTTGGGACAAAGGGAGGGGAGCGTTTTAGACGATATGTTTTGTCTTTGGGACCAAACAGTGATAAACAGCAGCAGCTGAATGCAGCATAATGGGGGTGTCCAGTGCTGTGAGTGAGGGCCGTGCGGTGTATTCACAGACATGGGCTGCTCAAACACTCAGGATTTTGAGCTACAAAAAGAAGAAGCAGTGAGTGTCAGAGCATGGCAGGTAGGACTCTGCCCCTCTGTCTCTCTGCCCCTCTGTCTCTCTGCCCCTCTGTCTCTCTGCCCCTCTGTCTCTCTGCCCCTCTGTCTCTCTGCCCCTCTGTCTCTCTGCCCCTCTGTCTCTCTGCCCCTCTGTCTCTCTGCCCCTCTGTCTCTCTGCCCCTCTGTCTCTCTGCCCCTCTGTCTCTCTGCCCCTCTGTCTCTCTGCCCCTCTGTCTCTCTGCCCCTCTGTCTCTCTGCCCTCTGTCTCTCTGCCCCTCTGTCTCTCTGCCCCTCTGTCTCTCTGCCCCTCTGTCTCTCTGCCCCTCTGTCTCTCTGCCCCTCTGTCTCTCTGCCCCTCTGTCTCTCTGCCCCTCTGTCTCTCTGCCCCTCTGTCTCTCTGCCCCTCTGTCTCTCTGCCCCTCTGTCTCTCTGCCCCTCTGTCTCTCTGCCCCTCTGTCTCTCTGCCCCTCTGTCTCTCTGCCCCTCTGTCTCTCTGCCCCTCTGTCTCTCTGCCCCTCTGCCCCTCTGCCCCTCTGCCCCTCTGCCTCTCTGCCCCTCTGTCTCTCTGCCCCTCTGTCTCTCTGCCCCTCTGTCTCTCTGCCCCTCTGTCTCTCTGCCCCTCTGTCTCTCTGCCCCTCTGCCCCTCTGCCCTCTGCCTCTCTGCCCCTCTGCCTCTCTGCCCCTCTGCCTCTCTGCCCTCTGCCTCTCTGCCCCTCTGTCTCTCTGCCCCTCTGTCTCTCTGCCCCTCTGTCTCTCTGCCCCTCTGTCTCTCTGCCCCGCTGTCTCTCTGCCCCGCTGTCTCTCTGCCCCTCTGTCTCTCTGCCCCGCTGTCTCTCTGCCCCGCTGTCTCTCTGCCCCGCTGTCTCTCTGCCCCGCTGTCTCTCTGCCCCGCTGTCTCTCTGCCCCGCTGTCTCTCTGCCCCGCTGTCTCTCTGCCCCGCTGTCTCTCTGCCCCGCTGTCTCTCTGCCCCGCTGTCTCTCTGCCCGCTGTCTCTCTGCCCCGCTGTCTCTCTGCCCCGCTGTCTCTCTGCCCGCTGTCTCTCTGCCCCGCTGTCTCTCTGCCCCGCTGTCTCTCTGCCCCGCTGTCTCTCTGCCCCGCTGTCTCTCTGCCCCGCTGTCTCTCTGCCCCGCTGTCTCTCTGCCCCGCTGTCTCTCTGCCCCGCTGTCTCTCTGCCCCGCTGTCTCTCTGCCCCGCTGTCTCTCTGTCCCTCTGCCCCTCTGCCCCTCTGCCTCTCATTTATTGCCCATCCCATTTGCCCCTGAGAAGGTGGTGGTGAGCCGCCTTCTTGAGCCGCTGCAGTCCGTGTGGTGACGGTTCTCTCACAGCGCTGTTAGGTTGGGAGTTCCAGGATTTTGACCCAGCGATGATGAAGGAACCACGATATATTTCCAAGTCGGGATGGTGTGTTACTTGGAGGGGAACGTGCAGGTGGTGTTGTTCCCATGTGCCTGCTGCCCTTGTCCTTCTTGGTGGTAGAGATCGCGGGTTTGGGAGGTGCTGTCGAAGAAGTCATGGTAAGTTGCTGCAGTGCATCCTGTGGATGGTACACACTGCAGCCACTTGTGCACCAGTGGTGAAGGGAATGAATGTTTAGGGTGGTGCATGGGGTGCCAATCAAGTGGGCAGCTTTGTCCCGGGTGATGTGGAGCTTCTTGAGTGTTGTTGGAGCTGCACTCATCCAGGCAAGTGGAGAGTATTCCATCACAATCCTGACTTGTGCCTTGCAGATGGCGGAAAGGCTTTGGGGAGTCAGGAGATGAGTCACTCGCCACAGAATACCCAGCTCTGACCTGCTCTTGTAGCCACGGTATTTATCTGCTGGTCCAGTTAAGTTTCTGGTTAATGGTGACCCCCCAGGATGTTGATGGTGGGGGATTCAGCGATGGTAATGCTGTTGTGTGTCATAGGGAGGTGGTTAGACCCTCTCTTGTTGGTGCTGATCATTGCCTGGCACTTGTCCAGTGTGAATGTTACTTGCCACTTATCAGCCCAAGCCTGGATGTTGTCCAGGTCTTGCTGCATGCGGGCTCGGACTGCTTCATTATCTGAGGGGTTGCGAATGGAACTGAACACTGTGCAATCATCTGCAAACAACCCCATTTCTGACCTTATGATGGAGGGAAGGTCATTGATGAAGCAGCTGAAGATGGTTGGGCCCAGGACACTGCCCTGAGGAACTCCTGCAGCAATGTCCTGGGGCTGAGATGATTGGCCTCCAACAACCACCACCATCTTCCTTTGTGCTCGGTATGACTCCAGCCACTGGAGAGTTTTCCCCCTGACTCCCATTGACTTCAATTTTACTCGGGCTCCTTGGTGCCACACTCTGTCAAATGCTGCCTTGATGTCAAGGGCAGTTACTCTCACCTCACCTCTGGAATTCAGCTCTTTTGTCCATGTTTGGACCAAGGCTGTAATGAGGTCTGGAGCCGAGTGGTCCTGGCGGAACTCAAACTGAGCATCGGTGAGCAGGTTATTGGTGAGTAAGTGCCGCTTGATCGCACTGTCGACGACACCTTCCATCACTTTGCTGATGATTGAGAGTGGACTGATGGGGCGGTAATTGGCCGGATTGGATTTGTCCTGCTTTTTGTGGACAGGACACACCTGGGCAATTTTCCACATTGTCAGGTAGATGCCAGTGTTGTAGCTGTACTGGAACAGTTTGGCTAGAGGCGCAGCTAATTCTGGAGCACTACAGCCGGGATGTTGTCGGGCCCATAGCCTTTGTTGTATCCAGTGCACTCAGCCGTTTCTTGATATCACGTGGAGTGAATTGA